>NC_072732.1:60422509-60767846 GCF_026930045.1 Uloborus diversus | reverse complement strand
TGCGTTTGATATTTATTTGAAACTTCTAACTTATATACATTAGGAGCTATAATCTCGTTAAGCAAATTTTAAATACAATTATAAGCCTTTATACGCGTGATTAGTAGCGATTTCATAGTCGGAAGATAAGGAGAAAAAGCTCAATGATTTTCAATTTTTACCTGCTATCAGTTCATATCTATCTTCTATCTTCTTCTTCTTCTATACATATAATAAAACAAGATGTTTGTGTGTGTGTGGTGTGTGTGTGTGTTTGTGGCGCGCATCCTGGGAAAACGGTAAGGCCTAAAAAGATGAAATTTGGTACACAGGTGCAGTTTTTGCTGAAAATGTACACCTCGGGCTTCGATTTTTGATATTTTAATTAGAAAAAAAGTTATTTAATGTTTTATGTTATTTTTAGCACTTTTTAGTACTTTTGACCTCACAGATCCCGAACCAATCGCGCCAGACGGATATTTTTTGTACTATTGTGTAGGAAATTTAATTTTAAATATGATGAATGAAAAAATTTTGAAGATAGAGCAATTTTTGTATTTGTTATAGATTTTTGAAAAAACCTTTATTTTGCATTTTTTTCTGGGTTTAGTTTTTTTCGAAACCCATCCTGCAAAAAGTATTGAGCTCTCGATTCCAAAATTTTAGTTGGTAATAGTAAAAACATTCAGCCCCCTTCAGAAGAAAAAAGTTTTTAAAAATACGCAATAGTTTTTTTTCTACAATTTTTTTAATGCAAAACGACATCATCATATCCTTCATGTCGGTCGAAAATCATTCCTCGCTCTTTTTCTGCCAATGATGTCACAGCGTGAATTTCGATTCGATATTACGACAGCCGAATCTTAATCGCAACAAAATTTAATTGTATTTTTTCCTATCTAGGTTTTTTACTTTAATAAATATTGATTTCTTCATATTTCAAACAAATAATTCAGTTCACTTTTTTTTACTGTCTTTTCTCTTCACTTTCTTTTTTAACGTTCAGAGATTTCTCAGATCTTTATTTTTCCAACTTTTTTTTTTTTTTTTTTTTTCTGGACTGTTTGCTATATTTATTTTTGGTCACATATTTTTGCGCATTTTAATTCAATAAAAGCGGTGATTTTTTTATCTTTTGCAAATGCTGCTTTTTGGACACTACAGGGAACATAAGAGCCTTTTTTTGCGTGTAATTTTAAGTAAATAAATAAAGCCCGCGGTTTTTTTGCATGATTTTTGTAGGGATTGGTGGTTATGTTTGGTAGATAGAGAGATGATTTTAAGTGGGCAAAAAATGTTTTTTTTTTTTTTTTACATAGAAAGGATTGTTAATTACTATCAGAGGTAGATATGCATAGATCGTATAGATAGATAGATAGAGAGAAAGAAAGGTGGACAAATATAGAGGTGGATACAGTAGATGGATAGTAAGAAATAGAGGAACTTCAAAGGGGGATCAATAGCTCCCCCCCCCCAACCCCCACACACCATGACTTTGAAAAAACAATGCTTTCACATAAAAGTGGAAATGCTTTTTGTTATTTTCCGACAAAATTTGCATGAAGAGCATGCCCTTTGTGCCTCCCCTCCCCCTCCCTGAAAAATATTCCAAAGGACATAACGGGAGATAGATCTAGAAAATACTTTATTCAACACTAAAATTGTTTAAGCAGCCGCCGATGGCGGCAACCTTGGCGTAAAAAGGCGAATGTTAATATTGATGTATAGAGAAAAAGATTTGATTAATACCATCGACAATTTTTTTTAAGCAGCCGCCGAAGAAGTCAACATTGCCGTAAAAAGGCGAATGATAATATTGTTATACAGAGAAAAACATTGATTAATATCGTCGCTGAATTGTCTAAGCAGCCGCCGAAGGCGGCAACCCTGGGCCAAAAAAGCGAATTGCGTAAAAAGGCGGACCAGCTGGTCGCCGCAGGCGGCTAGTTTGTTGATAAATGTGTGTTCTGTCTGACCCGCGAAATTCATCTTAATATGAGGTCGGCTCTCTGGTACACGTTTTATTTTTTAATTTTTAATTTAATATTAGTTTTTGTTATTCAGGGTGGCGACAGATCAGGGAAATCAGGGAGATCAGGGAAAAGTCAGGGAACTTTATTAATCAGGGAAAAGTCAGGGAAATATCAGGGAATTTTGAAAAAATAACAAAAAATCAGGGAAAATTGATTTTATGAAGAATTTTTTTTTTTGCTTTACAAAATTAAGTACTCTAATTCCCTACGCATTTTCCGCCAATTATCTGTTCAAAAAAAAGTAAAATTAATGAGGTGCGATTATACGCTGCCGCATAGTTGTGCATCTTTTTTCCTCTACGTCAAAGTATTGAATCTTACTTATTAACCACAGGATGAACTTCCTAAGATTGCTTCTGTGTCTGTTAGGTTGTTTACTTTACCTAGCTTGAAATTTCCTTTTACGCTTTCAATGCTACGTAAAATACACAGCCATACAGGCAAAGAGGAAGCCTTCATTAATGCCTTAGCTCCTTTGCCTTTATTCCATTGTCTCGAAGTAATTAGCGTACTGTAATCACGATTTCAAGAAGAAATCTTTGGTTTTTGAATTAATACTATAAAAGCTTAAAAGTTATTACTTCTTCGCGTTTTTAATTTAATTCCTAAAATTGAACTTTCAATTAAAAAAACTTTGTTTTTTGCCGTTATACTATTTGTTGTCACCGCAGATTATAATGGTTTTCTTTTCTTCAGACTTAAGTGATACTTTAATTTATAACCAAGTTGTATTCTTCTTTTATATATTTTAAAATTAACTAATTGTTTTTTTTCCCTTGCATTTTAAAGTTGTTTGTTACAAAAGAAATCTAAGATTTTTTTTTTTCGTTACATACTGAAATCATTTGAAATAGAGTTAACTTGTGCACCTAGGTAAATATCTTTATTTGTTTATTGTTAAAATGCTGTATTCATTCATTTAAACCTATGTTCTTGCTTAGAGAAAAGCTCCCTATGAATGAATGTCAAATGGTTTCATCTGTTTTGCATAAATAGGTCAATTAGTTATATAAGAATAACTACATTACTTCTATTATTTCACTATTACTTGTTATTCTTGCAACAATTATTATACTGTTTGAAAACTTAGTTCAAAATAATTTCAATTGCTTTTTAGTTCTATCATAAATACACATATGTTTTTAAGAGTAATTTTAATAGTTTCTTAAAATTCTTATGCTAAGTGGTTTCTGGAAGTAAAGTATTTTTTTTTTTTAATTTTCTATAATCTTTCCATGTAGAAAAATTTAATATGCTGTTTTGTAGGCTTTTTTCCCCTCAAAAAATTGACTTGATATGTTTTTTTAAACCATTTTATTAAAAAAGTAGCATCTTTTTAAAATATATCTTTAGTTCAACAACTTTACGCAACTTAAAACATTTAAAATACTGCATTTTATACAAACATGCAATGGATTTCAAGTAGAGCAAAGAAAGAAAACCATTATCATTGGTAACGTAAATCAGGAAAATTTGGTGAACTTAATCAGGGAAATCAGGGAAAAGTCAGGGAACTTTTTTTCACAGTTCCTGTCGCCACCCTGTTATTGATTTGGGGTTTCTGTTACACTCTTGCTCCTGTATCCTACATCAACCGAGTAAGCAAGAAATAATTTTTCACTTTCCATCTAGCAGCGCTGACCCATTCCTTCCAACTCTCCCTCAATTTTAACGGATATTTTTTTAAAGAGTAAATCATAGTCTTGGTTATATTTTTGCCGCAGTTGACATTTTTTGAAAAAACTGCCATCATTCTGACGGGAATACCTTCCATAACAAATTTTACTCTTGGATAGTTGAATCGGGTAAAAAAAAATAAATTGAGATCAGTATCCGTATCCGTATCCGCGGATCTTGGCACTAATGGTCCGGGTCCGTATCCGTATCCGCGGATCTTGACACTAATGGTCCGTATCCGTATCCGCGGATCTACTTTTTTAACGATCCGGCACATCACTAGTTGTAGCACCGTTCGCTACAGGTCAGGAGCTGTCTGGCCGGCTGGCCGGTTTTTTTTTATTCAAATATCAGAAGTGGCAGCATTTCCCCAGGTGGCGGCAATTCCCCGGTCTACCCTAATAATACACACAATACAAAAGAAACACACACACACACACACACAAAGGAATTTTCCAAAAATAACACACAAGAGACCGTATTATTTCAAGATGAAGAAATTGTTAACAGTGTTCACATTGTTAACAGTACCATCTCCCTGCGTGAATTTAGAAAGAGTATTTTCAACTGTTAGAAAGTTGAGCACTAAATGAGTTCTAGGCTCAGAAATAATTCAATAGATGCATTATGTTTTTAACTATTATTATTTTCTATTATAACATTTGTTCCTTCATTTATTCACACAACGTTTTCATAAATAATACAATTTTTTTAGAAAATGTGGCAGAGAAACAATATGTTTTCAAGCATTTTTTGAGAAATTTCAAATACCGATATTGATACCGGTACGCCGGTGTTACGTTTTAAAAATACCGAATACCGTATTGAATTTTTGGTCCGGTATTGCAATCCCTACATGCCAACGTTCATTCACACAGGTCTGCGCACACATAAACCAACACGTACACATACACAACTATACACACCTAACCGCCCAAGAAGAGCGGCAGGCTTGGGGGACAGGAGCCGTTTCTAGAAACAATAACTCCCTTGAGTAGGGTCTTGTCGCAGCTCGTGATGGCGAAAAACATAATTTGAATTCAAAATTTCAGAATTCAAATTATTATTATTATTATTATTTGTTGATGAAATAAACTATTTTCTTCAGACTTTTTTTTTCTTTTCAATGAGATAAACATTTTTTTTTTAAATTTAATTCATAAAATGTTTAATGTTATCGAAAACCATGATCGCAAATGTGCACGATATTTTATTTATTGTTAAAATACCGTTAGAATATTTAGATCTCTGACGCGAGGCGGAAAAGAACTTTTATTTCTTTTCCCCCATTGGTAACGTTAATCTAAAATAATAATATCATAATATATAATTATTCAGTAGTGAGAAAAGACTAATATAGTAAGAGATCCCAATGTAAATTTGTATGCTCATCCCTTTTTAAAACAAATACAGTTTTACCATCGATTACATGGAAAGGCTAATATCCGGTTTATAGGCGGAAATGGACGTATCTATTAGTTTATAGGGGTGTTAATTGGTTTGTTTCAGATATGTACTTTTTCATCTCTATTATTTAGCCTTAGTTTTGTAAAAATGAAAATTTGCTCGCAGCAACATTTTTTAAAACTAAAGTAGATTCTATCTCTATTCTCACGGCAAAAGTTAATTGATTTATTTATTCACAACAAAGTTTTGAGCTTACCATTTTGCTTTTACGTTCCTGAACGAAATGAAAATATTTTCTTTTCTTTTTTTTTGTTTCCATGGTAACTATCTTTGTTTCCCCTTACTTTATTTCTGAGAATGCAATAAATGAATAAGGCACTAGTGACATTATAAAACGCGTGTATCAATATCCCATCGCTATTTTCCCATTTTCCCTGCTAGATTGAATCAGATGGAATCGTCTTTACTTGGCAGATTGCCAGATTACATACAATCCGTGGTCAAACAGTACAATTTTTATACATACATACTTGATTGGAGGAATATGTTTCTGTCGGATTGCCTATCAACAAAACGCCTCTTTTGAATTTTTAGTGCGTTTTTCTTTTCTAGTTTTGCGGTGAATACCTCAAAAAATATTCACTTGCGAGTGCAATCATTTATTGACGAACTAAAAAGCTTAAAATTATCTGAAGTTGACCAATGACACCTTTGATCTAATCTATTTTCCATATGGCAAATAGAATATCGAAAATTCCAGAGCTGTGGACTCAGAGAGAAAATATTTTATTCCGACTCTTGGAACTTTAAAATCTTCGACTCCGACTCCTTCAAACCAAAATCGTTCCGACTCCAACTCCTCTTCTTCCTCTAAGCATACTTATCGCACTTCAAAAATACTGCATTCAGTCGGCTTTTCGACCAGGAAGAGGATGCACTAAAGCAAAGATGTCTTGCGTGGGTTTAACTAGTTTCATTTTAATTCAATTTTCATATTGACAATTTTCATATTGATTTTTCAATTGATTACGACAAATTTCAAAACTAGGTGAGCTTGCACTTCTTTTGTTAGAAGTCCTCCTGCTCAGAATGATTAATGAAAAAAAGTCTTTTTATGAGGAGGTTTGAAAATTGTACTTTGATGAAAAAAATTATTAAATTAATTTTATCATTTCTTGCGAATAACTTAGCAGGAAACTGCTTAAACTAGCATAAATAGCAGTTCAGTTAAGGTTTAATAAACTGTATAAAATTAAGAGTATCTTTTGTTTTGTTTAATCATTGATTTTCCCTATTCAATCGTGAAGCTTTACGATGGGATTTTTTTTTTTTTTTTTTTTTGAGATTTAGTTTTGTGTTTTTCTACAAATTCAAAAATTATTTCATACGCTGTGAACATGCAATGCAATATTACTTTAATATAGAATTAGATATCGAATTAACGATTCAAATAAATTCTATGAGGAGCTGCAGTCTTTGGCCAATGACTGCTGAAAGAGGTGAAACAAAGACCCACCGAATTACACCTGTTCAAACAGACATCTGTCTTGCCCGAGCAAAATTGAAATGCTTTACTCTTTGGCCAACTTCTTAAATCAGCGCAAAGTGGCGTATTCGCAACTCCAATAAACTATAGGGGAAGCTGCAGCAACTGTTTAATGGCGGAAGAAAAAGGTAAAACAAATGCTGTAACTTATAACTTGCTTTGACGCTTAGTGAATGGCAGTAATTTTTCATCGTGTTTGTGGAAAGCTTTCTTTTCTATTCTTCTGAAATTATATTACACCACAAATTGTCTGAAGACTGTAATTTACCCCAAAGAAAACACGTGGAATGGAATGTTTTACCTTTTTCTTTAGTATTGTTTATCACCGCAAGGTAGCGTATTCGAGCTCTGGAGTTGCGAATCCAATCCACGAGTTCTAAAATAATAATCAAGCAGTGAATTTAAAATATCGTCTGCTTTGAAAATCAATATTATTTAAAAAGAACAAGATAAAAAAATATAGTATTCGCAACTTCAACAAACTATAGGGGGCACTGCAGCCACCGTCTAATGGCGGATGAAAAAGGTAAAACAAACGCATGCCGTATCGTAGAAAATGCTAATAAGCCTAGTAATTTTTTTGTTTGTATGCATGATTTTTTTTTTTTTTGCTTTATTCTTTTTAAGTTAATTTTTAAAGTCTAAGGATATTCTGGTCCACGTAGAAAGAAATGAGAACTCAAGAAGCATTACTAAACGTCAGAAATTAATGCAAATTACGTAGTTATTTCCAAGCAGTCATTTCCACTATGTTGAATTCGATATCTATCAAATCTTGATGGAACTGATTCGTGTGGCCATAAGACTGACAAGAATAACAATTAATGCTAGATGATTTAATTATATGACATTACGAATTATTATAAAAAGAAGATGATACTTCTTTGCCTTTCTTGGATAGCGCTAATTGTTTTGCATTTGTAGCTGAGTTGTTTTTCTCAAATTGCCGAATCGGTTAATTTAAAAATTTTCTGTTTCGTATATTTCTAATTTCTGAATAATGATTAAATTCTGTCATGCTATTCAAATCATCAACAAAATTCTCACGGATATATAATATGGTGTTAGCTTTTTTTTTTTTTTAAATTGATCTACCACTATTTCTTTTAACTTATAGAATTCTGTTATCTTTCTACCATTTTATTCCACTCATGATAAAAAAATAAAATGCTTTTACTGACATGGCGAAATCTCGCCAAAGATTCTTTGCTCGTACAATACTAAAACTATAACCCTAAACAAATTTTTGGTGAAACTTTTCAGCTGAGAATGAAAGCAATAAAGTAAAGTTGGCACACTGTTTTGGCGATGAAAATTCTCGGCTTTTGTTTTTGTTTCAAATTTCTTTCCTGGTTAAACATTTTTCATTTCGTTCTACGATAACATATTCAAGTAAATATTTTGCATCCTGTCCATTCCTGCAGTAAAATAAGGTTAGTTAAATTAATTATTTTTAAACTAGGCGGAGATGAAAGCCCGAATTCTTCCACTAATATTATTAAATCCTTCTTTCGAGCTTAAGAAGAAGGGAAAAAAACATATTCTTACAAATTCACACAAGACAATAAAAAAATTTACCCGGTATAACGTTATCCTCTTTCAAAAAAAAAAAAAAATATATATATATATATATATATATATATATATATATATATATATATATATATATATATATATATATATATATATATATATATAAAACCTTCGAACAGTATTTGTTTTGAATTTCATGCAAATGCGTGTTAATCCAGAGTTTTCTTGTGTTTAGGATTTCGCCATTTACGAAAATCAACTCACTATTTAGAGGAAAATAATGAAAACTAACATTTATTTGAGACGCTCGAGAATACCATTACGGGAGGAAACAATTTCTGTTGCTGGAAGCAATCTAAGACACATAGAATGCGTCAATAATTACTCATTAACAAACTGCCTATGTTTACCAACAGACACACATGGAACGCAATGTTTTACCTTTTTCTTTAATTTTGTAAATCACCGCAAGGTAGCGTATTCGAGCGCTGGAGTTGCGAATTAAGAAAATGAAATTTATATTTTATTTTTTAATTTATCGTCTGCTAATATATTTAATTTTGTTACATTTTGTAAACATATTTTGGCATCAATTAGAACTGTTGCTTATGTTCTAAAGATTTTTGCGTCGCGTCGGTTACTTTTCTGCGAGCAATCAATATGTTTTTCGTGCAGTTAAGTGCCTTCCAAATTTTTGTTTTTAGCACTATTATTTTAAAACTTTTCTATTGAAGATGCTGATAGTTGTAAATTATACTGAAACATAATATCTAGAATTTTATGAGTGAATTTGATCGTTTGCTGTAGCAGGGGTCAGAGCTGTCCTACATTTTTGTAAAATTTCTAATTTTTAAAAAGTTTTAAAATTCCTAATATTTTGAACTTCGTCATAAATATCGTAAAATTTGTATTCTTTTGCTCCTCATTTTTGCAGAAAAAGAGAAGTTTCTTTCAACTTAAGTTGAATTTATTTTCTTGCAAGTTTTTTTTTTTTTTTACTCTTATGGTTTGTACATAGTTACGCATTTGGAAAAGCCTTTCTTCACAGTCGTCGGAAGTTTCCAAGACGCTGTGTTATTTATACCACTAAAGAGCAAAAAATAAATTACTTTTAAATTAAAAAAAACTGCCTTCAAAAAACACCTAGGAAATAAAAAGCAATTTATTAATAATAATTGCAATAAATAAAAGGAAATAAAATGTTACACTTACATACTATTTCCTACCCAAACCTAAAAATGAAATTTATTTTACAATTCCAGTACAATAATCAACTAAACTAAACGCTGAATTATAAAATAAACACTGATTTTAATTACAATGCGATGAATTATTTTAAATATCCAGCTAATTATATACGATCTCTTAATTTTTAATAACCTTTTGAAGTCGGGGCGTCCTATAAACTATTACCTAACATAAATGAGTAGGTTTAGTTTTAAAGACTAATTTCGCGTTTTGTTAAATTAGTGTTTAATTCAGGATTCGGTGGGTGGTCAGTTACGTTAGGTAGTAGTTCATAGGAGTCCTCGACTTGAAAAGGTTATTAAAAATTAAGAGATTGTATATAATTAGTTAGGTATTTAAAATAGTTCATCGTATAGTAATTAAAATCAGTGTTGATTTTATAATTCGGTGTTTAGTTTAGTTGAATTTTATACTGGAATTGTAAAATAAATTTCATTTCTAGGTTTGGGTAGGAAATAGTATTAAGTGTAATCAGTTATTTTTTGCTTTTTCGTTCGTAGGTGTTTTTTGAAGGCGGTTTTTTTTATTTAAAAGTCTTTTTTTCATTTTGTAGTTGTGAATTTTTTTTCTTCATCTTTCTCACCAGTTAAATAATATTTTGCAAGCAAATCATATCTAGGCCATCATTCTGATGAAGTAGGATTTTATTTTGTCTTGATAGCTGTAAAATTAACCGAGCTAGATGTATTTATGTAAAACTTGTTTTTGGTCCAAAAACGGCTACTAAGCAACCTTAAAATGACCCGTAAAAAAGTATGAGCATAAATTTTTTTTCTTTGAACACTTTTGAACTCACTTGGTGGTGAGAAAACCCTAGCGAAAAAATTAGGAAAATAAAAAATGTAGAGCAACAAATTCTATTCTTTTTGGGTGATTTCAAATGGATTGACCCTTATTGTTAACATCACCCAATGCCGATTGAAGCTCATACAATAATCGTGGTAAAGATTACTTCTCTGACAAGAACTGCCCATGGTATGTCACTCCGTTGAATTGACCTAGCAATTTGAGCATTGGCAACCGCTTGAGCTAAAAATTGAAATATTTGTTTGCAAGTTTCACACCATATCTTTGCGTTCATGTGATCTTAAATTCTGTACCTGAGAGCCAGAAAAACGTAAGTCACATTGTGATAATTTTACACGAGAGAGGAAAAACTTTTTCGGGCGCATACAAAGGATCTGAAGCTGGTTCTTTTAACCATGGTAAAAAATTGAAAAGGATTTTTTTTTTTAATAGAATTGCGTTCACATGGCTAGATGCGGAATAGGATTCTACATACAATGCACAAAACAGAAAATCGAAACATAACGGAAAAGAAAATCGAAATTTTTGAACTTACGTCCTTCTGACTGTGAGGTACAGAATTATCTTGAGCATAATACACAGAAATAATTTAAAATTAAAATTTATCATGAAACAAATATTAGTTAAAAAAGAATGTCTCCATGAATAAGTCAGGCGAGAATTGTAGTCCCTTCCCATGTTTATAGGTCTACTCATAATTTTGCTGTCATCGGACAAAATCGTGGTTTTACTGCAGGGTATAAACTCTTAAAGACATCTTTCTAACTCTGATCCCTCTTTGTTACTAGGCAAAAGCACTACTACTTCAACTTTCTTTAATAATTTTCGTGGCTTTCATTTCTTTTCTAGATTCCAGACTGATAACGTTAGGGACAGAAAACATTCGAAATGAGTGAGCGTCGTGTGTCTGGTTGGTTTGTGATGTCTGCCGTGTTCCTGGTGGCAGTCTTCGGACTGTTTTTCACGTTCACGGAGCGAAAGACGTGGCCTGAGCAGCGCGTAGAACTCACAGCCACAGACATGCGGTTGGCACCTCCTGCATCTACACTGTGGTGCGAAGCGGTGACGTTGCATTCCGACCACCCGTTTGTGGCCTATCAGGTAAGAAAAACCTCAAAACATCGTCCAGCGACATCGAAACATTGCTAGATGATGTTGCTCTTATTTACTGTAAAAATAAAATAAATAAAAAGAGCCTCGGAATCAGTTTGAAGAAAGTGACTATTTTATTGAATTGAACACGTTTTTAGCATGTACAGTACTAAGGTACATTAAACGGAAAATCAAATTCGTAGAACACACCAACGGCTTATAGTTGCACATTGAATGTTCTGGTCAGTAGTTATTGAAACCAAGATTGCGGAGTCGGAGGGAAAATAAGCGACTCCGACTACTGGAACTTTAGATCCACCGACTGTTCTTCTACTATTAAAACAGTCTGTCTTCGAGCCAGCAACCCTTATTAAATCCTTCCTCTCGGCGATGAATGCTTCTTCTCCTCTACATACGGAGCGACAAAGATTCCTAATGTAGTTTTGTTCTAAAGTTATCTTCTTGTTAATAATTATTGTGGATCTTGTGTTATGTCTTTTTTCTTCTCTTATTATGTACAATGAAGTTCTGTGATACACTATCTCTGTCATTCACCAATGTGGACCAAAGTTTGGCATTTTTGAGTGTCAGAATCTATTCAGGTCGGTGACTTTAACATGCCACAGGCGTATGCTATTTGTAAAAGGTGTGGTGGAAACCTCTTATAGGGAAAATAAGAGGATTAATAGCAGGGAGGCAATGCAGAGTTATAAAAGCCGTTGGTGACTTGACTATCTTGTTAAACGTTATGCGCAGTCAGTCAGCTATAAATATACGAGTGATAATTAGCAATGGACAATGGTACCATTGGGTTAGTTCGCGGTTGATGCGAAAGGTTCCCAGTTCTGAATGACTTTAACACACTGAATACGAATACCACATTTAAAAACTAATTGGCCCTCGTTGCAGAGCCATTTACGATTTTTGTGTTACAAAAACCCTCTTTCGATGTAATAAATGCAAGTTTAACAAAGGCTTTTGCTCTTAAACCCTTATTTCTCCTCCGTATTTACAGGTGAGAATTAGAAATAGGTTGGGGAATATCGAGCAAGAGTGAAAAAACAAGAAGACATCTCTTGTAGTTTTGTGCATATTCCTTGTCATTTTGTGCAAAATTCTCTCGACTAAGTGAAGCAAAAACTAAAAAAGGCAAATTCGTGGGACTCAGATTGAACAGACATTTAGAGACCCCAAAATTGCGAAACTTCTTCAAAGTAAAGGAAAATTGGTTTAAGATGTATTCTGTCAAGTGTCAACAAACTTCCTAGGGAATGCCAAACTACAAAGATCTGGTTGAGGATACTCGCATTGAAATAGGGTTATCTTTAGCTCTCCGAAAAACTTGTATACTACTTTAACTAAAAGTACCTGATTGTACGAGTATCATACGCTGAACCTAAGCATACATTAATTGATTTAAACCTTTTTTTTTTCTTCTAGTTAAGTCAAGGTGCCCGCATTAATTCAAAGCATTTGAGTCATCAGAGAGTAAATCTGCAACTGAAACTGGGTTCAACTCAACGAAGCAACTCATTGAAACTAAAATACTTTTTGCTATCATCATCTGTCATTGAAATTGTGCCCTGTTCGTCCGTTAGCGGTGCATTACTAATGATTTTTCAAGTAAGTAGATGTGAAGAACACTTACATGTATTCATACATTAAAAGCAGGATTGGGCATAGCATTGCAGTCATATGCTTTTGAAATGCTTGGCACTCATGACTCTATTAAGAACAATAGAGGACCAAATCCTGCTCTTGTTGTTCTTCCCGCAGCTAACTTAAATGTCAATATTACAAGCTTAAGCTTTGTTTAAAGTTAAATGCCATAAGTACAGGGTCGACCAAGAAATATGTAGTGCATTTCAGAGGGCTCTAGAATCCGTTTTATTTGCTCGAATGAGATGGAATTTGAAATGCAGATAATTTAAACGATGCACTTGACATTTATTCAATAAACATGTTTAGCTCAAAAATGCACCGATGGTGGTTTCAGAGAGAAACATATAATGCCGTATAAATATTAACTAATCTAAAAAAAAATCAAAATCAAAATTTTTAATATAACCACCAGCCCGTTCAACAATGTTCTGTACTTCTCACCGGAATGAGATCGTCAACATTTGAAAATAATGGCTCTTTCCTTTAAAATGGGCTGAGTTGCTGGTACCAGAGACAGATTAAGAAGTTATATGTTGATTTTCTTTTTTTTTTTCAATTATTGAATGTTTATAGCATATTAAATGTTTTCGGTGCACAGCGCCGCTTAACAATGTTTTTTTTTTAACTTTTCTTTTTTCATTAAATAACTTACTGTCAAGCGCACCATTAGAATTACCTCTTCTCATTCGGACCAATAGAACGGATTCTCGAGCCTTTTGAAATGGGTAATTATTTCTTGCTGTCTCTGTATATTGCATATCGAGGGACAAAATAATGGATTGTTGTTTAGTAGCATTAGATAAAAGTAGAGTTATGATGCTCAGCTGGCAAGCCACGCGCTCAATTATGTTTAAAAGGAGCAAAGTTGAAAACATGCGATCGGTTCCCTCATTTAGCGGAAATGTTTTTTTTTTTGTTGCTACTATCTACACATGTTAAGCATATAAAAACATATTCAGTAAATTACCGCCCATTAGCCAGGGCTAAAGCAAAAATACGTGAAATACACCGCCAGCTCAGTCATTTCCAGCCGAGGACTGCAGTTTCGTGCTTATTAGCACTCATCAGCCCGCATAGGAAAGTGACTGAGCTGGAGATCCAGCTTGTTTCGCACTCTTGGCTTCCTTAAGAGGTTTTCCATCTCCAGCTCAGTCACTTTCCTATGCCGGGCTGATGAGTGCTAATAAGCACGAAACTGCAGTCCTCGGCTGGAAATGACGGAGCTGGAGGTGTATTTCACGTATATAAAAACATGTTTTTTTTTTTACATTAACTTGCATACTTGAACTTCAAGTTTACGGAGGTGAGAATTCCAAATAACCACACTTGATTTTTGAAGCAAAATCTGTCTTCTTGTTTCTCAAACGAAAATCTCACAACTTCTTCATGGCTGAAAAGGTTCACTTGTAATATGTGAAATAAAATGTGATGACATTGCAGTCATCTGTCAATGAGAAGTGCCATTTTGTGTTTGGGTAGCGGAGGTGAAAATTTATTGTGTGACGTAATTCATTATCCTACTAAAACAGACTAAATCACAATATAAAAAATTTAAATATACTTAAAAATTTAGTATTTGAGACACTTGTGGAAGAAATAATAAATAAACGAAGATATACTTTTAATTAAACAAGTTATTAAACAAATTAACAGTCACAGTGTGACATGCCACGGAGATGAGAATTCATATGCAGTGAAGCAAAAAGATATTAGAGTAAAAATTATTACAAAAAATTGTTGACAGATTTAAATGATTTTTTTTTTTTTTTTTTGATGAAATTAAAAAATATTGTTAAATGAATTATTCCTTAAAATTTTGACTGTAAAAGGCATGTGATAGCAATATTACACTTTTTGATGTATAACCCTTCAATGAATTTCGCTTACCGTTTTTGCGTTATATGCATTTTGAACTCTTCATTACAGGGCGAACAAGGTGTCCCAGAATGCCTGCAAAGCTTTTCCAATCAGCTCATATCTTCTAATGAATCAGTCGATTCAGATGAAATTAGCTCAGAAGAAGATGACTTTGAATTTGTACCTCTCATGCAGATCTCAGAACGACTGAAAAACAAATATTGTTCTTCATTGTTGAAGTAAGCCTTACATCAATATTTTAAAACTACTTATCGGAGAATGTGAGGTAAAATAAAATAGTTAAAATAACTTATCTTTTTCAAAATGAAAAAAAAAAAATTTGTTTCGTAAATTGCAGTACATTAATTAAGAATACGTGTATTTAATGATAAAATGTTCATTCAAATATCATTTCTCATTTTGTACCTTCAAAAAAAAATGTTACTATTTGCTTCTTTTTGTGCTTTGAGAAAAAATGAAAAATAAAATATTTTCTAATGAAAAAGGTTTCTATTTGACTAATAAAAAATTATTCATCAAATGAATAAATATTGAAACTAAATGAATTAATAAATAAATTAATTGATTGATATTATGAGAAAAAATAAATAAGTGAACAAAATAGCAAATGAATATGAAAATAAGTGAATGAATGAATGAACAACCGCATAAATAAGTGAAGGAATGTAAATGAATCAATGAATACGTAATCTAATAAAAAAATGGATGAATAAGTAACGAAATGAACTATTTTATGTCTCGCATGCAATTTACAAATGGCATTCAACATTTAAAATCGAAGCATGCCTAATATTAACTAATTCAGTACTGCACTGAATGTCTATATATTTCAGTGAATATTTAAAATTTTAGTCATAAAAAGTATCATTTTATGATAACAAATTTTTTTTTAAATCACAAAATATTACAATATGTTGTGTATCAAACTTTGAAAGGAGTGTTATTATTATGTACCTTGATCTTTAGAGCTATCCATTTTTTGACTAGGATCAACGGTATTTAAGAACATTGTTGAAATATTACTAGATAAACTATGAGACAAAAATTATTGAGCCACTTTCGAAAATTCACATTTTTATGGATTTTTCGAGAAATAAAAGACCAATTGCTCTGTATTTTTTTCACATAAAAGGCATACTCCAGCTGTTATTTTTGCAATAAAAATTAAGTCTACTATTCATTTAGGGAATCAGCAACAAATTGAGGAAACAAAAAAAGGTTTTTGATCATTTTTCATTGTAAATAGCAGGGAATAAGCTATAAATTTCAGAAATAAGTTAAAAAACTATCAAGAATTTATTTTTATATTTTCGTGAAAGTATTTTAAAAATCCACGGAGATGTAAGCATTTCTCTCAAAAATGCAAGTTTTTTTTTCTTTTGAAGGTTTTCGGCTCATATCCCTCGGAGTTTTCCTCCAAACGCTACTAAACTTTCAGAATATTTGACAGCATATTAGAGAAACCTAATAATAAAACTTGAAGTTAAAATAAAATGTAGTGGAATATAAAAGCTTAAAGCAATTAATTTTTCACTGTGCATGCGTGAAAGATAGCAATTTATAACTTTCATAATCGGAAGCCCAGATATATCCTAACTCTCATAAAAAATTCCATCTTGATATCTTTAAAATGTAAAACGTTTTCAGCGAACTAATGAGTCAAATTTTAATAGTTCTTGGCTAGACGACGAATCGTGAGGGATCGTTCGTAAAAATTCCGTTCTTATTATGAATCACTCTGCAAAAATAACAAGAAAGTGTTGCCAGTTTGCGAACTATCCCTTACCGTTCATCGTCTATCCAAGAATTATAGAAATTCGGCTCATTAGATCTCTGATAATTCATAAGATTTTAAAGATATTGAAGTGGAATTTATTTATAAGTTGTGGGGAAAAATCTAAACTTTGGATTATGAAAATTATAAATTTATATCTTTCGCGCATGCGCGGTGAAAAATTAATTGCTTTAAACGTTCATATTTCATTAAATTTTCAATATTTTAACGTCAAATTTTGTCATTATGTTTCTTTAATATACTGTCAATATTCTGAAAGTTTAGTAACGTTCGACGTGATATGAGCCGAAAACCTTCAAAACAAATTTGAATTTTTGAGAGAAATGCTTATGTCTCCGTGGGTAAAAAAGATACTTTCATGAAAACATAAAAATAAATTCTAGATAGGTTTTTAACTTATTTCTGAAATTTATAGCTTATTCCCAGCTATTTGCAAGGAAAAATGATCAAAAACCTTTTTTTGTTTCCTCAATGTGTTGCTCGACCCTTAAATAAATAGTAAATTTAATTTTTGTTGGAAAATGACAGCTGGAGTATCTTTTATGTGAAAAAAATTACAGAGCAATTGGATTTTTATTTCTCGAGAAATCCGTAAAAATGTGAATTTTTGAAAGTGTCTCAATATTTTTGGTCATATAGTGTAGGTGGCGCGATAAACAGTGAAAATATTTTAACATTTCATTTTGCACCACTATTTCACTTTACCCCGAATACCCCTACATTACTTTGTTCGAACACATTTAGTAAAACCTCTATTTCTATTTGAGAAATTTCAGATTAATAAATACTTTGAGAAAAGAGTTTCCAAAACTTTTCGAAATCGAGGCACGCTTAGACGATTTACTGGAAAAATCAAAATGCCTCTGGTAAGGCTTATGTCTCAAGTTTGGAAACACTGGTTTTGCAAAATGTCTGTACATTTACGTTTTCTTAACCGAGCTCATGCAAAAAAAAAAAAAAAAAAAAAAAAAAAAAAAAAAAAAAAAAAAGAACTCTAACAGTTTAAATGTAAGCTTCGAAATTCCGTGTCTTACATGTTGACATGTTGACTCAAATTATGAAAAAATACTAGCCATACATTTGCTGTGAACATAACTGGTACGGATTTTAGATTCAAAACACATTATTTAATTTTACACCTAAAATGAAATTGGAAAATCACTATAATACGCTGCAATGTATCGAATTTGCGGTAAATAAAAATTTAAAAATTCAATCAGCCTCGTTTTTCGCAAAATATCATGGTTTGCAGTATTTATGACATAACAAACTTAGAGAACATTATAAACGAAGTAGATTTTCTTTATTGCAAGTCAAACTATGCAATAAAATAAAAATACCTTACCTGTGTGACGTAAAAATGTTTATCCAACGAAATTGTTTCTCATAAATTTGGGAAACATGCTTCTTAAAAATAAAAAATATTTTTTCCCCTTTTCAAGCCGCCATCCGAATCATTTCAATATGAGTGACATCACAAGCTAAATCGACAGCATATTTTTAAAATTTTCATAGTGTTAAAAATGCTTGTTGGCGCCCATGTAGAATGTAGTTGCTATTTGCAAGAGAGCTGAAATTGTAAAGCTCTGAAATTCGCGTTACATGATTTTAAGCTTTTTTCTTTCTTTTTTTCCCAGCAACATGTTTCAATATGGTCGAAAATTTTATTAAAAATAACGAATTTTCCAACTGTATTTTTACGTCTTTCAATTACTTATGAAATATTTATGACTCTAGACGTTTGTCCAACAAGCGAATTTCTTGAGCCGCGTCAAAGACTTTTTGAGAAGTAATTTGCCAATCTGATGCATTCTTGCAGTTTTAAATTTCCGCTTTCCATTTCGCTCGTGAACTCAGAGCCGTAACAAGAAAATAATTTCGGGGTGGGTTTAAAAACTTTCATGAGGAGCTTTGCGCTGTTTGTGCAAATGTTCAAGTCGTCGGGTTATCTATTATGAACGCGTTTTATACAATTAATATACATATGAAAGACATTTGAGTTTTGGAACAATATTTTTTGGAAATTTTTAAATGTAAACGAACATTTAAATGTCAAACCGAGCTTTTCGGGGGGTGGGGTGAACTTTAAGACCCCCCCCCCCCTGTATACGGCCCTGCGTGAACTGCAGTTTTTGAATTTCAGAAAATGATAAATCAGCATCAAATTTATAAAAAAAAAAATCAATTTGAATTTTGACATCTTGAATTCAAATTATGTTTTTCGCAATCACGAGTGTGTATGTAGACGTGTGTGTTTGTGTGTGGGGTATGTGTGCTTGTGTGTGAGGGTATGTGTATGTGTGTGTAGGCATATACGTTTGTGTCTGTGTGCTCGCATAAGTGTGCGACTAGTTGTGTGTATGAATGTGTGTGTGGGGGGGGGTATGTGTATGTGTGTAGGCATATGTGTTTGTGTCTGTGTGCAGGCATGAATGTGTGGGCAGTTGTGTGTATGTGTGTGTATGTTTTTGTGTGTGTGTATGTGTAGGTGTGTGTATGTGTTTGTGTGTGTATGTGTTTGTGTGTGTATGTGTGTGTATGTGTTTATGTGTTTGTATGTATGTGTGTGTGTAGTTGTGTGTGTATGCGTGTGTGTGTGTGTAGTTGTGTGTGTATGCGTGTGTGTGTGTAGTTGTGTGTGTATGCGTGTGCGTGTGTAGTTGTGTGTGTATGCGTGTATGTAGGACATGGATGCAACCTGGAGACGGCTTTCGCTATAGGAGCAGCATCGTGAGGAGCCGGTCGACGGTGATGGTGCGGAGTGTGGCGGTGGGAAAATAAAATGATAGCACTCCAAAAACAGTCAAATGAAAGCAATAAGCAATCGTGATTGCTCAAAAAAAAAAACTAAATTAAAAAACTTCTTTTGTGCGGTTTGAAGAACTGAAAAACTCATTTCATGTTAAGCAGTTACCACCAGAGCTAAGGCAGAATTTCTTGCAATATACCGCCAACCTGGTTATGATATCCAGAGACTGCAGTTTCGTTCTTGCTATTGACTTATCAATCTGGAATAGTCGACAACCGAGCTGGAGGAAGATTTTCTCTCATTGAAGCTGAGAGTGCCACAAATTGGAAGCTAGGCAGTAACTTACTGCTTAGTACCCAAGCTTTGCTTTCAATTGACTAGTTTAACAGCACCATTGCTGCGGACTCCCACTAGGGTGCTAACTTTAAGTTAGCTTCCAGTTTGTTGGCACTCTCAGCTTCAATGAGATGACATCTGTCTGAAGCTCGGTTATTAACTATTCCAGACTGATAAGTCCATAACAAGGACGAAACTGCAGTTTCTGGATGTCATAACAGGGCGGTATGTGAAATGCATTGCATGTAATCTTAACGCTAATTATTTTTTCCCCTTTCGGTTATTAGAATAAAAAGCAGTGCGAGAATATTATTTCTTCAGATAGGTGTATAAATGCCACCTTGTAATTTTCATCGCATGCCAATCAAACTCCATTTAGAGCTTTTAGTGGGCCAATCAGTTTGTGCAAGGGGAACAAAATGAGTGTTGTCATTCGAAAATTTCGGATTTCTCATGCTGTAACCGTAACAGTGAGCTCTGCTTTGTTTAGAATCACCACAATATCCAGCGCATCAGGGGTGCCCATAGAGGGGGATCATGGCGCAAGTTGCACCATCAACATTTTTTTGGGGGGAGAGGGTTTTTTTTTCAATTTTTTTTACTTATTTATTTAAATTTATTTATTTATTTTAAACTATATAAATATTTATTTTATTTTGTTTATATTTATTTCATTTATTTATTAAGTTTGCGTGTGTGTATGTCATTGGTGTAGCACAGAACTTTTCTAATATAACATTAATTAAAAATAAATAAATAAGTAAATAAATAAAAAATGTTGGAAAAAAAATTATAAAATAAAAAAGAAAGCTAAAAATAGAAAAGAAAAAGAGTGTTGGGAAAATTTGGGGGGAGGGGGGGTGCGCCACTAAACTTGTGGGGGGAATGGGCACCCCTGCAGCCTATACTTTCAAACAATAACTACGTATAAAATTTTGATTTGATTGGTTGAACGGTCGAGGCCGGCTAAGATTTCATGAAAATTGAGGAAACTTTTTTCGGTTCACCTAGTATGTCAAGTAAAGAAATTCTCATTATCTGCTTAGTTCGTAAGGCAGATTGTAGTTTTTTTCTCACCATTTCACTTTCCGTTTCCTTGTTCTAAGGTACTAGCTAATATTTTCTTTCCGCTAATTCGTTAGAGAAATGTAAACATTTCAGTTTCTTCAAACAACTCAAAAATTAAATGCACAGACGGTTGTCGGCAGTATATCAAGATTTTTTGAATTACTTCATGGAATATGCTTGGAGCTTCGGTAAACTTTCATGTATATCCGCACATTCTCATATATATATTAGCGAATGATCGAGTAACCCCCGAGTTTCAAAAATGAAACTCGCGCCGCGGCATGATAATTTAATAATATGTTTTGGTAATGCTTAACAAGCGGGGAAAGGCTTCATCGTGACAAGGCTAAACTCGATCCGGTAACTTAACAGTTTTACTGGTAAGACTCATTTCAGGGGAATGAAATGACAAAAAAAAAAAAAAAAAAAGCGGTCAATAATGAACGCTACCTACTGGAGTTTACGGTTAATCCCCTGGAGTTAGGGTTACAATTTCAACTATTTAAAATATCACCAAACAGGCAATGGCTTCGTTCAAATGTAGAAGCAATTTTCACTCGTCATACCTTGACGGGCGACTTTCTAGTTTTAATTAACGAAACAGAATCTGTCTTTTTATTTCGAACTAGAAAAGGAAATTTACACTTACTGAAAGTTTTTTTTTTTTAATTTATTCTTTAACTTCATAGCACGAGCATAGCTTTCGGATACATCTAGTGTAATATAAAATAGTAATGCTCTGAAATTTGAAAATTTCAAAATTCAGACATGTTGAAGTGCCCAAGAATTCTGAATTTCAAACTTTGCACTGTAGAAGAATGCTGGGTAACGTGAGATAATTAAGACAATTACCTTCTTCATGATGAACAAATTGGAAATTGGTATTGAAAATTACAGTACTTAAAGAAAGAACAATATCTTCTGTAATTATACTTGTATAGAAACATTATTCTCTCTTTTTGGTAGTTAATTTGTACCTTCAAAAAAAGAAAAAAGTGGAAAGTTTTCTTTTTTTTTTTTTTAATTTGGTGAAGTGAAAAATAAAATATTTTTCTCATGAAATATTTTTCATTTGATTATTAAAAATGTTTTTCATGAAATGAGTGAGTAAATAAAAGATTGGATAAATAAATAATGAAGCAATAAAGGAATAAATCAATTAGATAGTTAATTAATATTTGAGAGAAAATAAATCAGTAATAACATGGTTAATTAATGCGAAAATAAGTAAATGAATGAATGAATAAATAAGTGAATTAATAAATGAAGGAACGTAAATGAATCAATTAACGAATGCATACATAAGTGATTGAATAAATGAATGAGTAAGTAAACGAATTGATCCAATAAATACGTAGTTTAATAAATGCATGAATGAGTAATGAAATGAACTATTTCACTTTTCTCCGCGTGCACTTGACAAATTGTATTAAACATACCAAGTCAAAATATGCCTAATATTAACTAAATAAGTTCTGCACTGGACATCCGTAGATCTCAATCGATACTTTAAAAGTTAATCATAAAAACTGTATCATTTTAGTACATTAAAAATTATTTTTGATGTATCACAAAATACTACAATAAAATTTTGAATTTGACTTAATTCAATATTTGAAAATGACTTGCATTATGAAGTACCTTGATCTTTAAAGCTATTTATTTTTTGACTAGAATTTTGACTAGTGGTTAAGAACTTAGTTAACATATTGATAGATAGGTGGTGCAGCAAACTGTGAAAATAGTTTGTCATTTCACTTTGCACCGCTATTTCAGTTCAGCAGCCTACTAATAATATCCATGCTTCAAGAGTCTGATCCTGGATTTTCTTCCTTCCCCAGGCACTTCCCCATTCGAACGAGCTACATGGACGGCTCCCACTTATCCTGTTCCTCTTCCATCGAGGTGAGCCCTGTCAAGATCAATGTCTCCACCTCCGACTCGTACGTGATCGCCGTGCTCAACACCAACAGACAGGTGCACAACGAGATCAATCTGCAGATCTTTCTGGAGCGATCCAAATACACGGTGCAGAAGACCGGACAAACTTTCGACATGTGTAGTCTCTCCACCACCTGCACCATTGGTCAGTGTTCCATCACTTATCCACTAGTATAGGACTATAAATTACAAGTAAATGTTGTACTTTTTCACTTTTTTTGCTACAGGAAAATTTAAAAATTGCAAAAACTATAGGAAAGAATCTTTGACGTAGACTATGTAAAAAAAACAAAGAGTTGTTTGATTTGATTTTTTTCAATTGCATTCTTTGCACAGTTCACACTTGACTGTGCATCAAACTTTTGTCGCGTAACTTCGAGAAATCTTACACATCATTCGAGGATTGGTATGCTCTAGTAGTGAAAGCTACGGTTTTATAATCTCAGAAGTATACGAACAATTTTTTTAAGTCAGTTTTCACGACTGAATGGGTTGTGATCACTGACTAGATGTGTTGTGATTTGTGATTGGAAATACATTTTGCAATCACAAACTTTCGTGACTCTTTTTTTTTTTTTTTTTTTGAAATTTTAAGATAGCTGATTTGGAAATCAGTTTAAGAAGTTGGTAAAGTTTCTAAAATGCTAAGGTCCCTCATACATATTTCAATTGCAACAAAATTTCAGTCTTGGGGGAATTATTCTCCCTCTAGGTGGCCTTGCCTTGTTCCAGAGTGAAATTGGTAGCATTCCACTTCGGATCGACGTATAAACTGCTCTCTCATATCTTCTCCGGCAGCGGAATTTCTATGCGGAGACGTTTTGAAGGATGAATTATGACGTCAATCCGAAGCGGATTGCTTTCGATTTTTTCCCGGAAAAAGCCTCTGGTTCAATTTCATCGGCTGCAATTTATATGCTCCTAACTCAGTGGTTTTGTTTCATTCTTTTAGGTCTTGGGTTTGGAACTAGCGATCGTGTCCTGTTATGGATACCGGATGAAGCTAACGCCGGCCGCACCAGCTTTACCATTCGCAGTCGCTGCAAACCTCGACTGGCAGTCTTCGCCATCCTTTCTGTCTTCTTACCGCTCATAGTGTTTCTCGTGGTGGCTTTTGTTGTGCGAGCAGACACGGACAGAATTAAAAATCTCTACAACTGCCGATCTAGGAACAGAAATAACAACCAGCAGAGACGAGTTGGCGTGCCATTGCTCCGTGAAGCTCCAGCAACACCGATCAGTGGTTTTGACGCACCAACTAATCAGAGAGCTGACGACAGAGGACTTCAGAGTGCTATAGGGGACGATGAGTTGCCCCCACCCTACCACACTTTATACGAACCGCCACCTCCCTATTCCGGTTTAAAAAGAGAGGCGACCAAATAAAGATTTTCTTGTGAGAAATCTTCACAAAAAACATGCATTTCTGTGTTAGATACGGGTGCTGGTTACCCAGGATTGATGGGAGAGAAAAAAAATTGAATGAACCTGTGATTTTTTTAATGATTTATTTTTTATTCCAAATTAAGTGATAAACTTTGCTGGAAAACGTTGTATGTGGTAAAGAGACACCCACGAAACACAAGAAATTGAAACTTTCATCATATTATTTTTCATTGTTCATGCATTCATTTACAGCTGTATTTGTTTTGTTGTTTCTTCTACTATTTCAAATAATTTTGTTTAAAAAAATCCAAAGTATTTTTGCTTTATTCACAAGAATATAAAGACATTTGGATACGTTGCGATGTTAACATTTACGAAAAAAAGTCAAATATTTCAAGTGAGTGACCAACTTTGATTATATATTTAAAAAGTTAAAACTGAAGGCCTCGGCGCGAGAAGGGAATTGCTCCATTTTAAAAACTTTCAGTAATCACAAAGTAAAACTGTTCTGAAAATTCATTTTTAAAGAATGCGTCGTTATATTCAACATTTTGTTAGAATACGTCTCTAAACTTAATTTTTATGAAATACAATGTGATTTACCAGGGAACCACACGAATAGTGTAATAATGAAATAAACTGAAACAGATAGCAATCAAAAGAGGAAAGTAAGGCCCTTTCTTCACACAAAAAGTATTTGCCATCTGGTCCCCGTCATCGAGACATGAAGTCTTAAAGTCAGTCGAAATTTTATGGAAAGCACCAAATTTAAAGACTTGGCGAAAAATTGAAGGTACCAGATTTCAACGTTTGCATGTGGCAGGACATCCATCTGCAAGCGTGTAAAAGATTATTCCATTACTCACCTAAACTCGCTAAGTTTGGCGATTTTTCTTAAAATTTCGCAGACTGTAAGAGCTTATCTTTCGATAATGGGGGTTCAAGGGCGAAAAATTTTTGTGTCAAAAAAGTCTCAATATGCTCTTTCAAATGCTACTACAGTAGGGGAGTGTGGGGCAAAGTGAAATGGTTAAGATGACTGAGTTTTTTTTAAATAAACAAATCGGACATTTGTTTTGAAAATTGCAGTACACAAAGAAAGAACATTGTATTTTATAATAAAACTTGCCTTGAAACAGAGTTTTTTTTATTTTTGGGTAGTAAATTTGAGTCTTCAAAAAAAAGTGGAAAATTCTCTTTTTTTTCATGGGGCAAAGTGAAAAATAAAATATTATCCCAATGAAATGTATTTTATTCGATTATAAAAGATATTTTTGATCAAAAGAATCAGTAAATAAAAGGTTGAATGAGCAAATGAAAAGATAATGAAACAATAGATGAATAATTAAATGAATAAATCAATTAATGTGAAGAAAAATGAGCGAGTCAAAGAATAAATGAATAAGAAAATAAGTGAATGAATGAATAAATAAGTGAATTAACAAGTGAAGGAACAAAAATAAATTAATTAGTTAATGAAAACGTAAGTGATTCATATTAAATGATTGAGTGAGTAAATGAAACAAACAATTTCACTTTGCCCGATTCACTTTGTTCCGCATGTACTTGACTAATTGTACAATTTATTTAAAATACAAATAACCTTTACATTAACTAAATTAATACTGCATTGAATATTAGGAGGTCCCAATTAAAATTTAAAATCTTTAAAAAAAAAACCTACATCATTTTATAGTAATAAAAATAATTTTTGACTTTCAACAAAATATTCCGATATGAGTACCAATTTTTTAAAATTGCCTATACTACCAAATGCTTTAATCTTACGCGATATTTTCTGCCTGACTAGAATAGACTTCATATGATACTACATAGTTAAAATAAAAAATTTTGAAAAAAAAATAGAACCGACTTCAAAATTGCTCTAAAAAGTGAAAAATAATTTTATTCTTTAAACACCATCGATAATATTTTTAAACATAATTTTTGAAGTTGGCGCAAAAACAAAAAGTAAAATCCAGTGTAACCATATGCTTCGTTCATATTTTTTTTCAGAAAACATCCAAAGTAAGGAATGAAACATTTATATCGTTACTAAAATATGCTGTTATCAATGCATAATGTATAAGGTAGAGAGGAAACTGGGCCTGTTTAAATTTATAGTTGTAGCTGAGTTATGGTTGTGAATAATTTTGTCTTTTTTTTTTTTTTTTTTTGCGCCAACTTCAAATATTATGTTTAAAAATATTATCGATGGTGTTTAAAGAATAAAATTATTTTTCACTTTTTAGAGCAATTTTGAAGTCCGTTCTATTTTTTTTTTTTTTTTTTTTTTCAAAATTTTCTATTTCATTCTTTTTAGTGTAAATATTTCAGAAATAGTAAGAGTTACCATCACGAAACTTCACCTTATTTTTTTCATAAAAATGCTCCATACCAAAAAAAATTATAAACATGCCTTAAAATTTTAAGCGATTGCCACTAAAAAATTACCCTTGTTCCTCTGTGGAATTCATTAATGTGTTAATTTAATTATAACCATTTAAATATTACGTTTTCCCTAACTAATGTACATTTCACAGCATACAAGTTGCTTGTGATGCAACCCTGTATCTCCTTACACTTAGTCCAGATCATCTGTTATTGGCATAGTTGATAACGATAAAAACACTAACCCAGGTTAGTTGAGGCAAACTTAACCTGGTAGCATTGTGAAGGCCTAAGCAGATCTTAATCACAGCATTATCTCGCTTCGAGGTTAGGTTTACCCCGACTATAAAGCAATAACACTGAAGAAACTTGATGCTTGCTTCAGAGAAGCCTTCATTCAAAATTACCATTACAATTACTATTAATGTTACTGTTGTATGGCACCAAAACTTTATAACAATGGGTTTTATATTTAATAGGGAATTACATGAAATTTACTGTTTTTTGCGCATAACATTTTTTCTGTAGAATAAATATGGTCAAACAAAGTAATGGGACCTAAGTTGAGCCATTCTCTATCCATTAAGAAGAGAATCATCAAAATCGGTTCACTAGGTGAGACGCTGTGAGTGGACAAAAAAAAAAAAAAAAAAAAACATAATACGGTATGAACTGATAACCGCCTCCTTTTTGAAGTCGGTTAAAAAACACCAGATAGGTAGAACTAAAAGCAGAGTAAATATTTCAACATTTCACTTTGTCCTACTATTTTGCCCCATATTCCCCCCTACAACTCCTATTATCCGAAATCCAACTATACGTATCGCTGATCATCCGAATCACTTTTAGAATTTCTGAAAGAAGAACTTTCGATGGAAACGTATTGAGATTTGTAAAATAATGATTCTATCCACTCGCACTATTGTCAATCCCTCGCTAAACTAGCATAGACGAAGCGCGAAGATTTTTGGAATTTCAACACACATTCCGTAATTAATGAAAACAAGCCTTCTTCGGAAAAAATCCAAATATCCTAAATTTTGATTATCCGAATGGGGTCCAGTCCCAATGGATTCGGATAGTTGAAGATCTACAGTATTTTTTATATTTTTCATTGTTACACTATTGAATGGTTTCCTGATTATTAATTGTTACTCATTGAAGCTGTTCCGTCGCCAAAACATGAAATTGTTCTCTTCTTACCTCGAGGTCTTCAATTGTTTTCGCTAAGGAATGTGTGTAATAAAGCATTTTTTTCTAGTCTACAGCGTGTAGGAAAATCAGATGTATGCCATATAATGCTCATGTTGCAAATGGTTCTAGTCGTATAGCATTTCCACTTCAACATATATTGTATTTTTTGCAAAATGTATGTACCAAAGAATTCTAAATAAAAGTATTTTTATAAGATAATCCTATAAGATATATAGTCCTATTTTTATACGATAAAATAATTCTTAAAAGAAAATAAAAGTTATTTAATGCTTCGTGTGATTTTCAGCACTTTTATCTCTCATACCTTAAACTAATTGCATCAGATTTTTTTTTTAACTTGAGCGCAGAAAATCAAAATTTAAAATGAAATTTTTTTTCGAATAGATTGATTTTTTTAATCGTTTATTTATTTATTTTATTATTTTTATAATGAATTTTTGAAAAGACGCATTTTAAAGTGCGATTTTTGTAAAATTATTCTTTTGCATAGTATAGTATAGTTTATACTATACTATACAAAAGAATAGTTTGTACTATACTTGTATATGTAGTTTTGTATAGTATAAAATAAAACTAAGATTAAAAAAAAGAGAGAGAATTTAGTAATTTGCTACTATACAAATTATGCGAGTCGAACAAAAGTTACATTCTCGCACAGCACTTTGGAATAGTTGAAATTGTCTCCGCAAGCTTTTTATTTAAAATGTTTTCCTTTGAAAGATTTCTAACGACTTCTTCACAAACTTGTAGCACAGTTCTCAGTTGACGCTGAAAAAATGTAGCTTAAAATCTCAGACAACATTTTCTGAACTTTTTGTCTGTCTCTGGAAACACAACTCTTGCTAAATACAGTACTCAATTTTAAGCCCTATTAAGGATAAAGTTCTTATTCACTGTGGGTGTCATTTTAATGCTCACAGGAAGAAAAAAGGTCTTAAAATTGGTGAATAGATTTGGATCACGTAGAGGCCACACAGCCTGAAAATTCAGAGGAATCGTCTTCTAAAAATAAATTAGGGTCGTACAAAGCTAAAGTAAGTAAATAAAAAATTAAACAACTGGTTTATATTCTTAATTGTAACTCTCTAAAACGATCAAATAACTGAAATCTACAATATAATTACAGCAACATAGACGAGCGTATGGTTGAAATCGAAGCGTACATTGGGAATCAAATGTCAGTCGAAAGGCATATATGACAAACCGACAATTTTGTTTTTGAACTTTCCACTTTAACACTTACCGTTCAAATTCATTTCCAAACATTTAGGGAAGGGTGGCCCAAAGCGGGTAAATCGCCCAAAGCTGATAGACCTTCATATGACCTCCCCCCCCCCCCATGGTGTGTTAGCGGCGATGAATACGTATGTCGTGTTTTCCCGAACATCCCCGAGTTTTTATCAGTCCCAGCGAAGCAGCTTTGAAGCGGCATGACGCAACCAGGCTTAAAATTAAAAAAAAAATGATACATTTAAAAAAATGAAGTTTTGTAACTTGTGATTAGTCGAAGACCAGCCTATTTTTTTACTGTCAATAATATTAACTTAGTCTGACACTATCCACCTATAAACTACGATGGTCATTCCGTTTTTTTTTATTATTAATTTAAGGTTATAATTATTGAAATAAAAAACGTGCCTTTGGGCAAAGCGGGTGTAGGATCTTTTCATATATTTATTTAAAATTTCTTGACTCGTGTGCTGACTTAGATTTTCTCTTTCAATGGGATAATTATAACTTTTAAAAGTTATTTTTTAGAATGTCAGTTAATTGGTATATTAATTAAATCAGTTATTTCTTTATGTTTTATAAACAAATGTACTGATTTTAAATTGGATTGGCAAATGTACAAAATCACAATTAGTTAAGTTTACCCGCTTTTTCACATGTTTGTTAAGTTTGATAATAAATAAATATTGGGTTTGAGATGATACAAAAATCACTTTTCATTTTGAAGTTCAAGAACCCTGCTAAGAAAAAAAAACCGAAATTGTTGCGATTAAAATCCAAATACTACAATTTTCGATCGTTCATCGTAAACCGACCCGCTTTGGGCCACCCTCCCCAATTTACCCCTTTTCCACTAAAATCTAGGCTAAAAAAAAATAGGAAACTGGGAGTAATTAAGATGAGATGATTAACTCATTTAGTCGAGTTAATTATGTGACAATTAAAAAACAATTGTGCTACAGCTACGAAGACATTACTTTCAATTCGAAGTTCGTCGATGAAAAAAGCAAATTATCGTCTGAATGAAATCGAGTTCCAATATCCTTTTCGGGTTTGTTCCTGGTACCCTTCCGATCAAACGCTCAAAGCGAACAACCTTAACACAGTAACCTCAATACTGTGAATAAAAATGAGTTGCTTTTTTTTAGGAAAGCAACACTTGAATTAAATATTATCCTTTTGGAAATGAGGTGTATCTCTAAGTGGATATCAAGTTTCCGCGTGAAATCAACTGCGTATTCTTGATGCAAATGCCAGCCAATAATTTGGGTGCGAAAATATTTATACTTCTACTTAAAATGACATTTTATTCTCTTTTTTTCCCTTTCCTGTTCTTCATTTATTTATTTATTTTTGAACACTTTTGTAGAGTTGCGAATTTGTGGATAAAAATGTTGTTGATCTTTTCAGAATCAGCAATATTTTTATTCCCAGTCCCTCTGCTAAAATTTTCTTTCAATAAAATTTAAAGAGAGTTGCAAGAGTTTCGAATAAAAATATGGTTAATCGTTTGTGAATTAAAAGTATTTTTATTCGCAATCCTTCTGCTAAGATGTCCTTTGAATAAAATTTAAAGCTAATTCATCCATTTCTCCGGTTGTGGAATTAACTTTCCACAAGAAAATACCTTCAGTTTAACTGAGAAAATGAAATCACAATGAAACTATCCTGAGCCAAATATATTTGGTGGTACTCAAAACCAAACGATTCTAGTCCTACCTTTTTTATTTTTTTTCAGTTTTTACCAATCAAAAAACAATGTTCGTTAGCTTAAATCTTTGAAAAGCTTGTCCCATTCCTCTCACGCGCGCATTTCAAAATATGCAAATAAAGTCACCTTTTCTTTCTTTCTTTTTTTTTTTTTTGGCTGAGCTTTTTTATGTTTTGTTCATAACCTAAAGAATATAATGATAGATTTTTTTTGCTGCACTTTTGGTTCATCTAAATTATTGAAGTAGTACGTTCTCCCACTCCTGCCGACTATACGCTATACTGCGGTTTAGCGTGGGTAGGTAAAGGGTAGTACAGTCGACTCCCGCTACAACGCGATCCGACTTACACGAAATGGCTATAACGCGATTTTTTCCACATTAAAGAATTTTATTCCTAACGCGAATTCTTCACCCGTAACATGAAAATTTTCCGAAGGGAATCGCGGTTTTTTCGTGAATGGACCTTCATCCCTTTGGCATCACTGAGAGCGGAAGTTCCCACAGGTACTAGTCTAAACATCAATTATACAAATAACTACTCCTCATTTTCCATTTGTTTTTTTATTCTATATGGGAAAGTTGATGAAATATAATGACACGTAAGAGCGCTGTTTCATTTAAAGTTTGTGAAGATAGAAAGAAAAAGAGAAAGTTTCAACAACTATAGTGCATTTGTTTTTCTTACAACATAATTTACGTACCGTAGTGGTTTATTTTACGTCTTCCTTTCCCATTGATCATTGATTTTGTGCATCGTAGCAGTTTTTTATGTTAAATAAAACGTTTTTTTTTTTAAATACAATAAGTAAAAATTCAAATTTTTATTTGAGAAACAGTAATGTATGGTTAAGATGAGATGGTTTTTAACAGTTTGAGGTGGTGTTTACAAGTGTCTTTAATCGTATGGGTATGTTTATAAAAATTTTTACACATACCTTTTTCCACAACACGAAATTTCAACTTACGCGAAGGGTCTTGGAACGCATCCCTCGCTTAAGTCGGGGGCAAATTTTTCATTCTTTGCATTTGTTTGCATTTTTGTCATCTATTGTACGTTAACTTGGTTATATTGTTTTCGTTTTGAAAAAAATGCAAGAAAAAAAAATCGTCTAATTCCAATATTTTCTTATTGTTAGTATTGAATCCAAAACGTGTTTCTTCAAATATACTAGAAAGTCGCCCGTCAAGGTATGACGGGTGAAAATTGCTTCTACATTTGAACGAAGCCAATGCCTGTTAGGGGATATTTTGATAGTTGAAATTGTAACCCTAACTCCAGTGGATTAACCCTAAACTCCAGTGGGTAGCGTTCCTTGGTGACCATTTTTTCGTTTTGTCATTCCCCTGAAATGACAGTTTTACCAGTAAAACGGTTAAGTTACTGAATCGTGTTCATCCTTGTCACGATAAAACCCTTCCCTGCATGTTAAACATTACCAAAACATATTATCAAATTATCATGCCGTGGAGCGAGTTTCATTGTTGAAGCACGCGGGTTACTCGATCATCGGCTATTATTTATATGGGGATATCTCGAAAACTCATTTCTACAGATACTGCCGTTTACTTGCCCACGGCAGTATATATATTCACAAATAATTCATTTAATCTCCCTGGCCTTTGCCTTCTAGGTGGCGGAGCACTAAGATGTGGTGATGCTCTGTGTCGGCTTCTAAAGTCCGACGTCCAGATTCAATATGAGCATGTTGAGATTTTACCTCTCGCAGATGAATTTTAGCTTTAGCTCAAAACAAGCAACTGTTCGGATGAGCTTTGACTAAGTCTAGACGCAACTTAAACCGCTGCTCAGTATTCTTGCATTATGTTGCTTTCAAGACAAAAAGTAATTGAAGTACATTACAGTGGATTGGGACCAGAATAGTCAATTAAGTACCTCAGTTGACGTTTAATACAAATCCTACTCAAATATAACTATATGGGGAAAAAACACGAGATTTAATTCCAGAGACAGTTGGTTAGAAAGTCTTTTTTTTTTGCAAAAGTAATCGCTCTTCAACTAGATAATTCCTTAAGAGTCTTATTGTTTGGCAAGAGAAACTGTATGACGCCTTGTCAGCCAAATTCATGACCAACATCTCCGAGTAATTTTCCTGGTAAATTCATTTTGCTTTTCATTTTATTTTTCATGTTACTTTAAGAAATATTTGGTCGACCTTTTTGTAATTCTATTTTGCTTGACTTCTATTAATTATTCTAAATTTGTTTTTACTCTCAAGTTTTACAATAAGGTAGCCATAAAATTTTGGTCTCATTCAAAAATTAAAATTATTAAAAATCAATGGAAAAAGTTATTTGGACTATTCTTGTTTTAAATTAAGACAAAATGTTCTAATTAAAATTTTACCTTTAAAATGTTCAAGAACATCAATTCGAGTTAAGGGTAGAATAGAGTGTTGTACATTGGGACTGCTAATTTCTAAGAATATATATATATATATATATATATATATATATATATATATATATATATATATATATATATATATATATATATATATATATATATATATATATATATATATATGATGTGACGTACCCCATGTGAGGGTACGTAAGATTTTTCACCCTCACCCCCCTATTTTTGCGTAAGATTCCATTACGTTTTTCAAAATAATAAAATAACGAATCTTGGAATCGTTGCATCTCTGAAATTTTTATTAAATTCATTATTATTAAATTAAACCTTTTTGTGTAAAGAAATATTTACTGAAAAGTTGAAATTTAGACTGAATGTTTTTTCGACTTTTTTTTTTTGAAGCAATATTAATTAAAAATGAAACATGCCATACACAGTGTGACTCTTTTCGTATATTTTACACTATTCATTTTGCCTACCTTGTCTTGTGATCAGAGAAGTCTGACTGCGACAGAAAGGTACGGGTTCGAACCCTGGCTCGCTCATGGATGTACTTTCTCCCTCCTGCTCTTGTCCTTTATTTGTGTGATTGTGTTGCTATGCTGTGAATGGTTGCCTATACCCTATAAACGGGTCATTATGGCATGTGTGTATTGTAGAAGTCGGACATCACACCAAATTACGGTAGAGTTTGAAAAATGAAGCAGCGCACCGAAAATTGCCACAAAAATAACAACAACAACACTATTCATTATTCGTAAAACAAATAAAAACAGCTCATCCTAATACGTTTCTTACCTTCCAGACGTAAATGAAAACGATCCCTGCCAAATCACTTTACCGCGCGATTTCTAATGTAAAATATCGACTTGGAAAATATTACGTAAGAATGGGTTTGACCCCCCCTTCCCCCCGCCAAAGTAAGGGTATGTAAAGATTTTTTCAAACCCCCCTCCCCCTCGAGATCCTTACGTAATTAATGAATTTCCCCTAAGCCGCAATAACTACTGAATTTCTCCTTAAAATGCATGTTTTTTTTTCCATCTTTAGTCATATTAGGAATAAAACACAATTAATTTTGTGTTAATTTTGTGACAAAACCCTTTTTTCTCTTCGTATCATTTACATTTATTCTTTCTTGGAAAATTACTATTATTTCTTTTTAAAATACTATAAAATTAATGTAATATTCTCAATCGGGAAAGCCACTTTTTGGAGATCCTACTATAAATGAGGCAAACGCAACCTGGCAGCATTCTGAAGGCTTATACGCAGATCTTAATCCCAGTATTAGGATGCTGCTTGGAGGACCAACTATAGGAGGCATTGCATTTGACACCAAATAGGAAAAATAACGTTTCCAGTCGTTCAAGCATTGTTTAGGAAACTAAAAAATGATGCGCACGTTGTGACCAGGCTGTCTATTACAACTCAAACTGTCGGTGGGAATCTCCACATTTTTTGCCATAAACAAATGTTGGACAAGCAATCGTAGAAATCATCCAGAAAGGTAATCCTCAGTACGTGAGATTGACCTTCACATCCAGTAATCAGTGGCAGATTTACAGTTTGGGACCCTATAGACGACAAGTTTGCCAAAAGCGCGGGTTTCAAAAAAGGTGGGTTTAGGGGACAGCGCCTGTAAAGCTGTTTTTTCTTCTTCTTCTCCTTTTTTTTTTTTTTTTTTTTGTCTAATTGTGCTGCATTGAATTATTACTAATTCAATGAAATCTAAAAATTGTAGATTGAGGCCTCAAAATTTGGGGTGGATAATCACCGTAGAGTTCCCCCTAACTGAAACTTTCGTTTTCATTTGATAACATGAGAGAGTCCGTTTATTTGGAATTTTTAGTTTTTATGTGCCCTATGCTCGTGGGGGCCCTTTTGCAATTGCAACTTTTGCAACATGGTAAAGTCGCAATTGCACGAAACTAGAAATTCGCTCAAAAAAAAAAAAAAAAGGTGGCGAGAATTTGAGCTTTAGTCTATCGGAAAAAGTATTCTCAAATCTGTTACTTAGAATTGATGTTTTGTTGCAAAGTGTATTGCTTATGAAAAAAAAAAAAGTTTCGTGCGATGTGTAACAGATTTACCAAAAAAAGTTTTTCTTTTTTTGATAGTATTTTTAAACACAGTATAGTAAATGTTTATTTGTAAGAAAACATTATTTGTCAATTACGATGCAGACTTCCTTTTGTAATCAAACTTGGGGTAGCATTTCTTTAATAAAGAAATAATTTAGATAACTTTCTTCTTAACATGATTGGCGAAGGAGAGATGAGAAATTGCTCTTGCTACGGAGAGAGTTATCGCCTCCTCTATTTGCACAGTGCTCTTTTGGAACGCCATTATCTTATTTTCTCGATCACGTGATAACCAATGCTGGAAAACTTAGTTCTGATGCTCGACTGGTAGCGCCCAAGATTTCGAAAGAATTATGAACACCTACATTGCTATATGAAAGCAAATCCGGAAACGTAATGTGTGCTTCTTGCAGAATCGAAGACATTTCGGCAAAAAGATTTTATGGTCTTAATCCTGGCACATTTCTTGGTTTATGGATTTTAGAAGGTAAACACTGACTCGTCTTTATTTTTCTCTACATCTGTGTCGTTTGACCTATATCGCTTTCACAATGTTCAATTTTACAAAGAATGGCAACGTGGAATTTTTAAAAACTTTGACTAACAGAGATACTTAACTCGTTCGTGAAGAAATTGGTATTTTTACTGAAAAAAAGTTTTGTTTTTGCTCTTAACTTTCAAGCATGCTTTTAAGTAGCTAAAACTTCTACTATGTGAAATAGCATTAAATATTTCGTTGAAAACTTTTGATTAGTTGCGTTTTGTTGCCATTTTTCAAAATCATATTATCAAGTTAATAATCATGTGAAGTTGTTGCAAAAAGATCAGCTTTTTTGGAAGTGTTAAATGACTTAAACAAAAACACTCAGCAAAGAGACAAATCAAAGAAAAAAAAACTAAGAATAATACCATGCCATCAATTTTAAAGAAATGAAAACCATCAGTTTGATGTTATCTGTTCTCGACAGCTCAAAAAATGGCAAAACATGCTCTTGTTACATTAGCTGCTTTAATCATTGCCACGTTGTGTTTCGTAACTCCTCTTATTCTAAAATATCACATCTACAAACCGAACACTATAAGTGTGGCCTCAGGGGATATAGTCCCTGTAGGAGAGGAAATTTCATCTGTGTGGTGCCAAGGTGTGGAACTGTCCTCGAAGTCTAATTTCCAATCATTCCTTTATGAAATTGAGCCTGGTGTTGTCACAAATGAGTTCCAGAGAACTGTAACGACTCATAAAATTGTGCTTCCCGACAAGTCCCAAGAATATTGGAGGTTTCATCTACTGAGGGGTTCACAAGTTAGCATTGATTCTTGTGTACGATTGTTTGCTGGAGGTCTGACTGTGGTTAAGGGTCATCAAGGACTTCATAAGTGCCTAAAAGAACATAGGTGTGTATTTATTCTCGCATGATTCTCTCTCTCTCTCTCTCTCTTTCTCATGATACCTGAAACATTAACATATTTTTCATACTTTCTCGTAGGTGCATTTAAAATCGTAATGGGTTTCAAAAAGCAAAGAAAATCACGTGTTCATGCTTAAAAAATTATCTATTAGTTAAGTGATCGAGGGTTAGTTAATCATACAAGTTAAGTTCACATAGAAGAATAAGTAACAGGCAAAATGAGGCAGTGAGAAGCAAAGGAATACAAGTGAACATTTTCAAGTTTTGAGAAAAAAGCGTTTAAAGACAACGTTCTAGGTAGGCTTTCATTGAATATTTTTCCTAAATCATGCTGTGCATCAGCACCTACCAGGGCTACTAGTACTATCTTATGCCCCAAAACAGAGGGGAGGTTCACTTACCATCTGTACCGGTTATCTCCAAATTTTTAATGTTGTCTTTTACATCCCTTTGTTTCTCACTACCTCAACTGAAATCCAACATGAAGAAACAGTTCAACTTAGAAATCCTTTGTTTATTCAGTTATATAGTATTTTTAGAATTAGGTTTTTTCTTTCTGACATAGTTGAGGGCGAGGGCAGTTCCTATAACAGTTTTCAAGGATTGTGTTTTGATTGATTTCGAAAACATCAGATGTTCAAGATATTCCACGCTTACAAAAGTTATATGAAATTATTCAAAAAAGTGAGACGTTGTGAAATGATAGGTTTAAATACAGCGAAGATTCAAAAGGCGAGAGTAATAGCATTTTTTTTTTTTAATGCTACCTCATGTTTAGCAGGATTTAATTTTTTCAGCAGTGAAAACATTACGAAATAATTAGAATTGCACATCTCAAAATTTTATTATAAGGAACATAAAAGCCAAAAGCCTTTTGTAGGATGTTTTGTTTTTCATCAGCAAGTACGGGAACCCATAAGGGATGTCACAGGTGTTTATCCGACAAATATTGACTGATTCGAAAATTTTGGAAACAGTGAGACATTGCACCTTTCAGCTGCAGCCATTTTTTCAATCTTTTTTTCATAATGCCTAAAATGTCTCTTTTTATAGATGTAGGAATGTATGCATGCTTGTATTTTATTTATTTATTTTTTAATCATTCAGTGAAATTCGGAATTTCATTCAGTAATTTGAACATTTTTCCCCTCTAAAAAGTTAGATATGGGACATCCCTGGAGGCAAGGTTGCTTTTGTTTTCTAAAAGGTAATTAATACTAGACATAATAATGCAGTATGAAGTATATACAAAAGGCCCAAAAATAGACGTAAAATTTATATTTTCAGAAGAAAAGTGCTTGAAATTAGATTTGCATTTAAATGGAAGAAGGCTGAAATTTCACCGTATAATAAAATACGAACTTGCTCACACGTATCAACATGTAATGAGAGAAGATATCAAGCATTTAAAAAAAAAAATGGAAAAAAGATTGCGAAAAGTAAATTTTGGGGGGAGATCACTCCCTTCGGGGTGCCCCTGGCACTGATCTATGGTGGGGCGGCCCCCTCCCCCTCGAAACACGTGTATACAGTAATTTGCAATTTTTGTGTTATTATACGTTGTTATTTCTAATTTTTACTTTTCATGCACAAAGGTATTAGTTCATTTGTATATGCTGCATGTTTGTTGAATACGGGTCAAGTACAATAGAAATAGGTTGATTAAAATTTAGGTTTATCAAATTTTGTCAGGAGAAAAATCTATTTACCTTCAATATTTTATTAAATATCCATTAATAGAGAAATACTGTTTCAGAATATGTTGATGTAGAAGGAAGTGAATGTGACATCGTCCAAACACTAAGGATGTGTCGTTCATTAACGAACGGGTCACAATGAACGAATCCTTAAAATGAACGGATCCGTTCGTTCACTTAAAAAAATAACGACCGTTCTTTTGACGATGAGCAGTTTGGAACATTGTATTTGACGCACTTGTTATAAAATCGCATTCAAAAAAAAAAAAAAAAAAAAAAAAAATTGCACTAATTTTCAAATTGTTAACGTTGAATCAATCAAATTTTCTTTTTCTTAGTGCAGTACAATATATTCATTTTGAACCTTTTTACTTTCTGCTTTATTCTTAATTTTTCTCTATCCATTGCCGCTAGTATACAATATTCCAATGTATTCATTAGTAATGTTTTGTGTAGCTTGTGTGGGCGACTAACGAAATGTTTGTACATTCCACTTCCTGTCCCACGCACCTGCTAAAATCCTTCTCTCGCCGAAATTATTTCTGAAATTACCTTTTATTACTTTTCTAGCGATCCTTTTGTCTTCGATAACAGCGGTTCCCAACCTTTTTTGCAACCAGAGTTTGAGAACTGATTTTCGATATGTTTGGGGTTCTGAATCGAAATATTGAAATTAGTTTTTCTCTAGCAGCTCTACTTTTTATTACTTTCTTTTACAAAAAAAAGGAAGTATTGTATTCGCGAAAACATTTTCACTTAAAATTCGGCTTTAATTTCCATTTTGCTCATCCCCGAATTAATGTTGAGTATTTTTTTCAACCCGACCACACGCGGATAAGTGCCTAAGAACGTATAGACACTCGAAACATCCATCTTGACATTCCCCGAGTTAATTACAACGACTTTTCTCGTGACATCCGTATGTACGTATGTATGTATGTGCGTATGTGCTGATGTGCGTATGTATGTCACATAACTCAAGAACGGTATGTCCTAGAAAGTTGAAATTTGGTACGTAGACTCCTAGTGGGGTCTAGTTGTGCACCTCCCTTTTTGGTTGCATTCGGTTGCCCCCAAAGGGGGTGTTTCATGCCTTTTTGGGGGGAAATCGTTGTTAGTTTCGATGCAAACTCAAGTGGTGTTATAATTTGGCGGACACTTGGCGATATATCGTCAGTCTTTTGGTCGCCAAGTTTTTCACCAACTTGGTGACAGATTTGGCGTTTTTTTAAATTATTTTTTTATTTTTTAATCTGGTTTCAAATTGGCCATGTTGGTGATATTTAGAGAGTTAACTATTGAATCACATTAAATTTTCCAATAATGGGGAAATAACATTAAATTGGTGTAAAAGGAAGTCATGTGATGCACACATCAGCTCATTTAGGTAAGTGCTGCTGTTTTACCCAAAATGTGCAGTTTTAACTCCATTTTGTGCACTTCTAAAGCAAGTGTAGGCTTCTTAAACAAGGATTGCTTCTGGCATATTTACCCTATTGTCAGCCTGCAGTCTAGTAACTTGAAAGAAAATTCACCAGATGCAGTAAAAGTTTGACAAGTTGAGTAATAACGCTTCAACAAGTTAAGGTCAATTTGTAAGCAGAGCTAGATAATGTAGACGCACGCACGCACGCCGTGCGCGGATACATTCGCTGACGTGCGGATACATTCGCTGCGGAATTGCACGTTGTCCGATAATCGTAAAAGCTCTTAAATAAAAGATAAAGATTAGATCAATTGAAGATCAATTTGAAACGAAAATAAGTAGAAAATATCTTTACGTCTTATTTGTTTTAAATTAATATTGATATTATTTATTTAGATTGTAAAAATTATTACAAGATGTAAAAAGTACACCCGCGCGTTCGGTGGATGTATTCGCTGCCGTGCACGCGCATCTCGCGATAATCGTTTAAATTCTTGCTGCTTATTTCTAATTTGTTTTAAACTGATATTACTTAATTTTTAAAAATTATTAATAGATAGAATATACGTAAGCGCGTAAGGCGAATATATTCGCTGCTGTGCGGATACATTCGTTGTGAGCACGCGCGTCTCGCGACAATCATTCAGGTTCTCCTTCTTAACTTCTAATTTGTTTAAATTTGTTTGTAATTGCTAATGTAATGATTAATTTTCTTTATTTGGAATGTGGACACCCCCGCCCCTCCCCCCCCCTCCTTTTTTTGTACGTGATAGACAATGAATAGCTTGCAGATACTTTTGAGTTGCGTGCGCAGATACTTTATATTTTTATCTGACTCTGTTTGTAAGTTCTTGGCTTGCATATATTCGCTTCACGCGATGTGTGATGAGCTGGATCTTTGTATACAATATTTTTCAGAGCCTGATTAATATAGCGGGTGACCCGAAATAAAGTTTTTTTGGGGAGGGCCTCTGAAGTCAAACCTTATAAACACAAACATTAATGGGAAATCACCATTTCAGGGTGTTGAGGTGTTTTACCACTCGTTCAAAATATTTTTTGGGAGGCAGAGTATCCCACACTTAAGTACACGTAAAAAAGGTAAACAAATAAAGGAGAAAACGAAAGAAAATGAAGGTAAAGTTCTCTTAAGTAAAACTACTACAATTTTAGTCATTTTGAGGCTCTTAAAAATTAGGGACCCATGTCCAAGAGCCTAATTGGACTGTTTGGTAATCATCTCTTATTATTTGTACAATACAATAGGAATAAAAAATCCCTGTTTTATGTTTTATTTGATCTATAGATGTAACTTAAACCTGTTTTATGTATATTTAAATGCTATATCTTAGAAATTTGAGCTTCTGGGCAAAACCTGATGTCATATTTGAACTTAGGGTACCAAATTCATACGAAATCAGTTCCAAAAACCCCAGCACCAAAATCACTGTTGTCCTGTGTTATTTTTTGTTAGTCCATAGCCATAGTTTAAATATTTTTGTTTTACACTCACTGATATAGTGATTCAGATTTATATGTCAATGTGAGTTGTATATAATGAAAAATAACAGAGCAACTAAAAATACATTCGTCAGTGGAAAATAAATCACGCAATTCGATACTTTTGCGTATAGTCATATTAAAAGACACTTGTTCCCAGATCCTGTCTTGGTTCGAAAGGATCAAGTATTCCCAAGTGTACTTTTCAAACATAATTCAAAACTACAGCAAAGAAGCGCCACTAATTAATACTTCTCACTCTTGTAACATTTTTTCGAATCTTCTACTAATACCATATTACAAAAACACTGTATGTACGCCTTTGCCTTTTGAAAACAAACAATGACTTTTTTAATCAGGAATTCAAAAAAAAAAAATCATCTCTGAAAACTGAAAATGACGCATGACATCAAAAGAGGCCGTCTGACACTTGGGATCATCTGACACTACTATGGTTGCTCGGTAATATTGCCAGTATTGAAAATTGTTATTTTTCAGGCGCCGCTCAATGTGATCACGGTTAATGTTATCATTCGCTTAATGCTATATCAAAATTACAAAGTCCCGAAAGACTTGAAAATTAAGATGTGTGTCGGATATTGTAAGCATTGTCTTCGTTACTGTTGCCACTTTTTCATAAACTTTCAATTTTTCCCTCGAAAGCAAGTTTCCTTCTTATCAGTAAAGCATAAGAAATTTTCTCTAAGCTACATAAGTTACTTTTAAAACTTTACTCTAACGGGCAAACATTTCAACTACGGAGAAAAAGCGCAATAGTTTAACTGTCAAGAACAAGCTTGACATTTTAAAACGCTTTGACAATTTAACCGTGATGAGTCAAAGAAATTCTGCAGAACAGCTAAACACTTCTCTGCCATACTATTTGTATGTTAAGTTACTAAAAAACACAGTGACAAGATGGAAAACAAAGTGAAGCTAAATGAAACTTTAAGCTATAAGCGAAACCGTGTTGGAAAATATGGTGAAATTGAATCTGCTTTGAAACATTGTTTTACAAATTTCAGGGAAAAGGACGCGCGAGTGGTTTGGGGTCAAAATGTCGCCACCGAAATGTCGCGGGACAAAATGTCGCGGCCAAAATGTCGCCGTTCCAAAATGTCGCCGGGCCAAAATGTCGCCTGTCGAAAATGTCGCCGGTCCAAAATGTCGCCGGTCCAAAATGTCGCCGGTTCAAAATGTCGCCGGTCCAAAATGTCGCCGGTCCAAAATGTCGCCGGGCCAAAACATTGCCGATCCAAAATGTCGCCGGTCTAAAATGTAGCCGGGCTAAAACGTCGCCTGTCCAAAACGTCGTCGGGCCAAAATGTCGCCGGGCCAAAATGTCGCCTGTTCAAAATGTTGTAGATCCAAAATGCGTTTATTCAGTTGGTAAGAAAAATTTAAATGTACAAAAATGATGTTTAACACCAAATTTGCAGAATAAATGGTTACTGCCTTTAATGAATGTCTCCGTTAAAAATGGGACTGAACTAACTGCGTTTCTTGATAAATTCTAAAAAGATTATTCCGTTTTGATTCGCAACTCTCGGCTGTTTTTCAGCAAACAAATAGAATACAAGCGTTACGTTATCTTATTTCTTGTGACTCGCTATCTACCAACTGTAAAACGTTCTGACGGCGTTCAGTTCTGACGTTCGCTAAATTATTTTAAACTTTTCTTCAAGAATAGTGTGTGTTTATATGTGACCGATTTTTTGGGGACATTCTACGTCAAAACCTGTAGTAAGAATTCGAACGATACCCGCAAGTACCCATATATGATTTAGGGCTGCGTGGTTTTTTGCGTCAATTCGTTCAAGATAGTGGAGTAACTGAACGTTTTCATCGATATGCGTGACTGTCATTGCTCAAAAAATGATGAACGGAATCAAACAAAATGTTAGGAAGCAGCAGGGGGACAGATTTTGGGCTCAATAACACCAGAGGGTGGAGCAATCGAATGTTTTTTCCTTTCTTTTTTATTATCTGTGATTGATATATCTCAAAAAGTAATACAGTAGACCCTCGTTTTCAGCGGGTTTATTTTACGCGGTTTCGATTATACGCGGTTGAAGATTTGACACCTTTATTTTATTCACGCAGATGAGTTTCGGTTTTACGCAGATGCGGCAATGCAAACAGGTAACATTTTCCTCTCTTTCAAAACCCAAGCTCCTAAAGATTGCAGATTACACGTAACTAACTGCATTTTGGCGTGCTAATAATCGAACTTGGGTCCTTGGAAACATTTTATGCGATTGGTTCCAGAGCTTTTTCCACCAGAAGTAAAGTGATTAAACTCACACAGTTCAGAATTCACTGGAAGAAGAGCTTTTAGGAGTGACAAAGGAGGTCAAAACCAACGAGGATACCGACTCCGACAACCAAAAACGCTCACATTGAAAATTTTGAACCATTCGTAAACAATAGAAATGATCTTTCTGATTTGTTAGTGAAGGAAGATTCTATTAAGGAAATGACGCAAGTGATCATGGATGCGTTAATGCTCCGCAAAGAATTAGAGAAAAATTCTTAATGACTACCAATAGACTATCATAGCCAGCTCTTCTTCATAAACAGAACACGAAATTAGTTTGTTTTCTTTATGCATATTATGCATAAAAATCGATATAAGTACACATTAAACTTATTATACAATACAATTAGTCATCACTAGAATGAAGTATTTTTTTTATCTACGGAACCTAATCCCTATTTTGACACTAATATTAGGTCTCAATTTACGCGGTTTCGATTTACGCAGCATTTCCGTGGAACATAACCCCCGCGTAAAATGAGGGTCAACTGTACAAGGGTTAAGACAAAATTTGGTCTACAGGTATATCTTAAAGGGCGAGTTGCTCATTTATTTTTGGCTTCAGTCATCCCAAAAGGATGGATCACCGAATAATTTTTATCGTTTTATGTGACTGCTATATCTCAAGAAGTAATGCGAGGATTCATACAAAAATGTAGCATCCAAGTGAAATTAAACGAAAACAAGCCTTATTTTCGTTCTAAGTTGAGTTTCGTAATCGTTTACGTGAGTCAGTGTAATTAAATAAACAATGAAAAATATACTAAATTTATATATGAGAGGTTGAGCATGATATCAATAAAATCTAAATTAGCCGTGTATTCCTCTCATTTTTGTAGCACTTTAACTAGCGTGAGTGTTAAATAAAAACTGAGTTTGCATTCTTATATAATTTGCGTAGTAAAAATTCACTAATTAAAACAGCAATTTTTTCTGAGAGAGAAAAACTTATTTGTTTATTATTATTATTATTATCAATTTTCTTTTCTTTCTGAATTACCAAGCTATATTGAGCTGGAACTATTACTTTTTGAAACTCATTTTAAAAATAAGTCTAGGTCAAAATTGATCTGAATAATCTCATTGATATCAGTTATTTGACCCTTCATTATGAAATTTTTTCTTTTCTATTTAAAATTGGAAAATGTGATTAGCTGACAAGCGCTACTTCGCATGCATGAAAGTATCCTCTTGAAAACCTTCAATAAAATAGCTGTTCTGAAATTGTCCCTTGATGTTCTATCGATTATATAAATTTCATGAATGTTGAGAATTTAAAATATTTGTAATCGCGTAGAGTCGTTTTTCAAAAATCTGAGTGAAAGACACCTGTTTTAGCAGTTACGGATTTCATTGATTTCAAAAGATTTGACGGTGAACATTTCGACGTAATTTCAGAATTTTACTCATAAGAGATGGGAGTTCCCACGGCAGTTTTGATCTTACTTTAACCAACGTATATCTCACTGAAAACGTAGTTTTTTTTTTTTTTTTTTTTTTTTTTTTTTACAGTTCTTAGGGTAATGTTGATAAATCTATGAGAAAATTAAGTTTCATTAAGATACTTTTCTACTTTATTTCCACCCTGGCCCGTGATTTCGAATTTTTCCAGTGAAAGGGGAGAGGGAGGATAACGGGCGTATGTATAACCAATGCAAATTTCATAGGATTGCTATAAAAACCACTCCCACGTAGATTAAAAAAAATTCAAAGTCGAGGGCCATTCCGCCTGATCCCCTAAATGACTGACCTGTCGCTACCGTAATAATATGCTAGAGTGAAGGAGTTATTTGTTTTTACTTCATTACGCCAAAAAATACAAACCGCCTATTCTCTTGCCATATTCAAATTGCGCCTCACTATTCTTTCATTCGCGTTTAGAACAGTTTAGTTTTACTTCCATACCAATTTTTTGTCTGAATCCTTGCGTTACATCTTGATCCTTTATGTTATATCTTGAGTATTATTATTAATCCGATTAAACGAGAAAAAGAATTCCGTTGCAGCAGCCTTTCACATGTTTACGTTTGTAATAGTATACAGAAAAACGTATGTTTTTCTGAAAACTATTAATTTTCTGGAATTAATCTGATGTTTACGAATTAAGACAGGAGAAAACGTTTGGAATTTTTGAAGGAACTTACTTTGAAAGGCAATTAATATTCTTTCGCAACTTTTATGCTGGAAAGCATCGACGTACATTTAAATTTTTCGTACAAATTGAACTAGCGAATTTTAGGCCGGCGACATTTTGGACCGGCGACATTTTGGACCGGCGAAATTTTGGGCCGGCGACATTTTGGACCGGCGACATTTTGGACTGGCGACATTTTGGGCCGGCGACATTTTGGACCGGCGACATTTTGGACTGGCGACATTGTGGACCGGCGACATTGTGGACCGGCGACATTTTGGACTGGCGACATTGTGGACCGGCGACATTGTGGACCGGCGACATTGTGGACCGGCGACATTTTGGACCGGCGACATTTTGGGCCGGCGACATTTTGGACCGGCGACATTTTGGACCGGCGACATTTTGGGCCGGCGACATTTTGGCCGCGACATTTTGTCCCGCGACATTTTGGCCGCGACATTTTGGGCGTATACCCGCGCGAGTAAACGATCCAAAAGGAGATCTTGCTTTCAAAATGGGCAAAGACTTTGTAGCATCGGACGGATGGTTTAATGGATGGAAAAAGATAGCTATTTGATTCTACAAATTTAGTAATTTATAATTTAAAAATGCGTTTTGTTGAATCACTGTAATTTTAATTTGCAGTTGCAAAAATAAATACTTCTAAATTGAAAAAATCATCATTTTGTGTGCCATGGATTCTTTTCGGTTATTGTCATCTATCGGTTATTGTTATCAAATTGTATTTGTCCCTACGTAATCACATTAAGCGGCATCTACTGTAATAGTTTCGGGATTTTTAAGGGAGAACTTGCTCCTGAGAGATCAACTATCCTCATTGTCCCCAAGCGTTCTTTTTGTATGATATTTAGAATGAATAAATAAGCTGGAAAAGTGAACTCAAATATGTGCAACATCAGAAACTATTAGTACAAGCACACTTGGATGCAAATAACACTGAAAAACAAATTTTAACGAAGTTTCTGTTCCTCCGGTGTTTTTTACAGATTTCAAGGTGCTGAAAAAGAATATGTTTGCAAAAAATTTCTATCGCACCCTCGAATTTTCAAAAATTTCATTTATAAGTTTTGGATTATATATGCTATCTTACAGCAGTTAAAAGTTTACTGTATGTTTATTGTAGATGCATTTGATCCATATATACATATATATATTTTTTTTTTAACTTATTACAGCGATAGAACATGTAACAAGGGTAGAAACCGAATTCACTTTGATAAGTTTTATATACGGGACCTTGAGTAGATGGGGCCAGGCTCCATATCGTTTCAGTTTCGCGCAAGATACGGTAGTTGAAGTTGTCACAGCAGGTTGGGACAGCAGGTGAATACATCAAAATTATATCAAAAAAGAAATGGCCAGAGCGCAAAAAATATTATGCACGTGAAAAAAAAATATATGCAAAACGTTCCTCTAATCGATTAAAAAGAATATTCCCCCACCTTTACACATAAAGTTGGGATTGATGAAGAATTCGTTAAATCAATGGATAAAAAGGGTGTGGATTTCAATATTTGTAGGAACAGTTCCTATCACTCATTTATGCAAAAATTAAGGAGGGTATTTTCATTGAACTATAGATAAGAATGCTTATGAAGGACCAAAATTTTGTAGCTAGTTTAAGTGATTTAGAAAAACAGCATGAATTTATTTTAAAAATGTTGTGCCACAGTTCTTAGGAAATAATAAAAGTCCTAATTATGAAAAATTAATTTAAGACATGTTCATAAGTTACAAAAAAATTAGGATGTTCAATGTCACTGATTCCCCCCCCCCCCTGAAAGTACGGGAGCTGTGAGCGACGAGCATGGGAAGCGCTTCACCAGGATATTTCTGCAATTTAAGCGAGATATCACCGACAGTGAGTTTACTCCTAATGTGCTCGGGATTACTGTTGGAATCTCATTAAAATATTATATCTTATTTAAGTTAGTGTTAGTGCCAATAATAAAGCATCCGCAGTTAAGGCAATTACAGCTACATAAAGTATGAAATTTAGGAAATTGTTTTACAAGTACCATTATTTTTTTTCATCAAAAATCTCTTCCATTCTTCTACAACTTATTAAACAATGTATTTTTTTTTCTGTTTTATACTAGTTTTAAGCTTTGTAAATGTTTATAAAATGGTAAATGACAAAAATGTTGTACATGTATTGAATAAATGTCATTGAATTGAGATTTTAAAGATTTTGGATTTTTCAAAAGTATGTGGGTGATGGAATATTTTTATTGTCATACTTTTTTCACCACCCCCTAAAACATAAGTCACCACTTACTTAATGAGGAACAGAAACCTTGTTGACCAGTGTAATTGCAAAAACTTCAATTCGTCAGAAACGACTTCTTGTCCCCTCCCCCCCCCCTTTTTTTGGCAGACTTGCCGATGTTTGCAGAATAGATTGTTGGCAGAATTCGCTCAAAATTACCGATTTCTCAGTTTTTGAAATATGCCTTGGTTTTAGACAGGATGATTTGGACCAGAACATGACGTTTCTGTTGTTGTTCTTCTTTTTCTTTTTTTTTTTTTGTTAAAAAAGCAATGATTGTGTCACCAGTTAGGTTATAATTACACTGTACATAGAACCATGTTACCAAACCTTTTGTAAAAACCAAAAAAAAAAAAATCTTCAGAATGGATTTACCAACCTCTTTACAATTCTAAAATTCGTCATAATTCTTATTTACTTACACTATTAAAATAAAGATTCAACGTTTCACCTACATAACCGGACGGTCCTTCACGGACTTTCTAGAGGTAACATTTTCCTGCTTCAAATAAATGATTTTGATCAAGGAGGTTTAACTTGAACCGAAATCTTGGTTCAACTCAGATTACAAATGGCGGACGGATCACGTTTTATGAAGAAATTTCGTCTGTAGTTGGAGTAAACCTTATAACCTGGAAACATCGTAACGCTGTGATTAGAACCTGTTTAGCCTTCACAATACTGCCAGGTTAGACTTGCCTCAACTGTAGTATCTTAACAAGGTCAAGGGGGAGTCCATTTTATTGCTAGTTTTTTTATGCGGACAATTTAATTATTATTACACATTTAATGTTTAGATCACTTGGATTCCATTCAGAACTTTGCTATTTTTATTTTATCCATTACACAAAATACCATAGATAAATAACTTTTTGTGATTTTCGACGTGATGTGATTTTAAATTTTCATGTTCCACCCATTTTATTTATCAAAACCCTCTTGAGTTCTTCACGAAAGTTCAAAAGCTTTCATGAGTAACGTATTTATAGTTCATGTGATAACTTTTATTTCGATTTATTTACTATCTAAAGAATGTGTTTATTTTAAGCATAAACAAAATATCAGCAAGTCCATTAACATGGTTAGTTTACTGCAAATTAAATCAATGGAGTTTATGTAATACTTCAATTAATAACATTTCAAAGAAAAAACTTGTTTGCTTTTTAAGTTAAGCGTAAGATCAATTATCCAAATTAGAATAATGGATTTATTGAATAAGATAAAACCGAGCTAACTATACGAGTATGAAATTTGGGAAAAACTCTAGTAAAGGAAATCGCTCTCATGTATCGGTTTAAATCCACTATAGTGGACAGAGACGAAAGCTTGACCCCAAAGCGCACAAGGTTTTTCTCTTAAACTACGTTTTGATGAGAAAAAAACTATAACACGGTTCAACCTCTCACCATGAATTTACTTCTTCATTCACACTAATATAGTAAAATTTGGGCAGCACCATAAAATTGGTGAATTTCATCACCAATATAATGGTTGAAAATAAATTATTCATTGAATCAATTTCTTTGTGAAACATTGAATTTTTTTAACAGAGTATTTATTTCTTGATAGGTATCATATCGAGAGAGAAGACATCAGTGGAGAAGATAGCCAATCAGAATCGGAATCTGACGACGTGACATCATCGATATCCAGCAGCCAGGGGGCTATTTCCAACGAAACGGATCGGATTTATGTGTGCAAGAACGCTTTGAACCACGTTACTCTGCCAACATCCTATAGGTGCAACTCATTGCTTGGCAGCTTGGCGAGAAAACATATCCTTGATCAATACATCGAAGAAACTGGTTATTATTACTACATCTTTGCTTCTGACACTTACTTAAACATTATACCCAACGAGTTTTCAATTCAGTTCCAAGTAGATAGGACTCATTACAATTACAGCGCCAGTACTGACAATTGCACAAGTACTAATCTCTGTAGCTTATCAATCCCACTAGCATCAGATCATAAAATTATTATGCAAATGGATTCTGAAAATGGAACATTAAGTGCTGAGAAATTGAAAATTTCATGCAAGCCAAGAGAATGGTTATTTTGTTTATTCTATGCGGGATTTTTGATTACCATTTTCTTGTGCGCATTCCAATGAGCTACGGAAATATAAAAATGCTTGCATAGACAGTCTCTTATTTCTGCATTCAAAACATAGTGCCAAAAAAAAACATTTAAGACTTTAGTATGGTTGTCATGCTTTCGAAATTGTGACCTTTTTTCTTTTAGGAAAAACATCAGTTATGGTTCTGGAAAGTTGTCGTTTTTTTAAAAATATTTTTGTTGCTATCCGGGGGGAGTCTTTTCAACTGGTGATGGAAATTTCGGTGACTTTTGAAATTGTGCCCAAAAACTAGCAATATGTGAAGCCTTTCCAAAATTTGCTCAAAAATATATGTGTAATAAAATCAGTGTTTTTTGCATTAAATCGATTTTTCTTTTTTTACTTTTTACAAATGTAGTTTCAACTTAAAACGGAATCTACTTGCACAATCTGACGACAATGACAAAACGGAATTTGAGTTTGTTTCTCTTTTAAGCGATATCATAAACTGGACAGAGGTGACTTTTGGTTCCTACCATACCTTTTAAACATTTCTCCTTAATCAAACGAAAGTTTTTTACAGTTAATTTTCCATTGAGATTGGAACTTTCAGCAGGGGTTTAAAAATACGTTGTTTGCACGCTTTGTTAACTGCTATATTACGGGCCCCTGGTTAACGCTAACAAGAGAACGGTACGGATTTGTTTTTCCAGAAAAATATTTGAAACGTGGTTCTTATCTAGCATATCGAGGGAGTTAAATCCGATGGCGGGGATCTAATTTGAATATAGCATATAATGTCAGTGGCGCACACAGGAATTTTGCAAGAGGAGGGTCCAAGGTCGAAAGCCTCAATCTCATATCATACCCCAATATGCCGTCAAACATATTGACTTGATTATATCGATTCGTAAGAACGAAAATCAGTAAAAAATAAACTATTAAATAAATAATTAGCATTAGTTAATGAAATATACTTAAATAAATAACCAGAAAGTAAAATAATTTACGCTTTTACTTTTCTCCTAATTCAAAAACTACTTCAAGTTCATAGAATCTCATTTTGATCTGTAATTACAAAACTAAAAACATGGTTATTACAGTACAATTTTATAACCACCATTCTGTTTCTCAAAAGCAATTCGTTATGGGAAAAGTGCGCAATATTTTTACAAGATCTTTTAACATGAGGATTTTATTTTTTCGCGAACAAGAACTGAAATTATTGTTACCTTTAAAGTAAAGTAACAACGTCTAAAAAGCACAAATTCGCAGATTACTGCAGACATATGTTTCGGCGTTTCAGGGAACGCCTTTTTCAGTGCAAAACGTAGTGAGCTTATGGATGAAAAGACATCCGACAAAAGTTTTTTAGACGTTGTTACTTTACTTTACTGTTCAGCACAAAGGTATTTATTTATCTTATTGTTACTTTTGTTTGAAATTATTCTGCGCACAAAATACATAGAATCGTAATCAATCGGGAAAGAAAGTAAGACCTATGGGAGGGGTCTGAACCCCTAGAACCCTCCATTGTGTGCGCCACTGGTATATTTCAATAACTTAAGTCTCGGTGCATCGGACAAAATGCCGAAAATTTTCATGAAACCTTTAAACATTAGAACTATTGGGACTAGGGGAAGAGTGGGGGTACAGTAAGTCACAAAAAATCAATTACATCTTTTGTTATTAAAAAACAAAGAAGTCATTTTCTTTCAAATAGTACAATATTTGTCACTGTAATAGATATTTTAAAAAAGGATCTAGAAAAAAACCTACAAATTCATACAAAGGAGAGAAAAAATAAAAACGAAATGCAATTTTGTCTCACTGTTCCCTCAGTAAGTGAGAACAGTGAGACACATATATTTTGAATTAGAAAGCTGAAATCTAATTGAACTTATAATCTAAATTTACCTGGAATTATAGGAATAATTGTTGCCGTTCGGTTTTGGTATAAGCTATTGTCTTTAGCAAGGTAAATTTCGTGTCGTCTTGACACGCAATAGTGACACCTACTGCTCTTTTTTTTCTGACAGACAAAGAAATATTTAGAGGATTCTGGATTAGAAAAATGGCTTTAAGTGTCATTTTGTGATATAGCATTTTATAAGGATGGAATGCTTAACTGTAGCCTTTGTTTATTACCAATGGTGTTTATTACCACCAATCTGTATCTTCTTTCCTGCCTGTTTCAAAAAAATTCCAAAATAGCTTGTCTGACTTCCTTTTTTCTAGGCTTGTTAAAATTTGTAATGTGGATATTTAGCATTCTGCAATGAAACTATAAAAAAATAATAATTATAGAATAAATATGAAATTGAAATATTTTTTGTGATATTATTTTAGTATACTAGAAAATCGTCCGTCAAGGTATGACGGGTGAAAATTGCTTCTACATTTGAACGAAGCAATTGCCTGTTTGATGATATTTTGATAGTTGAACTTTTAACCCTAACTCCAGTGGATTTACCCTTAACTCCAGTACATAGCATTACTTGTTGACCACTTTTTCGTTTTTTCATTCTCTTAAAATGACAGTGTTACCAGTAAAACATTTAAGTTACCGGATCCAGTTCAGCCTTGTCAAAATAAAGCATTTCCCTGCCTGTCAAACATTGCCAGAAAATATTAACAAATTATCATGTTATGGCGCGAGTTTCATTGTAGGTGACGTCAGCGTTTCTCGATCAGTGAATTGGTTATTATACAGGGTAAGTTTAATCGAATCTGCCATACGAAAGGGGGAAGCCCAAGCGGAACATAGAACCACAAATTGTCGGGTCCAATCCTTAACCGTAACCGAGTTATGAGAGATGTAAGGAAAATGAGTAAAAAAGCAATATTCTGAGAAAACGACCGTTTTCTGGGATTCCTATAGGACCTTCACACAAAATAAGTACATATTTGGAAAAAGCAAAATCCTATAAAATGACACTTTTTCCATCAAGATAGCCGTATTTTACAGCAAGCTACAAGCTTTAAAACATTGGACACACTCAGATTTGAAATGTTGTCAATGCTTTCAATCGACATTTTCAAAAACAAACCGTAGGAGCTACAATCGGGCAAATCTACCAAAAATTGACTCATTTCACTAGCTTTCAGATGGTACAATAACAAATCATATTGAACTTCAAGTTCAGCAGAAATTCAGGCTTTTGTTTGAAAGAGTGCAAAAATCTGCATTCGTTGAAAAAGGAAAACCAGTGAAGAGTCGCACTTTTCTGTTTTAAATTTTCTGTTTCACGTAAGCATGTTGCTTTCTTTGTTCAAGAAAATGATATTTTTATATTAAAATAACAGTTTTAACATCTTATTGAGTGAAAAAATACAGGAGATAACAATGAGAAGAAATAAAAGAAGCATTACTTCTCAGTGCTTTTTACAAAGGAAAAATCAATAATAAAAAAATAGGTACAGTCAAGTCCCGACTTACGCGGGGGTTGCGTTCCAAGATTCCTCGCGTAAGTTGAAATTTCGCGATGTGGAACCAAGGTTAATTAATTTTTGAAAAGCATACCTAATTGCTTCAGGGGCATTCCACGGTATTTTTGACATTATGTAGAGTCCGTAACGTGACCTTTTTTTGCCATAACTTTTTAATTTACCGTTTGATTTGCAAATTATTTTATTTTGAGCTGGTGTGTTGGTAGGAAAAGATCAAAATAAAATAATATGCTAATCAAACAGTAAATTAAAAAGTTATGGCAAAAAAGGTCACGTTACGGACTCTACATAAATGTGAAAAATACCTTGGAATGCCCCTTCAGACATTTGTAAACACCCCTCAAATTGTTTCAAACCATTTTTTAACTAGATATTACAGTATCTTAAAAAAAAAAAAAATTTGTATTTTAGAAAAAAAAAAGTTATTATTTAACATAAAATACTGTTAAGGATCACAGAATCAATGATCAATGCGGGAGAGAAACATAAAATAAATTAGTATGTTTCTTACAGTATGTGCTCTACAGCATTATAATAGCACTGAACAGTAGATATAGTAAATACATTTATAATTTAAAAAATGAAGAAGGTTTATGCAGCTCGATCAGACTGTTATCAGTCGTGTGACAGCGCATGCACATCAGGCAACTCGTCATAGTCTAAGATCCCACTAGGCTTGACCTACCCTCATCGAGTTTCCAAAAAATGTTATCATAGATGAAGAGCATAATTTGTAAATAAAACGCGAACGGTAAGAATTTCTACCTCTTTCACGTGAACTAATCAGAATTACCAGGGGATGAAAGGTACCCAAAAATTGAACATTTACCGTCATTGAGTTTCCAAAAATTATCATCATAAATAAACAGTAAAAGTTGTAAACGAAACGCTTAAGTAAGGTTGCCTACCTACTGCATGTGAACTAATCAGGTTTGCGAGGAGCTAAAAGGTGCCCAAAAAGGAGTAAGTTACCTTCGTCGAGTTTCCAAAAATTGTTGTCATAAATGAAAAGTAAAACCTGTAAAGGAAACGTTAAAGTAAGGTTGCTTACCTTCTTCTGGTCCCCAATCAGGGTTGTCAAGTGGGAAAAGGGGCTCAAAAATTAATAATTTTCCTTTATCGAGTTTCCACTTATAAAAAAATCTAGGCAAAAATATTACGTAGCCGATAGTATAGGGTTGTCCAAGCAAAAGTGGCCCAATCATAGGTTATCGCTATTCGAACTTTCAATAATTGAAACTTCGCGCGCCGCGACTCTTTTCCAAAAATTTTCGCGCTGTAGGCGAGGAGTTGGCGTTGGGGGGGGGGGGGGGGGAATCATTACTCAGGAAAAACTCGCGTTATAGCCATTTCGCGTAAGTAGGATCGCGTTGTAGCGCGATCCGACTGTACATCAAATCAATCTTTAAAATTTACAATTGATGCTGAAATTGGTCGCTGTTACACCTGATACATAAAACCTTGCCTTTTTAAGAACAGAAACATCTGTTGCTCTAAGTGAAATTTCATTTATTAGTTTCACTACTGTTCCATCAAGCCAGTTGCTCAATTTCCGCAAACTGGCTATATCTGTTTTGTAAACTTCTTGTTTTAAAAATCCTCGAACAAAGAAGTCCACCTGAGTCGGGTCTGGTGGTCTAGGTGACCAAGGAATGAGGCCCTTGTGACCAACCCATTCTGTTCAGTCAGAAAATGCTACACAGCATTTGAAAATGAGCAGGGTTACCATCGTGTTGAAAAATGATTTCTGCTCTCTTTGGAACAGGAATAGCATCAAGTAAGCCAGGCAAATGATGTTCAATGAACTCTAAATACAGTAAAACCTGTAAAGTTGACCACCTTTGTAAGTTGACCACCTGTCTATTTTGACCGCTTTTGTCAGGAACGGAATTAGTCCTATCTTATATAATGAAGGAAAACTTCTGTAACTTGACCACCTCTCTATCTTGACCACCTGTCTATCTTGACTACTAATAAACACCAAATTTGGTTTCGAGTATTGTAAAAAACCCTTTGTAAGTTGACCACTTAGTTTATTTTTTAAAATTTTATTTAGAAAATTTTTTTATTTATTTTTTATTTTTTTATAGCTTCCCAAAAATATTTTTGGTACCAGACCAGCATTTTACCAACTAAATGAAACAGCAGCATAACTAAACCTCCTCTTGAGTTTGAGTAGATCATCATGGGGTTTTAAATGTATATGAGAAAAAAATAAAGCGAAATATTTGTAATTTTTGATTAGCTATGAACTTTTAGGAACTATTAATGTCAAATGAGTAACTTTTCATAAACAATAAGACTTTTTTTGATCAGTTTACTGAAATTTTAAATTTGCATGACACATTATATGTCATTCTGGGGAAATAATCCCAAAAAATATTTGAATAACATTTTAAATTATTGTTTAAATTATTGTATCAAATCAAAGCAATGCTAAACAATGAAAGTGAGTTGAACAGAAAGAATAAGTGTCAATTAGCCAAAAAATGAATACATGGTGCAAGAAATGACAACAAAAAATCATCATTACCCCCTTTATAAGTTGACCACCTGTCTAAGTTGACCACCAAAGTACTGCACCGCAAGTGGTCAACTTACACAGGTTTCACTGTATGTGTTTCCTGTTAGGTTACCTCAAAACACATACGGTCCAATCAAGTAATCTCCGATTACGCCAAGCCAAACATTTAATCTGAATCGAGTTTGAAAAAATGAGCTTCGGGTTAAAAAAGGAGAATGTTCCGTTTGTTCAGCATACTGACTCCAGTTTTGCCAATTTATGATGCCCCCTCTAGTGAACAACGACTCTCTCCACAGTATCTTTCTTTGAAATTGGTTTTCTTCCATGTCTCGGGCTAGTAGCCATCTGCAAATGTTACCCGCTTTTCTGAATCTGAATTGCGCAATTCTTGCACTAGTGTGAAATGGTAAGGGTGATACTTGTTTTAACGCAGTATTTTCAAAACTTTACTTTGTTGAAAGTCCACCTTCTCTTGCAGTCGTGCATGAACTCACACTTGGGTTTTCCACTACTCGGTTCAGCACATACTCCTCAACATCGGCAGAACCGTTATTCTGGCCCCTTTCCTGGTTCAGAGAGAGCGGAAATCATTTTCCAACACGATGGTAACCCTGCTTATTTTAAAACGCTGTTTGGAATTTTCAGACTGAACAGTGTCCCCAATGAGTTGGTCGTAAGGGCCTCATTCCTTGGTCACCTAGACCACCAGACCTGACTCCAGTGGACTTCTTTGTTTGGGGATTCTTAAAACAAGAAGTTTACAAAGCAGATGTAGCCAGTTTGCAGAAATTGAGCAGCCGGCTTGATGGAACAGCATTGAAACAAAGAAATGAAATTTCACTTAGAGCAACGGATGTTTCCGTTTGCAAAAAGGCAAAGGCATGTAACAGGTGTGGCGGTAACCAATTTCAGCATCGATTGTAAATTTTGATGATTGATTTGATGTACACGTTGATGTTAGTGTAACTTTTTTATTATTGATTTTTCCTTTGTAAAAAGCACTGAGAAGTAATGCTTCTTTTATTTCTTCTCATTGTTATCTCCTGTATTTTTTCACACAATAAGATGTTAAAACTGTTATTTTGATATAAAAATATCATTTTCTTAAACAAAGAATGCAACATGCTTGCGTGAAACAGAAAAGTGCGACTCTTCACTGGTTTTCCTTTTTCAACGAATGCAGATTTTTACACTGTTTCAAACAAAAGCCTGAATTTCTGCTGAACTTGAAGCCCAATATGATTTGCTGTTGTATCACCTGAAAACTAGTGAAATGGGTCAGATTTTGGGAGATTTCCCCGATTGTAGATTACCCCGATTGTAGCTCATATGGTTGTTTTTGAAAATGTCGATTGAAAACATCGACAACATTTCAAATCTAAGTGTGTTCAATGTTTCAAAGCTTGTAGCTCGCTGTAAAATGCTGCTATTTTGATGGGAAAAGTGTCATTTTGTAGGATTTAGTCTGCTTTTTCCAAACATGTACTTATTTTGTGTGTAGGCCCAACAGGAATCTCAGAAAACGGTAGTTTTATCTAATTTTGCTTTTTTACTCATTTTTCTTATATCTATCATAACACGGTTACGGTTAAGTATTGGACACGATAATGGGTGGTTCTATGTTCCGCTTGGGTTCTTCTATCACCTCCTTTCGCATGGCAGATTCGATCAAACTCACCCTGTATATATGAGGATAGATTGTTCTTTCTTCATGTCCTGTAATTTTCAAAACAAATTTTCAAATTGTTCATCTTGAAAAAGGTAAGCTATCTCATCGATTTCATTTTGTCCCACATTTCCCTACTGCCTCAAGAAGACTAGGTTGCGGGCGACCACGTAGCGTTAATGAGAGGGAAGACAGCCATATTCGACCAAACCACTCCAAAAATACTAAATGCCTTTCGCTTTCTCGTTTTTAACATAGAGCAAAAATGAACTAAAAACTAGTATGTTGTGGCCATCACGAAACTTTCTTCTATATTTTTCTTTTTTTTTTCTGATCCCTCCCCATGCTTGACGAGGAAGCAATATTCCCAACAAAAACAAAATTACACATGCAAAAACTTGACGACCATCCCAATGTCTGAATTATTGATAAAAAAGCAAAGCAAAGAGCGAAAATTGAAAGTTATTTTAAAAGCCTTGCTTGAATGAATTACAAATATTTTATTTGTTAACAAACATAAGATGGCAACAGTTAAAAATTTTAAATCATTCAGATAATATTTCCGATCATTTCCATACAATTAAAATCACGGGAAATACGCAGACGATAATCTATTACGATTTATCTTTCTTATTGTTGCATTAATAAAGCTATTTTTATTCGCAAAAAAAAAAAAAAAAAAATTTTGGAAAAAAAAATAGAACCGACTTCAAAATTGCTCTAAAAAGTGAAAAATAATTTTATTCTTTAAACACCATCGATAATACTTTTAAACATAATTTTTGAAGTTGGCGCAAAAACGATCGATAAAATCATTCACAGCCATAACTCAACTACAAGTATAAATTTAACCAGGTCCAGTTTCTTCACTGCCACATGCATTACGCATTGATGACAGCATATTTGAGTAACGATATAAATGTTTCGTTCCTAACTTTGGATGATTTTTTGATAAAAATATGAACGAAGCATGGTTACAATGGATTTTACTTTTTGTTTTTGCGCCAACTTCAAAAATTATGTTTAAAAGTATTATCGATGGTGTTTAAAGAATAAAATTATTTTTCACTTTTTAGAGCAATTTTGAAGTCGGTTCTATTTTTTTATCCAAAATTTTTTATTTCATTCTTTTTAGTGTAAATGTAGATATTTCAGTAAAAGTTTTATTCAAAATTATCATTACAATTACTATTAATGTTACTGTTATATGGCACCAAACTTTTATAACAATGAGTTTCATATTGTCGTGTAGATGAAGATAGCGAAGACAATGTGAAAGCCAAATGAAGCGAATACTCGTTAGTCTCAACTCGAGATCTTTATTCAGAACCACGAATGAACGTTACATCTCCTTATATACAACTTGAGAAAGTGCTGGAACTTTCCAGACTTGGAAAGATACAGAAATTAACAGAACATTCGAGAAAAAACGGGAAACAGTAGAAACGAAATTTTAGTAAAATTCACTTTGTCCTAGTCGGGATTTGAACCCGGGCCGCTCGTGTGGGAGGCGAGAATTCTACCACTGAGCCACCGTTATCCACGAATGAAAAGTGCGAACTTCGCTACAATATCATTTAATAGGGAAATTGCATAAAATTTACCGTTTTTTGCCCATAACTTTTTTTCTAAAGAACAAATATGGTCAAACAAAGTAATGGGACCTAAGTTGAGCCATCCCCTATCCATTAAAAAAAGAATCATCAAAATCGGTTCACTAGGTGAGACGCTATGAGTGGACAAACAAAAAAAAAAAACATACATACGGTATGAACTGATAACCGCCTCCTTTTTGAAGTCGGTTAAAAATACCTTGGAGCGATTGGTGTCAAAATTGAACCAAAGCCTGTTTACATATGGATTCACATATATTCCAAATTTCAACCAGAACGTAGCATTACTTCTTGAGATAGGGCACTCACAATGGAAAAAAAGAACGGGCGATTGCGCTACCCCCCTTTTTAGCTGTTGACACCAAAATAAAATCAGCTTTTATACCCACTAAGAGCTACTTGCAGATAAATTTTTCCTTCATTCCGTTCATTATTTCTTGAGATACAGCAGTCACAATTGACGACAAAAAACGTTCTATAGCTCAACCCCCGTTTGAGTTATTGACACCAAAATTGAATCAGCACCTGCTCCTGTTAGGGGCAACATTTGGATCAAATTTTGTTTGATTCCGCCAGTTACTTCCTGAGAAATAGCAAGCACGCGTAACTCAAAAAACGTCCCATTGCTCCACCCCCCTTGGAGGAATTCGCGCCAAAAACCAATGGGCACAAGTTCACATAGGGGCACATATGTGTACCAAATTTCGTTCAATTTCATGCGGTAGTTTTTGCTGTAGAGCGGCCACAAAAAACTGGTCACACACAGACGTGACACACATACACACACACACATACACACACACAGACAGACAGACATTTTCCAAAAATAGTCGAAATGGACTCAGCACACCTCAAAACGTTCAAATCCGTCAAAATTCGAAATTCGAAAATTTGCACGAATCCAATACTTTCTTCTATATATTAGATATATAGAAGAAAGTAACGAGAGAGCAAGGACCAGTCAGTGTTGGTATGGAGGCCACTGCCACCTTTCGAAAGTATTAGAAACTAGAAAGTCGCCCGTCAAAGTATGACGGGTGAAAATTGCTTCTACATTTGAACGAAGCCATTGCCTGTTTGGTGATATTTTGATAGTTGAACTTTTAACCCTAACTCCAGTGGATTTACCCTTAACTCCAGTACATAGCATTACTTGTTGACCACTTTTTCGTTTTTTTCATTCTCTTAAAATGACAGTGTTACCAGTAAAACAGTTAAGTTACCGGATCCAGTTCAGCCTTGTCAAAATAAAGCCTTTCCCTGCATGTCAAACATATTATCAAATTATCATGCCGTGGCGCGAGTTTCACTGTTGGAACAAGCGGGTTACTCGATCATCGGCTATTATATATATATATATATATATATATATATATATATATATATATATATATATATATATATATATATATATATATATATATATATATATATATAAGAGGATTAATAGCGTGGAATGTAACAATTAGCTAATTTCTAGTTTTAAAGTTAGAAATTAACTAATGAATAGTTTGATTTGAATTGTTTGGATGCATCGGCATAACTTCAAGAATTCGTTGGAAGGCCGCTGGGTAGTGCTGCTTTGCTGCTTTAAGAATTATTACCATGTATGAATATTCAGGAGGCAAATGTTGAAATCGATGTTTCATCAACAAGTTAAGAAATTCTCATCTCAGCCTCGCTCTTTCATACCAACCGATTACAATATGAAATAGGGATTTATTGGCAACATATTTTTATAAAATTTACAATTCAGAAGTGGTGCATCAAAATTTTTGCAAGCTTTCAAATTATTTAGGTAAGTAGCAAAGATATTCTGCGGAGTATTAGAAAATAAGGAAGTTGGGGGGGGGGGGGTATCGTCACCTGGAACATGCTAAACTTCTGAAAAATATTTTTAATGTTGAAATAGCTATTGCCATTTTTTTTCCTCATGCCTTTGTAACATTTTGATGGAACTTTTCATGTTAGTTGATGGTTTTTTGTACCTGATTATTTTATGTTGTAATGGCTAATGATTTGTAATTTAATGATTTGGCGGATATTTTTTTCACTTTAATGTAGTTTTGTTGGTAATCCTTTTAGTCCTTATAACTTTTAATCCTCTCAATAGGTTTGATTAATTTAAAAGTAACTATAAAGGACAAAAAATGTATAATATCGCCAAATAAACAGGCCCAAACATGGCGACAAATTACTATGGTTGAATTATAGTCGTAAAATGTCGCCAACTTGGTAATCATGGGGAGTTTTTTAATCTTAAGAGAAAACAAACTCCTCTAAAGTTGCACTACTTTGACTAAAATAATTTATTTTGATTCCTATCTCCGCCGAGGCTCACTGAAACACCCTTTGCCCCCCCCCTCCCCCCGCTCTCCCGAGAAAAAAATCGAAATGTCGGCCCTGTAACAGTAACTATTTCATGCAAAAAAGTAGTTAATACAATTTAATTAGGATCAAGGGAAGTTCTTCTCCAGGTTGTAGGAGAATGTGGGGCGAAATGAAATCGCGGGCAAAGTGAAATGGTGAAATATTTACCACCACCTATCTTGCAATATTTTAACAATTAGCAAAAATACCCGGCGTTACCTGGGTCAGTAATAATTGTGAGAAACAATTGCTACTTTCATTCTTTTTCTGTTTTAACTGAAAGAACTCAAAACACACCGCTGTATAATTACGGTAAACGGGTCGCGTTGGCGTATTTTTCCAAAAACTGCCAAATTTCGCACCTACGACTCAATATAAACAAAGTACTACAATGTAAACAAAAGAAATCATCAAATAAGAGTGACCCAAAGACAAGGGGCGGAGCTTCGGATTGCTCAAACTATCACCTTGGTAACTACAACTGTTTATTAACCTTTTTCTTTCTCTGATTGCAACCGTAAAGAAAAAAAAAGCATTAAAATTCTTTTTTCCTTTTTAAAATATTGCAAAATATGGAAAGAAACAAATGACTAAGCCTATTTTTTTTATATAGAACTATATTATTTTTCTTACTTTTAAATAAAGTTTGCAGAAAAGACAAATGAGAGGTTACTTTTCAAGATGTTAACTTAAACGTGGGAAGATAAATCGCAGTATCTACAGAGATGAATGTTTCAGACATAAAAGGAAACGTGTTTTGGATTCGATTCGCAACTCCAGCGCTCGAATACGCTACCTTGCGATGATTTACAAAACTGCCGGAAAAACTAAATCATTGCCACATTGCGTTCCACGTAAATCTGTTGACTTAAACATAGGCAGTTTGTTCTGAGTATTTATTAACGCAATCGATGTGTCTTGGATTGCTTTCAGCAACAGAAAGTGTTCGAGCTCCTCAAAAATAATGTTAGTTTTCATTATTTCCCACTAAAAAGTGATTTGATTGAGAAATGGTGAAAGCGCGTTAACACCAGAAAACTCTGGATTAACAAACTTGGATAACGTTATACCAGGTAAAAATTTTATTGTTTTGTGTGAATTTGTAAGAATATGGGTTTTTTTTTAATCTTAAATTAATTTAACAAACCATATTTTACAGCAGCATTTAGTTGGAATAGACAGTATGCAAAATTTTGTCGTGAATATATTATCGTAGAACGAAACGAAAAATGTTTAACCGAGAAAGAATTTATTTTGTTGCTTTTATTCTCAGCTGAAAGGTTTCGCCAAATTTGCTTAGGGTTATAGTTTTAGTATTGTGCGAGCTAAGTGTCCTTGGCGAGATTTCACGTTTTTAGTTAAACCATTTTTAATTTTTATCATGAGTGGAATAAAATGTTAGTAAGATTACAGAATTCGATAAGTAAAAAGAAAATAATGATCAATCAACTGAAAAGAAAACTACCAAAATATATCCGTTAGAATTTTGTAGATGATTTGCATAACATGACATAATTAAATCGTAACTCAGAAATTAGAAACATCGAAACAGAAAAATTTTAAATTAACCGATTCGGGAATTCGAGAGAAATAACTCAGCTACAAATGCAAAACAATAAGCGCTAGCCAAGCGAGGCAAAAAAGTATCATCTTCTTTCGATAATAATTTGTAATGTCATATTGAATTTTCTAGCATTAATTGTTATTCTTGTTAGGCCACAATTATTATTTAGTTTTATCAAGAATTGATAAATATCGAATTCAACATCGTGGAAATAGCTGCTTAGAACTACGAACTACGTAGTTTGCATTAATCTTTGACGTTTAGTAATGCTTCTTGAATTCTCATTTCTTTCTACGTGGGCCAGAATATCCACAAGACTTTGAAAATTAATTTAAAAAGAATAAAGCGAAAAATATCATACATACGAACAAAAATCACAACACTTTTAGCATTTTCTTCGTTACCACATGCGTTTGTTTTAGTTTTTTCGTTCGCCATTAGTCAGTGACTGCAGTGCCCCCTATAGTTCGTTGGAGTTGCGAATACTAACAATAGCGAAATGATGGAATTTGACCTTTTTGTTTTTTCAGCGGAAAACAAGTAAGCAAACTTGTACAAAAAAGCTAAAGTACAACCCATGACGAAAATGCGAAAAATTTTTTTAAATAAAAATGTGTCGATACTGCTCTTTACGTTCCCATTGCAGTAATATTGAACTCATTTTTTTCTGTACGAAAAGAAATAAAATACAATGATGTGTGTGAACGAAAAGGTTCATGACGTATATGGTTTTACACTTGCTATCAACATGTTTAATTTCCAAAGAAACATTAAAATAAAACAAATTTTTACCGAAATTTAACAACAGTAAAAGTTGTATAGAACACGACATTAGTCTAAAATAATCTGAGAAAAAGCCATTAAAAATACTTAGTTTAATTAAGACTTAAAACGATCTACTAAATAAGTTAAATCAGATCAAAATATCTATTCAGAGAACGTTATCATAACTAAAATTATAATTCTAATCAATAAATTTTAAATTTAAGATAGAACAATAAAACATGAAGGAAATAACTTACTGCGAACACATTCCAAAAACGTATCCAAAAGGTATGAATAACTATTTTTTAAATCTATAACTTAAAAGAGTTAAAAGTGACAAAAATTTTGCGGTGTAAAATTTTATAAAATGTCTCGAAGATCTGAAAATTGAATAAAACACAATATGTTGCCAATTTTCAGAAAAAAAAATCACCTTTGAGAGAATTTAAAATATTATTCTATGGAATTTTTTAAAAAAGAAAGATTTATTGGCCAAATAAATTACAATTTTGTAAAGATGAATTCTGAAATGGCTTATTGGCCAAACGAATAGCAAATCAGCTTTGGTGTAGGGTTACCATAATTGCTCCGTCGCCAATGTAAGGTAGCGGGTTGCCAGAATGAAATATTTATCGCCGCGACCCGGTTACCGTAATTCTGCCCACACCGCTTTGACATGATTAAAAGTCGAGCTTCTTCCTATACCACTAAAAGTAAAATAGTAATAAGTATAAAGAACAAAATAGTATACATTAAAAAAACCGAAAGCACGATGTTTAAGCTAACACAAATTTGAAGAATTTCCAAAAATGAAATTAAACTTCAGTTGTTTAAAAAGATTTGTCAGTTTATTTTGTTTTTGAGCAATCACGCGCATACATACTCAACTACACACTCACACAAACAAACACATACCCACACACACACAAACACATACACACACATACACCTACACACACATACACATACACACATACAAACACAAACAAACACATACCCACACACACACAAACACATACACACACATACACCTACACACACATACACATACACACATACAAACACAAACACACACATACACACATACAAACACAAACAAACACATACCCACACACACACAAACACATACACACACATACACCTACACACACATACACATACACACATACAAACACAAACACACACATACACACAACTACCCACACATTCATGCCTGCACACAGACACAAACACATATGCGGTACCCCATATACCATACACACACATGCACATACCCCCCCCCCCCCCACAGACACAAACACACATGCCTACACACACATACACATAACCCGTACACACAAACACATAACCCGTACACACAAACACATACCCCCACACACAAACACACACGCCTACATACACACACTCGTGATTGCGAGAAACATAATTTGAATTCAAGATGTCAAAATTCAAATTAATTTTTCTTTTTTTTTTCCCTTTCTTTTCTTTCTTTTTTTTTTTTTTTTTTTTTTTGAACACTAGGGGGTTTCGCCCCCTGCTCACCAACCCCCGAAGATTGCTTCGCAATCTTATTTGATTAGCTAAGATTTAAATTGTCAATTAAAAAGAAACAGATTAAAAACGCATTAGGAGTTCTCTTTGGAACAAAAAGTACCCCTTTCCCGGGTTTCAAAATAACTTGTACCAACTTGCAGAGCCGTAAGAGCTAAGGAGCTCCTGAGCATTGTAAAATTGCATTTTTGTATGTTTGAATAGTCGCTTTCATATTCGTGGTCGCTAGTAATATATTTTGCTTTAGCTTGGGGCTTGAATTGAGTATAGCCTAAGATTTTCAGTTAAAATCGAAACCCTTAAAACTTATGAATTAGAAAGAAGAAACAAACGGCTCTAAAAAACGTAACTATGGCAACGCCAAATAAAACATCAGTAATTTGAACGGAGATGATATTTTTCGAACTTGATTAAAACGGTTTGTAACTTTTTTTTTATTTTGAAGATAGAAGCTTAGTTTTTCGACTCCAGTGGTGTCGAAAAAAAACTGTGGGATAATTCCTTCACTATCTGCTGATAGATTTAATGTAGAAAGTAATGCCTGAATTTCAATTGAGCCAAAAAAATTTCGAGCTAAAAACGCAAATAACTCCCGATGTAATTAAGTTAGAGCAATGAAACAAATTTCGTAGTACGCGGAAAATTCCACCTTTTCCAACGATATGTAATATTAATATATGCAAGTTATTTTCACCTATATATCAATTATAGGCAATTTACGCGAAATTTGAGCTTAAAAAATTAATTACGAAAAAACTAATTCGAGATTTAAAAAACAAAACCCCAGGTGCAAACCACCGGGGTCGAAATAATTTTATACAAAACTTCAAGGCTGTAGGCGCTATGGGATCTCCTGGACGCAGGCCCGCCACAGACTTCCTTTCAGAATTTCTTTGACCTTACTTTTTTAATATAAAGAGATAGTCCTTAACCTTATATATAACCTTCTCTACGCTTGCCAGACGCCCCCCGGTTTTCAGACAATATCCCGATGTCCCGGCCGGTTTACTTCACGTACCGTTTCAAGATAAATTTGATTACAGATGACCAAAAAAGTCTAACAATAATCAACTGTGAAGGATTATTTATAATAATAACTTTGTCATTTCTCCCTTCCCTATTTCCTAGAACTGTCTGTTACAAATTTTCATCTAATAAGAGATATTGTCGCCAAATACTGACTACCAAACGGCACGACCTTGAGGATCACGGATCGAGACGAAATTCTGGATTTAGGTCAATTCTCACTAAATATATGAGCAAAGGTGAAGCGGTTTGACTGCATAGGCCTTAGTTCGGCTGTAATGGGGGTCCAAAGTTGCTAGTTTAGCTTCATAGAAGCAATGGTTTTTCCTTTGAAATTAAACTTTTTTACCCTTTTCTTGCTATTGCATTGCAGTAGCTTATAATTGAATGCATTCACAATCTATATATATATAAATGAATGTTTGTCTGTATGTCATCCATGAACTCAAAAACTACCCGGCAGATTCGGCTGAAACTTTCACCGTTTGTTATTTTTGGTACTGGGAATATTTATAGACCAGTTCGGAAAAAATCCGATCGATAGTTCCTTTTTTGTTCCAATTTAAGTCACAATCCATTGGATAAATACGAATAAAATTATCTGCTGCAGAAATTAATTCGCGTGAAAGATCTCATTGATAAGAAGTTAGCTGTTGCCATTTTTCTTGAGTTTGAACAAATAAATTCTTTCTTTATTGTTTTATGGCTTTGCATGCAACGGGGAGATTTAAAACTTTTTCTATTTGACATTTTTAGCGATTGATTGATCTTGCAAACTGCGTGAGTACAAAATTTCAGTATAGTCACGGCTTCACTTGATACCTGGACCGATTACTATGAAAATTGCTATATATATATGTATTTTTCCACGGAGAAGGTGCATAATATGCTCATTCAAGCCACTCGCCACCAGGTGGCACTGCAGAGTAGCAACTTCTGCCCCGTTCAACCGATTGTCATGAAAATCAGTATAATGATGTATTTTTTTGTTGGCGTAGCAACGCGCGTCGGGTACAGCTAGTATAGAATAAATTCCCTGCTCCTACGTTGTACGAACAAGGTACGCGAAAGATGTTAAGAGAACAAATATTGTGCCAAAGCTTCAAACTCCAAGGAAAACACTATTGCAGTTTCGGAGCCAACAAGCAAATTTGTAATCTCCTTGCAGTCGAACTAGAGCCTATGCACTAAAGTTATTTTTCCTGGGCTCATTCTATTACGAATGGACCTCAATCCAGAAGTCTATCCACATGACACTCAAGTTTTTGCTCTCCGAACCAGACCGAGTTCCAGGGCTCCAGAATTCTAATGGCGTTTTCATTGGAATTTGAATCTTAAACATAATATTTGTCCTCTGCATACATATGATGTCACTTGTCAGAACAATGTAGCAAGGGGCAATGCATTCAGTTGGCTTACTGCAGTGCAATGACAAAAAAAGGGTGAAGGAAGTTTAATTTCAAATGAAAAACCATTGCGTTTCTGGGACTCAACTAGCATTTCTGGACCCCCATTGCAGTCGAACTAGGGCCTATGCAGTCAAACCGCTTTACCTGGGTTCATATCTAGTGCAAATTGACGTAAATCTAGAATTTCATCCAGATCTGCGACCCTCAAGTCCGTGTCGTTTAGTAGTGAGATACTTTTGGTGATCATAAAATGATGCTAAACATTTTCCTCCGAAATGTTTCCAAAATAAGTAGTAAAATTTGGGGATTGTTTGAAATTGTGCACAAAGACAAATTAATGGAAGTTTTGTGCTGTTTATGGATTTGCCTAATTTAGTTGGAGGATTATTTTACACTAGCATTCCCGTACCTGGCATTGCTCGGGTAATAGAATTAGCAGGGGTTAACAGTGCTTGGTGCACCTAGTTTCGAAATTCCCCTATAATACTAATTACTTATTACCTATAACTTTTTCTAATTTGGGGAGGATCCCGGGGCTCCTGGATTCCTTACATATATACCCTTGTCCTTAACCGATCTTTAACTGTTATTAACGATCCTTTTAAAGTATTGATTATCTTTGCAAACACAGCCATCCACATTTTATTGATATACCTATGTTTAAGCAAAAACTTCTTTGTATACAACATTTTTAGTTTTTTTTTTCTGGTGCTAAAATTATTAAGCTGCTTGATGAACTGACTTTGGAGCAAGCTACATAACATTGGCCGTGTGAAAAAAAGTCTTCTCTTAAATGGATCCCTGCTACTTTTAATGTGTGCCCTTGTGACTTATTAATGGTTATTGCAAAGCAAACTTTAACAGGAAACTGCACTCTTCTAAATTCAAAAGGATAGTCCGCCTGTGATGATGTTCTTAAAAACTTCGTTTCAAGTTTTGAAAAAATGAAAGTAATAGACAGAAACATTATGATTTGACTTGAGAAAAGCATCGAAGAATCACGTGAGAAACAAAAACAATATCAAATTTATAGTTCGCTATCGACCAAAAGTTGAGATGAAGTATTGAATAATGATTTGAATGGAGGAAAGCCTTCGAAAATAAGGGATTTGAATTTCAATGACAGGTTTTAATTTCGCAGAAATTAATGGGTTTTAATTAATTTCTCCCGAACTAATTGAGATTTCGAAAAATCCTTTCTTAGTGGTTACTTTCGTAATCATGCGGACATGCCTGCCAAATTTCAAGTCTGAAGCTTCAGCGGTTTCGGCTGTGCGTTGATATATATATATATATATATATATATATATATATATATATATATATATATATATATATATATATATATATATATATATATATATGTTATCTCAGGACATTGATTTTTATATATTAAGATTTCAACAAAAGATTCTTATAATGGCAAAACTTTGGTTACATGGTGAAAACCGAGAAACAATAGTACGTACTTTTTAGCTTCAAACACAGTGACAGTTGAAAAAATTACTAAATTCCTCAGCTATTGAAATATTTCTGCAAAAAGTTTGGCGAGATTCTTGCTGGCCGATTGTGTCCAATCAGCACAACTAAATAAAAGAAGAATCATTAATTGCTTTCAAAATGGAAAATAACCAGCCAAATCCATTTATTATTTGCCGACCTTGCGAGAAAATGTTACTTTAAAGTTTAACTTGAGAAAAGCCTTGAACAGTCAAACGATAAAAAAATTTTGAAAAGAAAATAGAACCGACTTCAAAATTGCTCTAAAAAGTGAAAAATAATTTGATTCTTTAAACACCATCGATAATACTTTTAAACATAATTTTTGAAGTTGGCACAAAAACAAAAAGTAAAATCCAGAGTAACGATGCTTCGTTCATATTTTTTTCAGAAAATCATCCAAAGTTACGAACGAAACTTTTATATCGTTACTCAAATATGCTGTTATCAATGCATAATGTATGTGGTACTGAAGAAGTTAGGCCTGGTTAAACTCATAGTTGTAGTTGAGTTATGGCTGTGAATGATCTTATCTATCGTTTTTGTGCCAACTTCAAAAATTATGTTTAAAAGTATTATCGATGGTGTTTAAAGAATCAAATTATTTTTCACTTTTTAGAGCAATTTTGAAGTCGGTTCTATTTTCTTTTCAAAAATTTTTTATTTCATTCTTTTTAGTGTAAATGTAGATATTTCAGTAAAAGTAAGAAGTTACCTAGTAAGAAGTTCGGCTCTATATCACTGTATTGCTTTAGAAAAGCCTTTATTCAAAATTATCATTACAATTACTATTAATGTTACTGTTATATGGCATCAAACTTTTATAACAATGAGTTTCATATTGTCGCGCAGATGAAGATAACAAAGACTCGTTAGTCTCGACTCGAGAATGAACGTTACATCTCCTTATATGCAACTTGAGAAATTGCTGGAACTTTCCAGACTTGGAAAGATACAGAAATTAATAGAACATTCGAGAAAATACGGGAAACAGTAGAAACGAAATTTTAGTAAAATTCACTTTGTCCTAGTCGGGATTTGAACCCGGGTCGCTCGTGTGGGAGGCGAGAAATCTACCACTGAGCCACCGTTATCCGCAGATGACAAGAGCGAACTTCGCTACAGTATCATTTTAATCATTTAATAGGAAAATTGCATAAAATTTACTGTTTTTTGGCCCATAACTTTTTTTCTAAAGGACAAATATGGTCAAACAAAGTAATGGGACCTAAGTTGGGCCATCCCCTATCCATTAAAAAAAGAATCATCAAAATCGGTTCATTAGGTGAGACGCTATGAGTGGACAAACAAAAAAAAAACATACATACGGTATGAACTGATAACCGCCTCCTTTTTGAAGTCGGTTAAAAAGCAAAAATATTCAACAATACAACAATTCTAGTTATCTACAAGGAGTTAAGGTGATACACTGAATACTGAATCGAGTTGATGAAAGCCTTCGAATGTGGAACTAAAAAACTTATAACTCGGTTTTTTATCAACTTAGAAATTTCAAATAAATGCCATCTTCAGCAGAAAAAACAGAGCTTTTGATGGACATATAACGTCAATATGTGAAAGTGTATATTTTCACCTTCGTATTATAGAATTTATGTTTTGAAAATTGTGTTTTATCACCCCTTATGTGGGGTTTCGTCCCAGATAACGGGACGAAAACTACCATTTGTGTTATACTGATGCATAAGCTATATTATTCTAAAGTTTCATTAAAATCTATCTAGTAGTTTTGCGTGAAAGAGTAACAGAAATCCATCCATCCGTACAAATTTTCGCATTATAATAGTAGTAAGATGTATTAACACACAATCAAGAAAAAATTGCCTCTGAAAAACGAAGAATGATAATACATAGAAGCCAGTTTCAAAAATTGATGCTCATATTGTAATATTTTGTAGTCAAAAATTATTTTTGTTATTATTAAACTAGAAAATCGCCCGTCAAGATATGACGAGTGCAAATTGATTCTATACATTTGAACGAGGCCATTGCCTGTTTGATGATACTTTGATAGTTGAAATTGTAACCCTAGCTCCAATGGATTGACCCTAAACTCCAGTAGGTAACGTTCATTGTTGACAATTTTTCGTTTCTTCATTCTCCTGAAATGACTGTTTTACGAGCATGTCCCTGCATGTCAAACATATCAAATTGTCGTTCCATGGCGCGAGTTTCATTGTTGGAACAAGCCGGTTACTCGATCATCGGCTGTTATTTATATAAGGATGATAAAGTTCTTGTTATTAACATTTTAAATCTTAGTTGAGACATTCTAATATTCAGTGCAGTATTTATTTGTTTAACTAGCTGCGTGCCCGGCGTTGCACGGGCTACCTAAAAAATGTAAGAGCAGTCCAGTTGATGCTTTTGTAGTACACTGACACTAGTTTCTAACGCGTTAAGGAATAAATAAATGCGCGTAAAGCAAGGTTTGCAAAACACCAGTAAAACATATTTTTGCCAAAACACCTCATCAATGTTAATAATCGTTATCAATGATACAAGTTATGAGTACATTTTCAGTTAGCACAAAAGGGGAAAATATATGCATTATCAACTATAATCTTTACTCACGTTAAACTGAATTACATCTGATAGACTATATCGGAAATATTTATGCACAATAACAATCCGCTTTTTACATAAAATAGTCTACTACCCGGCGTTGCCCGGGTGTTTATTAATGCAACATACCACTCAGATAAATATTTGGATGGATTCTATCCACATGGTCGTACAAGAATTACATCAATCCGTTTTCCAGGTACAAACCCTCAAAGAACTCAAATAACTTGTAAATCAGTCATTTACTTTACGACGTGCACGGTCCTCCTCGAAAATGAAAGTTATGTCATGTGACGCGTATTTAACAATCAGGCTTGAACAAAAAAAAAAAAAAAACAGCAAAATTTTGCTGCAGATTACGGCAAAATAATCGAAAAGTAAACAACTTAAACACCCTGATTACAGGAAAAGCCTTAAAACAAAAGCCTAATTTTATTTCTTTATATTCGAGAAAAAGAAATGGCAACAGATCTTTCATCTCAATGATTTTCTTCACGCTGTAAATTTACGTTCGGATAAATCTGCAACGGTCTACCACTTACGTCATAGCTACGATGCCTTATGATGTCATCGGAATGGGTGGAGCTACGTTTTCTTCAGCCGGTCTGAAATAATAGGATTTACGTTGTTTTTTACCTCGCTGTTTTTTTTTTTAATTCATTCTTTTCCTTTTTCTTATACTTTTGTAATTTTACTGGTACGACAATGATGTGACACCTATTATTTCCACAGGAAATAAGAGATGTGCACATGGGTGCCGGCAAGAGGGGGGGGGGGGGGGTGAAAGGAGGATTTCTTATACCTCACGGCTTTTGAAAAAAAATCAAAAAACAATTTTCAAAAAACATTTTTTTTATATTAACTTTTTTACTAGTTATTTATAAGAAAGTTAAACATATATCACTAGGTTTTCTTTTATATTCAGGTGTTTATATCATTTTTAGGGGCATTCTTCATCCTTGACTTATAAAAACTAAATTGGACTAGTTAAACATATTGAAAAATTACAAAATATCTTAAAGAACTGCAAAATGCATCACAATTAAAATTATTAAATCGCTTATGTTTACCTGAATCGGCAAAAAAGTCCCCCCCACCCAGCCCTCCCGGTCTACTTTAAAAAATAAAGTTGCAATAATTTAAAAACAAAAACTTTTTAATACTATTAAAATATTTTTAAGCATGTTTTTAATGATACTAAATAAGAAAGAAAGTAACTACTTTTACTGAATAAGAAAGAAAGTAAAAATAACTGCATTTAAGCTAAGGGCAAAAACTGCAGAAATACTGTGATCAGAAAAATGTAACTTTTGAATTGAATAATTAAATAGAAATACGTCTTAGAAGTCGCTTTAAGGTAAATTAAATGAATAAATAATTATTCACATAATTTTTTAAAAATTGGAAAATTAATAAATAAATAAAAATTCATTTTAATTTTGACTATGTCTTTCGCAATCACGAGTTTGTGTGTGTATGTAGGCGTGTGCGTGTAAGTCTATCTGCAGGCATGTTGTTGTGTGCAGGCGTGTATAGTATATAGGCGTGTGTGTGTGTGCAGGCGTGTGTGTGTGTGCAGGCGTGTGTGTGTGTGCAGGCGTGTGTGTGCGTGCAGGCGGGTGTGTGCGTGTAGGCCTCTGCGTGTGTGTAGAATATGGATGCAACCTGGAGACGGTGTCCGCTGGAGTAGCAGTATGGGGACTGTGGAGGGGGTGGCCAAGGTGGAGTCCCTCCAAAAATCCACCGGTGGTGGCAACAATAAAATCAAAGGACGGACGCCCAAAACGGTCAAGTGAGAACAATAAGCAATTCACAATTGCTGAATTTAAAAAATGTAAAATAAAAAAGTTTATATAAATATGTTTTTGAGCAATCGCGGTTGTTTATTGTTTTTACTTGACAATAATTGATTTCCTTTGATTTCATTTTTCTATGCTTATGATGCAAACTTCCCTGGTGCATGTGCCTCCATGAGCGTGTCCATCTTCAATGGTGGCGCCCATGTCCTCTGGTTCTCAGGAGTCCGCGAGCATGTCCCTCCTCCTTAGGTGGTGGCACGTCCATGTCCTCTGGTCCACAGGCCTCCGGTAGCATGTTCCTTCCCTTGGATGGTAGCGTCCATGCACCTCGAAATCGAATTATTTATTAACGACCTTTTCGATTTCACACATCCTTTTTAAGCGAAAACATTATCCAGCAGGCAACATCCAAAACATAACATTAAGTATCAATTAAGCCCCAGGCAATCATTTGAATTTTGAAGTCAAGAATTCAATTACAGCGTTGCGGTAAAATCCATTAGTGGGAAAAAGAAGCCCATTGAGTAGGGTCCCCAGGTAAATGATACAGCGACCTTTGCATGTTCTTAACATGTGGCCGTATTCTTCTGATCGGTAGGGCATTGGATTCGCAACTACAAGATCGCGGGTTCGATGCGGCTGGTCGGAGATCCTCCGTGTACGCTAATGGTGACAGGTTTACGTCATGTTTAATCAGTCGTGATCACGAAGACCTCCAAGTTTCCATTCCAAATCGATATCTCCGAAGGTGCTGGATCAGGGATTGCCCGGCTCCTGGTCTGGATCAAGAAACTTGACTGTTTTCAGGGTCCCATCTGACCAATGAAACCGTGTAAGCGGCAGGTACGGGAACATGGGCGCCCATATGCATAATTTTAAAAATGGGGGGGGGGGGCGCTCAGATATTTCTTTATGGTTTAGCAGGATATTTTCCCCATAGAAACCGATTTCAGTGCAGATTAAACTTTTTAAAGTGTGACATTTTTAATAAATTATTCACTGGTGGCTAGAGAAGTGATGTTTTTACATTTTTGCAAAGAAAACGTACTAAAAGCAAGGAGTTTCCAATACCTAAGGGGGGGGGGTGCTTGAGCTCCCACTTTCCCCCCTATATGGATGCCCTTGACGAGGGAGCCTGGAGTGTAGGATAGTGTTATTTAACACATTGACTACGGAGGTATTGCTTTCTCTGTTACTTTAATCTGCTATTAATCTATTACCAAGTATTTGCTAGAAAAAAAAAGTTACACTTCCATCTCATTTCATTCTCCCTCCCCCGAAATTTTAATTTTTTTTAATTCGATCCTATATTTACAAGTTTATTCATTTAAAAAATGTATTGCTAGCTTTATATCCTTGAAATTAAAATCAACAAAACTTATGAACCAACATTTGGCACTGGGGTGCTAAAATCAGATGTTCCGGTCAGCCGAACGCAGAGCCCCTAGTGTTTAGGTTCCAAGCACGCTTGGTACTCGTTTTATCGACCCACTGAAGAAATGAAAGGCCGAGTTGACCGTGCCGAACCTTGGCATAATACCCGGTTCTGCGGCTTAGCGAAACGAGCAGGGGACTCTTATTCAAGTCATCTTAGTTTATTCCATAAAATAATACAAAAAAAAAAAAAAAAAAAAAAACGAAATTTTGTCAAAAGCAGTCATTTAAAGGAGTTTGGATGCCTGAGCACAAATGCGCTAAACTTCAGTAATGTATATTTTTCGTTTTAATCCATGCCTCTGTTTCCTCTTATTCCTTAGAAATAATTTGGATTTTTTATAACAATATTGCCCCTCCCCCCCATCCTGCTCTTCCATTTTCATTGTTTTTTTTTTTTTTTTTTGTCAGCTGTTTCATTTCACGGACTCTTAAAACCTATTGTTCCCCATAAACTTAGCTATTAAATTATCCCATTTAGCTATTAAATTTTATTTAATTGCTAAAATAAAAATATAATGGTTGAGTAACTTGATAAACTTATTTAGACAATCGCCACCCCATATTTTAAACTTTAATAATATTATTAACAAGAAATAACCTATGTTTTTTAGTTCAAATAAACAGATTTTTACCGGATGTCTTTACATCCAAAAGTTCACAACTTTGAATTGAAAAAGGGGTTCCTGGAAACCCTGAAACACGTGTATTCAACACTCTATTTATTTGTGCTAATAAACGTTAGATAATCCCTGTTATTTCTCGGCTCAAAGGAATTAAGTTATTTCTTCTTTTTTTTTGTTAAGAAATAACAAAAAAATTCGTGATTTTTTTCCATTTTTTTTCGTATACCGTTTTATTTTACAGAGAAACTTAAAATCTATTTTCCCCCACAAAATGTTTCCCTTGAATAGCTAAAATAAAACATATTTTGGTAAATAACTTGAAAAACTTTTCTTGATATCTCCTCCCCCTCCCATTTTTCGAATAAAATAATCATATCTTTTATAACGCCAAATTTATGTCTTAAAAACAAATAATATTTTAATTAAATATGAAGTAAAATTATTATTGCTTTAAAAAATAAACTCCCTTTCTGTTTTATAACAATAATAAAAAGGAAATAAAGATAAAAAAGAGAAATAAATAAATAAAAAAAATATGATCGAAAAGCGAAAGGAAAAAATTATCAAACACGAAAATCAACTAACAAAGAAAACGATGTGACGTCAGAAGGTTACGTAGCTCCACCCATTCTTGTGACGTCAGAGGTAGACCGTTGCAGATTTATCCGAACGTGTAAATTTTAATAAAAGCGTTCATCCGGAAAGTTGAGTTGAAGCACTGAATAATAATTTGAATGGAGGAAAGCCTTCGAAAAATATGGATTTTATTTTGAAATCTAAGAGTCATAATTAATAGTTTTTAATTGATATCTCCGCTAATTATTATCGGAGGATTATGTTAAATAGCCAAACATGAAGACGGGAAGATGACGAATCCATCGATACCTGGTTCGATGGTCAGTTCACTGTCGTTCGGGAGAAGAAGCTTGGACATAGATAGATAGATAGATAGATACTCAGATTTTATATGTATAAGATAAGATATTAAGTTCATTTGTATTTTGAATAAGCTTAATATTAAACGGGGCAAAGTGAAATAGTTAATTTTGTTTTCTTATTCAATCTTTTATCAAATCACTAAGTTGTTCCTTGTTCATTTATTAATTATTTCATCTACATTCCTTCATTTAATAATTAACTCATATTTATTCATTCGTTCACTTATTTTCTTATTCATTCACTATTTTATTAACTGATTTTTTTCCCTCCTTTTTCAACCGTTTTGTTTAGTTATTTATTCGATTATTATTTTATTTCCTTTTCGTTTATTGATTCATTCTTTTATTTACTCATTTATTTGTAAAAAGAAATCTTTAATAATCAAATAAAAAATATTTCATTGGAAAAAACATTTTTTTTCACTTTGCCCCACAAAGAAAAGAAATAAAATTTTCCCACCTTTTTTTTTTTTTTTTTTGGAGGAACAAATTTACGGTCAAAAAAATAATAATAATAATAATAATAATAATGCTTCAATACAAGTTTTATTATAAACTAGTGGTACCCGCACAGCTTTGCCCGTAGTAGAAAATTAAAAGGTCATTTGATTCGCCTTTACATTTACAAATAATGGATGGTGAATTTCTCTCTAATTTGCGTTTTTCATTTGCTCGCCCATGTTGTTGTAATTTGCTCTTCCACGTTATGGTAATTTGCTCGTCCATGTTATGGTAATTTACTCATCCATGTTGTGATAAGTTGCTCGGTAAAATGTTCTTAAAATTGGAATAAAAAAAGGATTAATCGAATTTTTGAAAAATCGCTTCGAAGTGCACACCCCATGCTACAACTAATTTTGAGCCAAATTTCATGAAAATCGGTCGAACAGTCTTAGCGCTATGCGCGTCACAGAGATCCAGACAATGAGACTTTCAGCTTTATTATTAGTAAAGATAAAAAATATATTGTGCTTACTTTTTACGTACCGTAATTTTCAGAACAAGTTTCCAACTTGTTTTGAATAAAGTTAGTTATTTTAACTATTTAATTCGAAGGTGAAGCCCTTTTCCTCAAGGACATACCTCTTCTGGGTGTGTGCGGTCATTCACGAGCTGCCCCAAGTGGTCTCTTCGAGTGTTTTGGTTTTCTTTTCCATATTCCTCCCAGGCTACTCTAATAATAACCTCAACAAGATTAAGTCGCTTAACCAGGCTTCTGTTTCGCAAAGTTTCCGAGTGGCCCTAAGCGTTACCATACTTAGGGTCTCCGGTTTCATGTTCCAAAGTGAGAAGGATTTGTGACATTAAAATATCAGTGTTGGCCAAGCGCGGATTTGGGGGGGGGGGGGGGGGAGTGGAAGTAATGACCTCTGTTTAGGCTATCGAAGATGACCTAAAACTGCGTTTCAAGGACTTCAAATTAAAAAATTTAATCTCTGGTATTTGTGCCCGAATGTTACACATATGACTCCCCCCTCCCCCTCTTTCCGATTTGTGCCCTTAGATTGTAATTACTAATTTTAATTAGACTTAATACTCTGTCACTCTTGTCTTGTTAAAATTAGTAAAATTAAGTGTCTTGCAGGTAGGTCGTTTTTTCACTGCGATGAGTTGAATAATAATAGCTAACAATTCCTGTAAGCCTAATGATATTTTTAACCTCATTAACTTCAAAAAGGAGGTGGTTATCAGTTCATACCGTATGTTTTTTTTTTTTTTTTTCCACTCACAGCGTTTTACTTAGTGAACCGATTTTGATGATTCTTTTTTAAATTGATGGAGATGGCTCAACTTAGATCCCATTATTTTGTTTGTATTAAATGATTGAATATAAAACCCATTGTTACAAACGTTGGGTGCCATACGACAGTAATATTAATAGTAATTGTGGTGATAACTTCGAATGAAGGCTTCTCTGAAGCAAGAATCAAGTTTCTTCAGTGTCATTGCTTTATAGTGGGGGTAAACCTAACCTGGAAGCGAGATAATGCAGTGATTAACAGTCATTTTTTTTAAAAAGCTGGACACTTTTGATAGTTGATGTCTTCAATTTTCGTAAAATTTTCAGGATGTGTTAGCGGTGGTATGATAAGAAAAAGTAAAGTTTATTTTTCTAAAAAACTGATTTGTTTGTCCTTAAGTAGGGGTCAAATATATGATTGCTTTGCTTCAAAAGCAATGAATGAACCAAACCAATTCTTTTAAATGTGGATACTACTTAATATTAACTAGGTACATGCTAGCATAAATAGTTTGGTGGCTCACTCATGGCTTTGAGGGCAAAAGGTCAATTGAAACTGCTACTTTTCACTTTCTTCTATATCTAATACATAGAAGAAAGTATTGGATTCGTGCAAATTTTCGAATTTCGAATTTTGACGGATTCGAACGTTTTGAGGTGTGCTGAGTCCATTTCGACTATTTTTGGAAAATGTCTGTCTGTCTCTGTGTGTGTATGTATGTGTGTGTGTATGTATGTGTGTATGTGTGTGTGTCACGTCTGTGTGTGACCAGTTTTTTGTGGTCGCTCTACAGCAAAAACTACCGCATGAAATCGAACGAAATTTGGTACACATATGTGCCCCTATGTGAACTTGTGCCCATTGGTTTTTGGCGCGAATTCCTCCAAGGGGGGTGGAGCAATGGGACGTTTTTTGAGTTACGCGTGCTTGCTATTCCTCAGGAAGTAACTGGCGGAATCAGACAAAATTTGGTCCATATGTTGCCATTAACAGGAACAGGTGCTGATTCAATTTTGGTGTCAATAACTCAAACGGGGGTTGAGCTATAGAACGTTTTTTGTCGTCAATTGTGACTGCTGTATCTCAAGAAATAATGAACAGAATGAAAGAAAAATTTATCGGCAAGTAGTCCTTAGTGGGTATAAGAGCTGATTTTATTTTGGTGTCAACAGCTAAAAAGGGGGTAGCGCAATCGCCCGTTCTTTTTTTCCATTGTGAGTGCCCTATCTCAAGAAGTAATGCTACGTTCTGGTTGTAATTTGGAATATATGTGAATCCATATGTAAACAGGCTTTGGTTGAATTTTGACGCCAATCGCTCCAAGAGGTGTTGATTTTTTTTTTTTTTTTGATTAAAAATAGCTTTATTAATGCAACAATAAGAAAGATAAATCGTAATAGATTGTCGTCTGCGTATTTCTCGTGATTTTAATTGAATGGAAATGATCGGAAATATTATCTCAATGATTTAAAATTTTTAACTGTTGCCATCTTATGTTTGTTAACAAATAAAATATTTGTAATTAATTCAAGCAAGGCTTTTAAAATAACTTTCAATTTTCGCTCTTTGCTTTGCTTTTGCAATAATTCAGACATTGGGATTTTAGTCAAGTTTTTGCATGTGTAATTTTGTTTTTGTTGGGAATATTGCTTCCTCGTCAAGCATGGGGAGGGATCAGAAAAAAAAAAAAGAAAAATATAGAAGAAAGTTTCGTGATGGCCACAACATACTAGTTTTGTCTTGTTTGGGCCCGGATATCTGCTAAAGTCGTGAGTAACCCTCGGAAATAAGTATATGATTAACTACTCACCACAGTATAGTACTAATAAAAATACAAAATACCACGGAAATATAAGTTCCTTGCTTGAGGCACCTGGGGCCCTGCCCCTTATCCTCTGGTGTGGTATGTTGATAGTTCCCCGGTTGGGGGCATGGCTTTATTTTGGCGCAGAAGATGGTTGCGTGGATGTACGAGACATGTGGCTTCCTCTAACGGGAGTACCATAATGGTTAGCAAAAAGCTCTTCAAAGTAAATAATAACTAAAGTTCTTTTTTAAATAGGTTTAAGGGTAATATAAAATAGCTTTTGTGTCTCTTGGTTTTAGTAGTTAAAAGGTCTCAAAGTCGATGATTTTTTTTAAAAAATGCCCGAGTTTAGAGGTCAATAACTCTGATCGCGACGGGTCAGCAACTTTGGGGCACAGCTGTAGTTATAGTCCGAGTGGTGTAGTTTAAGGTCCAGGTTAGAACCCCATGGCAACTAATCAACTTTTTCAGTTACGCAGTCTCGAATTTGATAATTTGAAACAAAAAGACTCACAGCTTTAGGTCAATTACTCTAAAACGCCAGAGTCAATAACTTTGAACAAGAGCTGTAATTATGCTCTACGTGATGTAGTTTTAGAATCATGTCAGAAAACCATGAGATCTAATCATCTTACTTTATTAAATTGTCTCAAAAATGATGATTTCAGTATAAGAGAGAGTGTTTTTTCACGAGTTTATATAAGTGCTACTAAAAATCTAATGAGTTCAATCTCGCATAAATACTAGAGCGAATCAACAGCCAAACGTGCTTTAAGCTCCCGAAATTTCACGCTTCCAGTGTAATAAAATTTTCTGTAACCTTGACCACAACATGGCAATTCTTTTCAGAAATCCGATCCGCCATTTTGGAGCACTATATTTTGGATATATCCTCAGGTTTTGGATCTCGGAAGCTGAAAAGTAGCATCAGGTTAGTCTCAAAGACATCTCTACGCCTCTATAAAATTTCATCCCATTTGGGAATGATCGAGCAGGGGCAGTTTGAAAAATCGGGTCAGTTGACGTGGAATCACTCTGATCATTATGCACATTTCTACTGCATATTTTGTTATTGTTTAACAAATCTGTGTTTTTTTCTTTAAGTATTTTTTTTTTTGGACGATATATTTATATTTTTACTTTTGAGCCTTATTTAATAAATTTGTTTATTTATAAAAAGTTATTACTAAGTAGTGTATTTGCAAATTCTACTGTAATTATGAACTCAATCTCTTATTTTTCCTTCAGTCAAAAGTACTACTTTTAGTCATTGAAATGGATAGAATGAGCAAAAAAAATTACATAGACCCAGAAAATACTTTCATTTTCCCAATAGTTTTTTTTTAATTAATTTTTTAAAATGTCCTATTTTCCAAACAAGGCGTGGTCTTTATGACGTCACAAATGATGCAATTTGGCGCATCTTTCTACTACGTTTCCATGTTATGATAATCAAGCAGCGAATTACACGTTCGGATAAATCTGCAACGGTCTACCTCTGACGTCACAAGAATGGGTGGAGCTACGTAACCTTCTGACGTCACATCGTTTTCTTTGTTAGTTGATTTTCGTGTTTGATAATTTTTTCCTTTCGCTTTTCGATCATATTTTTTTTATTTATTTATTTCTCTTTTTTATCTTTATTTCCTTTTTATTATTGTTATAAAACAGAAAGGGAGTTTATTTTTTAAAGCAATAATAATTTTACTTCATATTTAATTAAAATATTATTTGTTTTTAAGACATAAATTTGGCGTTATAAAAGATATGATTATTTTATTCGAAAAATGGGAGGTGGAGGAGATATCAAGAAAAGTTTTTCAAGTTATTTACCAAAATATGTTTTATTTTAGCTATTCAAGGGAAACATTTTGTGGGGGAAAATAGATTTTAAGTTTCTCTGTAAAATAAAACGGTATACGAAAAAAAATGGAAAAAAATCACGAATTTTTTTGTTATTTCTTAACAAAAAAAAAGAAGAAATAACTTAATTCCTTTGAGCCGAGAAATAACAGGGATTATCTAACGTTTATTAGCACAAATAAATAGAGTGTTGAATACACGTGTTTCAGGGTTTCCAGGAACCCCTTTTTCAATTCAAAGTTGTGAACTTTTGGATGTAAAGACATCCGGTAAAAATCTGTTTATTTGAACTAAAAAACATAGGTTATTTCTTGTTAATAATATTATTAAAGTTTAAAATATGGGGTGGCGATTGTCTAAATAAGTTTATCAAGTTACTCAACCATTATATTTTTATTTTAGCAATTAAATAAAATTTAATAGCTAAATGGGATAATTTAATAGCTAAGTTTATGGGGAACAATAGGTTTTAAGAGTCCGTGAAATGAAACAGCTGACAAAAAAAAAAAAAAAAAAAACAATGAAAATGGAAGAGCAGGATGGGGGGGAGGGGCAATATTGTTATAAAAAATCCAAATTATTTCTAAGGAATAAGAGGAAACAGAGGCATGGATTAAAACGAAAAATATACATTACTGAAGTTTAGCGCATTTGTGCTCAGGCATCCAAACTCCTTTAAATGACTGCTTTTGACAAAATTTCGTTTTTTTTTTTTTTTTTTTTTTTGTATTATTTTATGGAATAAACTAAGATGACTTGAATAAGAGTCCCCTGCTCGTTTCGCTAAGCCGCAGAACCGGGTATTATGCCAAGGTTCGGCACGGTCAACTCGGCCTTTCATTTCTTCAGTGGGTCGATAAAACGAGTACCAAGCGTGCTTGGAACCTAAACACTAGGGGCTCTGCGTTCGGCTGACCGGAACATCTGATTTTAGCACCCCAGTGCCAAATGTTGGTTCATAAGTTTTGTTGATTTTAATTTCAAGGATATAAAGCTAGCAATACATTTTTTAAATGAATAAACTTGTAAATATAGGATCGAATTAAAAAAAATTAAAATTTCGGGGGAGGGAGAATGAAATGAGATGGAAGTGTAACTTTTTTTTTCTAGCAAATACTTGGTAATAGATTAATAGCAGATTAAAGTAACAGAGAAAGCAATACCTCCGTAGTCAATGTGTTAAATAACACTATCCTACACTCCAGGCTCCCTCGTCAAGGGCATCCATATAGGGGGGAAAGTGGGAGCTCAAGCACCCCCCCCCCCCTTAGGTATTGGAAACTCCTTGCTTTTAGTACGTTTTCTTTGCAAAAATGTAAAAACATCACTTCTCTAGCCACCAGTGAATAATTTATTAAAAATGTCACACTTCAAAAAGTTTAATCTGCACTGAAATCGGTTTCTATGGGGAAAATATCCTGCTAAACCATAAAGAAATATCTGAGCGCCCCCCCCCCCCATTTTTAAAATTATGCATATGGGCGCCCATGTTCCCGTACCTGCCGCTTACACGGTTTCATTGGTCAGATGGGACCCTGAAAACAGTCAAGTTTCTTGATCCAGACCAGGAGCCGGGCAATCCCTGATCCAGCACCTTCGGAGATATCGATTTGGAATGGAAACTTGGAGGTCTTCGTGATCACGACTGATTAAACATGACGTAAACCTGTCACCATTAGCGTACACGGAGGATCTCCGACCAGCCGCATCGAACCCGCGATCTTGTAGTTGCGAATCCAATGCCCTACCGATCAGAAGAATACGGCCACATGTTAAGAACATGCAAAGGTCGCTGTATCATTTACCTGGGGACCCTACTCAATGGGCTTCTTTTTCCCACTAATGGATTTTACCGCAACGCTGTAATTGAATTCTTGACTTCAAAATTCAAATGATTGCCTGGGGCTTAATTGATACTTAATGTTATGTTTTGGATGTTGCCTGCTGGATAATGTTTTCGCTTAAAAAGGATGTGTGAAATCGAAAAGGTCGTTAATAAATAATTCGATTTCGAGGTGCATGGACGCTACCATCCAAGGGAAGGAACATGCTACCGGAGGCCTGTGGACCAGAGGACATGGACGTGCCACCACCTAAGGAGGAGGGACATGCTCGCGGACTCCTGAGAACCAGAGGACATGGGCGCCACCATTGAAGATGGACACGCTCATGGAGGCACATGCACCAGGGAAGTTTGCATCATAAGCATAGAAAAATGAAATCAAAGGAAATCAATTATTGTCAAGTAAAAACAATAAACAACCGCGATTGCTCAAAAACATATTTATATAAACTTTTTTATTTTACATTTTTTAAATTCAGCAATTGTGAATTGCTTATTGTTCTCACTTGACCGTTTTGGGCGTCCGTCCTTTGATTTTATTGTTGCCACCACCGGTGGATTTTTGGAGGGACTCCACCTTGGCCACCCCCTCCACAGTCCCCATACTGCTACTCCAGCGGACACCGTCTCCAGGTTGCATCCATATTCTACACACACGCAGAGGCCTACACGCACACACACGCCTGCACGCACACACACGCCTGCACACACACACACGCCTGCACACACACACACGCCTATATACTATACACGCCTGCACACAACAACATGCCTGCAGATAGACTTACACGCACACGCCTACATACACACACAAACTCGTGATTGCGAAAGACATAGTCAAAATTAAAATGAATTTTTATTTATTTATTAATTTTCCAATTTTTAAAAAATTATGTGAATAATTATTTATTCATTTAATTTACCTTAAAGCGACTTTTAAGACGTATTTCTATTTAATTATTCAATTCAAAAGATACATTTTTCTGATCACAGTATTTCTGCAGTTTTTGCCCTTAGCTTAAATGCAGTTATTTTTACTTTCTTTCTTATTCAGTAAAAGTAGTTACTTTCTTTCTTATTTAGTATCATTAAAAACATGCTTAAAAATATTTTAATAGTATTAAAAAGTTTTTGTTTTTAAATTATTGCAACTTTATTTTTTAAAGTAGACCGGGAGGGCTGGGTGGGGGGGACTTTTTTGCCGATTCAGGTAAACATAAGCGATTTAATAATTTTAATTGTGATGCATTTTGCAGTTCTTTAAGATATTTTGTAATTTTTCAATATGTTTAACTAGTCCAATTTAGTTTTTATAAGTCAAGGATGAAGAATGCCCCTAAAAATGATATAAACACCTGAATATAAAAGAAAACCTAGTGATATATGTTTAACTTTCTTATAAATAACTAGTAAAAAAGTTAATATAAAAAAAATGTTTTTTGAAAATTGTTTTTTGATTTTTTTTCAAAAGCCGTGAGGTATAAGAAATCCTCCTTTCACCCCCCCCCCCCTCTTGCCGGCACCCATGTGCACATCTCTTATTTCCTGTGGAAATAATAGGTGTCACATCATTGTCGTACCAGTAAAATTACAAAAGTATAAGAAAAAGGAAAAGAATGAATTAAAAAAAAAACAGCGAGGTAAAAAACAACGTAAATCCTATTATTTCAGACCGGCTGAAGAAAACGTAGCTCCACCCATTCCGATGACATCATAAGGCAACGTAGCTATGACGTAAGTGGTAGACCGTTGCAGATTTATCCGAACGTCGAATTACAATTGCGCTCAACGCTTGCTAATAACCATATCGTTGCCAATACACGTGAGTAAAGATGCGAATTAAATATTTTGTTCTGTGAATGGCAACATTGAATGGCATTTCATCATTTGTGATGTCACACAACAGAAGTGTAAACAATAAAAGCGCAACGATTTAAGTATTTTTTTTAAAATGTTAAACTTAAATAAATTATTTAAAAAATGGTCAGATCCTATGTTTCTAAGCATGCTCTTTCAGAAAAAAATACTTTTAAAATTTTGGAAACGATCCCATTGCAGTCCTCTTCCTAAAATATAGCATTGATTTATGATCATTATAAAGTCAAAAATAACAAAATATGGATGTGAATTGTCACTATGCCATATCAGGGTGACTCCATGTCAACTGACCTAAATTTCTCAAACTGTCCCTGCTCGATCATCCCCGATTGGGATGAAATTTTATAGAGGTGTAGAGATGTCTTTGAAACAAACCTATGCAAATTTTCTGCTTCCGAGATCCTAGTATCTATGATCTCCAAAATATAGTGCTCCAAAATGACGGATCAGCTTTGTGAGAAGAAGTGCCATGTTGTATGGTGAAGGTTACAGAAAATTTTATAACTCGAGAAGCATGAAATTTTGGGAGATTAAAGTTCATTTGGCTGTAGATTTGTTCTAGTATTTATGTGAGTTTGAGCTCGTAAGATTTTGAGTAGCACCCATATAAACTCGTGAAAAAGCGCTCTTTTATACTGAAATCAACATTTTTGCAACCATTTAATGAAGTAAGATGATTAGATCTCATGATTTTCTGACATGATTCTAAAACTACACCACGTAGAGCAAAGTTACAGCTCTTTCTCAAAGTTATTGACTCTGGCGTTTTAGAGTAACTGATCTAAAACTGTGATTCTTTTTGTTTCAAATTATCAACTTTGAGACTGCGTAATTAAAAAAAATGGATTAGTTGACATGGACTTCTAACCTGGACCTTCAACTACACCACTCGGATTTTAACTACAAACAGCATGGTCTCAAAGTTGTTGACCCGCTGTGATCAAAGTTATTGACCTCTAAACTTGAGAATTTAAAAAAAATCATCGAAATAGAGACCGTTCAACTACTAAAACCAAGAGACACAAAAGCTAATTCATATTTTTCTTAGTACTATACTGTGGTGAGTACTTAATCGTATACTTATTTCCGAGGATTACTTACGGCTTTAGCAGATATCCGGGCCCGAACAAGGCAAAAAAATGTTTAAAAAAAGTAGCAGTTTCAAATGACCTTTGCCCTCAAAGCCATGAGTGAGCCCCAAAATATTTATGCTAGCATGTACCTAGTATCAAGTAGTACCCACGTTTAAAAGAATTGGCTTGGTTCACTCATTGCTTTTGAAGCAAAGCAGTCATATATTTACCTCTTTTTTTTCACGATCTTATACTTTGACTTCCACTCGGGGCAAACAAGTCAAATTAGAGAGGAAAGAAGCTTCACTTTTTCTGATCACAATACTAGTAAAATATCCTGAAAGTTTCAGGAAAATTAAAGGTGTCAACTATCAGCTCCCCATTCACTTTGTCCAGCTTTAAAAAAATGACTCCTAAAATCTGCTTCGGCTTCGCAATGCTACCAGGTTAAGTTTACCTCAACCATAATAGTATTTTTAATCGTTATCATCTGTGCCAATAGCAGATTATCTGGGCTAAGTAAGGAGATACAAGAATGCATCACAAGCAACTTGTATGCTGTGAAATTTAAATTAGTTAGGGAAAACGTAATATTTAAATGGTTATAATTAAATAAAAACACAAATTATTTCCAGAAAGGAACAAAGATAAAATTTTAGTGCCAATCGCATAAAGTTTAAGGCGTGTTCATAGTTTTTTTTTTTTTAGTATGGAGCATTTTTATGAAAAAAATAAGGTGAAGTTTCGTGACAGTAACTTCTTACTATTTCTGAAATACATTTACACTAAAAAGAATGAAATAAAAAAATTTTGAAAAAAAAATAGAACCGACTTCAAAATTGCTCTAAAAAGTGAAAAAAAAAATATTCTTTTAACACCATCGATAATACATTGAAACGTAATTTTTGAAGTTGGCGCAAAAACGTTTGATAAAGTCATTCACAGCCATAACTCAACTACAACTAGAAATTTAACCAGACCCAGTTTCTTCACTACCACATACATTATGCATTGATGACAGCATATGTAAGTAACGATATAAATGTTTCGTTCCTAACTTTGGATGATTTTCTAAAAGCGTGGTTACACTGGATTTGACTTTTTGTTTTTTCACCAACTTCAAAAATTATGTTTCAAAGTATTATCGATGGTGTTTAAAGAAGAAAATTATTTTTCACTTTTTAGAGCAATTTTGAAGTCGGTTTTTTTTTTTGTTTTCAAAATTTTTTTATGTAGTGTAATTTGCAAATTTTGCCCATTTTTAACCAAATTTGAGAATTTGTATTTTCCAAGACTTTTTTTTGAGCAATCACGATTGCTTATTGCTTTCATTTGACCGTCCTTGATGTTGTGGTTCCTTTTTCAGCTTGGACCAAGGACACCAGCACCATCGCCCACCGGCCTGTGCAGGTGCGGCTCCGAACACTGCCCCCTAGAATCCGTTTCTCCAGGTCGGGGGCGTCCATGTCCTACACACACACACGCTCATACACACAAGCCTTTACACACACACACTTCTACACTCATACACACAGGTTTACGCACACATACAAGCCTACACATGCACGTATGCCTACACATACCTGCACACACACAACTATACATCTGTAAATGCCCAGGAGGAGGGGTAGGCTTTCGGGAACAGGAGCTGTTTCTAGAAACAATAGCCCCCAATGAGTAGGGTCCTGTCGCAACTCGTGATTGCGAAAAACATAATTTGAATTCAAAATTTCAGAATTCAAATTAATTATCTTTTTTTTTTTTTTTTTGGCCATTTATATTTTTATCTCGCGCCCTCGCTTTCTCTCGGTCTCAAGCTCTATCTCTCTTTCTTTGATCGACGTCAGAGCAGTGCCTCTTTTTTGCTCGGGAAAATAAAAGAAACGTCGTATATTATAAACATTTTACAACAAAGGATTGAAAATTTTGCACAATAATAATGAAATTGAATTGAAATAAATGAGCTATTTTAGAATTTCTTCTCAAAAGTCCTTCATTTGATTCGAAGAAACATCTAACTTTTGAGTGAAGTCTTGAATCTACTTTTCAAACTATATTCCTTGCCCTTGATGGTAATATTACAAGTTGAAAATATGTTTGTTTTTTTTTTTTTTTTAAAGATTTTTGAAAGTTTTTTTTTAAGAACGAAAGAGAGAGAGAGAGAGAAAGAAAGCAATAAAATCGTGATGCATTGTTAAACATGTTCACCAGATTTGAACAATTTTTTTTTTGTTCAACATTTTCTAATTCCGTCATTCCGTCTCTAATAACTGGAAATCCCCGTATGCTTGTGACGTCATGTGTTTCCGATGTAGAGGAAAGAACAACGGTTGGAATAAATTCCGTGGAATAACTTTCATTACATCGAACAGAGTGCGTGACGTATCTCCGTATTCATAACCCCAATCCCAGCAAACAGAGGCAAAAAGCTGAATTTCATTCTTAAAAGACTGATTTATTTCTTCACAGAAAAATCGTGATAATTTCCCTTTGAATTACTTATGATTCACTAGTGTTTGCACAGTGGTCGAAATTCGACCATATTCATAAATGAATATTTGAGAAAACTTGAATGAATTTAACTATTTCCAACATTTTTATTTCTACTCTTACTCATGTTTACTGCATATCTGGAAACATACGATTTTTATATGTACACGCAATAACAAACAGTAATAATTTATTCCAATTTTACTTTTTGTCTGTTAATCTCAAAATGAGTGGATGAAAGGGGATATTTCGGTAATGGGGTCGTTTCCGAAATTTTAAAAGTATTCTTTTTTTTTGAAAGTGCATGCTTAAAAACATAGGTTTTAACTATTTTTTAAATAATTTGAAAAAAAAAATTAAACTATTATTTTAATCGGTGCGCAGATTGAAATTCATTTTTTACGCTTCTGCACATGGCATCAAAAGCGACGAAATGCCATTCACTGATGCCATTAGCGCACAGCGCTAAATATCATAACTTGGAAATGCGGTTGACAGCAAAGCGTAAACATTTAGAGCGGCAATGGTGCAGCGCGCCTAAGTACATCACTTGTAACGTCATAAAGACCATGCTTTATTTCCAAAATCAAACATTGAAAAAAAAAATAATAATAACGTTATTTCTTTTGCTTATTCTATCAATTTCAGTGACTAAAAGTAGTACTTTGACTGAAGAAAACAACCCCATTGAGAAATTGGTGTGGTCGTCAAATTCTTGGCTTGAATAATTTTATTTTGGATACCATGTTGCTTTGTGCTAACCCTAGGCTTATAGATATTTCTCTACTCTTTGTTTACGTATGCAAAGGAAATACATTTTTGGTACTGGCATTAGAAACAAAAAATTTAACCCAATGGATAAAAATCGCCAATTATTCAGTTTTCGAAATCTTCCCGTATGAAATGAAGCGTCAAAACTCAGTTCATACGTACAACTTCTGTGTGAACAATGTTACTTATAAAACGTTTACTATTATTAAGTAAGTTGCTTCTTCGTCATTAGAAATATAAATTTCCAAATATCAAATGAACGAACTCTACTCGTGGCAAAATATAACTGTCCATTCGAAGACACTGGACGTCGCAATAATAGTACAATTCAAAAAAAAAAAAAAAAAACCCTCTTCCCTTTGTCACATGTCACGCTGTTTTTCATAAACGTTCCTATTAAAATAAGGCTTGTTGTCACATTCGCCCCATTGAATGTCTTTCATGTCATTTCTTTCCTCTCCCTTGTCACAAACTGTTACAATTTTGTGAACCCCACTATAAAGCGGGACTTCATTCGTAGACAGCTGTTTTGTGATAACCGTATGCAAATATATATTTCTCTACTCTTTGTTTAAGTAGGCAAAGAAAAAACATTTCTCGCGCTGCAATTGGTGCCAAATATTTGACGCCAATAGATGAAGAGTGCCAGTTTCCCAATCATCGAAATCTTCTGGAATGAAATGATGCTGCAAAACTCAGATTATACGTAAAACTTCTACATGAACAATATTTCTTCTAAAAAGTTTAATATTATTGAAAAAGTTGCCTTTACGTCTTCCATTAGAAATATAAAATTTCAAACAGTCAAATGAACGAATCTTACACTGTTAAAAATTTTCCGGAAAATTTACGGTAATTGTTACTGGCATCCATGTTGCCAGTAACTATTACCGTAAAAATCAAATGTTGCTGTAAAATTTTACGGTTACCTCGGTAGGCCACAGCAACCAACTGGAGCTGGGATCGCTTATTTTTCCGGTATAAATTACCGTAAAAATCAGCGATGCGTTAAGTCCGCCATTTTACAGTAACAATTACCAGAAAATCTTCCTGAATTTTTAACAGTGTATTTGCTACGTTAAAAATTGTCCATTCCAAAATACTGGACATCGCAATAATAGTGCAATTTTATTTAAAAAATCGTCTTTGTGATTTTTTTACGGTTTAGGAAATAACTAACTAATGCCCTTTTCAAAATTTTTGATCCCTCTCCCCTTTATCCCAAAGTTTCACACTTCACCATACCCCATGTTCCCTTTGCCACATGTCATACTGCTTTTAATAAACGTTCTTATCAAAAAAAGGCTTGATGTCACATTTTCTCCATTGTATGTCCCTCTTGTCATTTATTTCCTCCCCCTTGTCACGAACGGTTAATTTAATGAACCCCACCTTAAAGAGGGGCTTCATTCGTAATCAGCTCCTTGCAGTGTCGCACACAGGAATTTTGCAAGGGAATTGTCCAAAGTCGAAAGCCTCATTTTCATTTCATACCCCAATACGCCGTCAAACAAACATATTAACTTGGTTTTATCGATTCCCGAGAAAGAAAAAAATTAAAAAATAAACTATTGAATAATTAATTTGTAGTATTTAATGAAACATATTTACTTAAATAAATAACCAGAGTGCAAAATAATTTACGCTTTTACTTTTCTCATAATTAAAAATTGATTCAAGTTCATAGAATCTCATTTTTAACCGACTTCAAAAAGGAGGCGGTTATCAATTCATACCGTATGTATGTTTTTTTTTTTTTTTTTTTTGTCCACTCATAGCGTCTCACCTAGTGAACCGATTTTGATGATTCTTTTTTTAATGGATAGGGGATGGCTCAACTTAGGTCCCATTACTTTGTTTGACCATATTTGTTCTTTAGAAAAAAAGTTATGGGCAAAAAACAGTAAATTTTATGCAATTTCCCTATTAAATGATTTTGTAGCGAAGTTCGCACTTTTCATCCATGGACAACGGTGGCTCAGTGGTAGAATTCTCGCCTCCCACATGAGCAACCCGGGTTCAAATCCCGACTAGGACAAAGTGTATTTTACTAAAATTTCGTTTCTACTGTTTCCCGTATTTTCTCGAATCTTCTATTAATTTCTGTATCTTTCCAAGTCTGGAAAGTTCCAGCACTTTCTCAAGTTGTATATAAGGAGATGTAACGTTCATTCGTGGTTCTGAATAAAGATCTCGAGTTGAGACTAACGAGTATTCGCTTCATTTAGCTTTCACATTGTCTTCGCTTTCTTCATCTACGCGACAATAGGAAACTCATTGTTATAAAACTTTGGTGCCCTATAACATTAATAGTAATTGTAATGATAATTTTGAATGAAGGCTTCTCTGAAGCAAGCATCAAATTTCTTCAAGGGATATTTCGATAATGGGGAATCTGACGCTGTCGTCTCATTTTTGGCGTAAATAATTTTATTTTAGTAACCCTGCTGATTTATAGTAACCCTATGTGAATTATCAAAATCTTCCTTTCTTCAGTGCTATTGCTCCATAGTTGGGGTAAACCTAACCTGGAAGCGAGGTGATGCAGTGATTAGGATCTGCTTAGCCTTCACAATGCAAGCATTAGGTTTGACTCAACTACTCTGTAGTATTTTTATCGTTATCATCTAGGCCGATAACAGATGATCGGGGCTAAGTAAGAAAATACAGAATTGCATCATGAGCAACTTAGATGCTGTGGAATGTAAATTAGTTAGGAAAAACGTAATACTTAAATGGTTATAATTAAATTAACTACGCATGATTTCCAGAGAGGAACAAAGATAAGATTTTAGTGCCAATCGCTTAAAGTTTAACGCGTATCAATAGTTTTTTTTTTTTTTTTAGTATGGAGCATTTTTAAGAAAAAATGTGAATTATCGTGATGGTAACTTCTTATTATTTCTGAAATATCTACATTTACACTAAAAAGAATGAAATAAAAAAATTTTGAAAAAAAAAATAGAACCGACTTCAAAATTGCTCTAAAAAGTGAAAAATAATTTTATTCTTTAAACACCATCGATAATGCTTTTAAACATAATTTTTGAAGTTGGCGCAAAAACGGTAGATAAAATCATTCACAGCTCATAACTCAAATACAACTATAAATTTAACCAGGACCAGTTTCTTCACTATCACATACATTATGCATTGATGACAGCATATTTGAATAGCGATATAAATGTTTCGTTCGTAACTTTGGATGCTTTTCTGAAAAAAAATATGAACGAAGCATGGTTACACTGGATTTTACGTTTTGTTTTTGCGCCAACTTCAAAAATTATGTTTAAAAGCATTATCGATGGTGTTTAAAGAATAAAATTATTTTTCACTTTTTAGAGCAATTTTGAAGTCGGTTCTATTTTTTTTCTTCAAAATTTTTTTATAATCTGTAAATTTATAGGAAAAGTGCACAATATTTTTAAAAATATTTTGACATAAGGATTTTTTTCCACTTATTTGAACTGAAGTTATTGTTACCTTTGTTTGAAATTATTATACGTACAAAATACATAGAAGCGCAATCAACTGGGAGGAAAAGCAGACATCCCCCTTGTGTGCGCCACTGTCTTTTCTATAACAGAAATTTCTCTACTATTTTTTTACTAACGAAAAAGAAAAATATTTCTCGAGCTGGCATTGGTGCCAAAAATTTGAACCAATGGATAAAGTTCACCAATTTCACAATTATGGAAGTCTTCCTGAATGAAATAATACCGCAAAACTCCTTTAATACGTTAAAGTTCTGTATAAACAATACTCTTTGTAAAAGTAGGCAAGACCTTTGCCGTTAAGTATAAAATTTCCAACAGTCAAATGAACGGTCTCTACTCGTGGCAACATATAATTGTCCATGCGAAAGCACTGGACGTCGTAATAATACGCCAATTTTATCAAAAGTTTCACCTTGAAATATGTTGCTGGCGATAGCAAATGCAGGTATTATTGTGAGAAGTAGGTAATTTTATCGAAACTGAAAGCCCTCCCTCACTCCGTAAAATGATTTATTTAAATAATTAAATCGCGAAAACAAATTCAAAATGAACATATTTTAAATTACCGTAGTTACTCAAAAAACCTCAATAATAAAAACAAATGTAAGAATTTCATTTCTTTACGCCCAAGCAAGAAATGACAGCACATAATATTATCCAGCAATTTCTTCACGCTAACTAAGTCGCGTGAAAAATCAAATAAAAGCGAATTTTCGCTAACTTATAATTGCTTCTAGCTCCTTTTCTAGTCACCTTAGCGAATTTCCGTTTTTGAGCCGTAAAACGGGGGTAAACGTTTTTTGAAGTATTTTTCACGATCTTTCCAACCATACCAAACTCGAAGCACTAAAATGTATTTTTCGTGTAGAAAAAGCGGTTTAAAAAATGAATTAAAACTTAATGTTTCACGCTTCCAACAACGAATTTCAACAAAGAAAAAGAAAAAATTAAAAACTTTGAGTTTCGCTAACTGAAAAACGCTTATAACTTTTTTTCTAGTGGATTTAGGTTATTGGACCTTGGGCGCCTTGACAATTTCTTCGTTAGGAGTATTTTTTAAAGACCTTTCCAATCATATCAAATTCGAAAAAATTGGACCATCCGTTCGCGTGGAAAGAGCCATTTAGAGCGAAAATGCGTTTTTAATCAATATTTCCGTTAGTTAGCATTCGATTTCAGAAAATGTTATTGATGACACTAAAACTCGGCAATAGCTGCTGAACAAAACTAGTATGTTGTGGCCATCACGAAACTTTCTTCTATATTTTTCTTTTTTTTTTCTGATCTCTCCCCATGCTTGACGAGGAAGCAATATTCCCAACAAAAACAAAATTACACATGCAAAAAACTTGACGACCATCCCAATGTCTGAATTATTGCAAAAGCAAAGCAAAGAGCGAAAATTGAAAGTTAAAAAGCCTTGCTTGAATTAATTACAAATATTTTATTTGTTAACAAACATAAGATGGCAACAGTTAAAAATTTTAAATCACTGAGATAATATTTCCGATCATTTCCATACAATTAAAATCACGAGAAATACGCAGACGACAATCTATTACGATTTATCTTTCTTATTGTTGCATTAATAAAGCTATTTTTATTCGCAAAAAAAAAAAAAAAAAAATCAACACCTCTTGGAGCGATTGGCGTCAAAATTGAACCAAAGCCTGTTTACATATGGATTCACATATATTCCAAATTTCAACCAGAACGTAGCATTCAGGGACGGATTCAGGGGAGGGTCAAAGGGTCCGCTGACCCCCCTGTGACAAGAATTTTATTATGTGATCACAATTACTTCATTATTTTTTTTTACAAAGGATTGACTGGGTTCATTTACTGGGTTATTGCTATTTTGAGAATTTTGTTCCTTTTCAAAATGACAATCATTTCAAATGAGTTAAACGTTTTTTCAGAGCACCCTTCCACCTCAAACCAATGTGTGTATTTGTGTATTGCTTTTGCTTTTCCAACTATTTTATGACTGTAATCTCATCTATTCAAAGCTTACGGTAACGTGACCAGCCTGTCTGCCGAACGTAATATGACTTTTGATGAAAATTTGGAAGAATATGATCCATAGCGCCGGCTACGCCATTGGAAAAATCTGAGGAGAAGGGACAATTAGAAAAGGTTTTCATCTCACTGGAGGGGGGGGGGGTGCTCCACCACTCTTGGGGAATAGGCTTAATTGATACTTTTTACGTGCAGCAATATCGCTGGTCACTGAGACTTGACCCCCTTACAAAAATTTCTGGATCCGCCACTGGTAGCATTACTTCTTGAGATAGGGTGTAAGAAATTATATGCTCCACGTGGTCACATTGCGTAAAACTTGACAGGGATCCCAAGATTAATAACTCGGGATCTCCATAATTGCGCAATGGGGCTTTACGCGATTGACTTCTGCGCAGATGCATGAGAGCGCCTGAGTTCATATGGCTATAGGCAGCTATGAAGGCATAACTGCAAAGAAAAATCTCCTGACCGAATAGCGGGATAAATTTATGGATATCTCTTGACCGCTATTCGGGATAAAGGGCAAATTGGCTGCCCATCATGTATAATGTTTCCGTATATAGAAAATAAATTAGTTTGTGTGTTGTGAATGAACGGAGTCTCTTCAATTCTCTCCCTTCTAAAAGTGATACATGAAAAATATGACAAAGAAGAAGGGGCGAAATCCTCTACATAGGGCACTCACAATGGAAAAAAAGAACGGGCGATTGCGCTTCCCCCTTTAACATTTGATTTGGTCCCTCAACTTGGCCAAACATAGTCTAAAATTGTTTTTAATCGTATTCAGTTTCAAATAATATCCGTTGGGAACCTCTCCAAGCTCCACTCTGTAGTCTAACTGCTTGAAAGATAGCTTCAAAATGTTTTTAGGAGGGTGAGCTCTCTAATCCTTCATCTCTTTTCTTGATGTCACCAAAGATAGCTTAGAAATACGGTTTTGGAACTCAATGTTTAAAAATTTCTTGGTAGAACACCGAATCCTGTCTTTTCCTCTAACGTAGAAAACACAGCCAAAACGTGCATGCTTAGGACTTTAATTCTGAAAATTTTCCTGGAGAAAACTCCTCTCTCTCTCTTCTAAGGTCTTAACATATAGCCTAAAATTACGTTTTTAAAACTTTGATTCTTCAATATCAATTTTTGAAAACAGCATTTGAACCTTGACTATGCTTTATCTCCTAACGTGATCAAAAATAGCTTAAAATACGTTTTTAGGACTTCAGTTTCGGAAATTTTCCGAGAAAGATATCTTAAGCACCCCCCCCCCCTATCTAACGCTCCAAAGATTAAAACTGCGTTTTGAAAACTTCAATTTTGAAAATTTTCCGGGGAAGGAAAGCCGAACCCCTCAGAACTTTTCCTAACCTCCTCAAAGATAGCCTAAAATTTCGCACATAAAAATGTGCGTGGGTGGGAGAGCTCACTAATTCTTCCTTTTCAAAGATATCCTAAAATGAACTTCAGCTCGAAGAAAGTTTTGGGGAGGGAAGCCTCTCTCGGCCCCCTTTTGCTCCTAACATTATCAATATCAAACAAAGCCTCAAATCGGGCGTCAATTACGGAAAGTTTCCATTAGAGACCCGCCTGGCTTCACAACATTTTTGATGCCATTATATATTAGGGAACCCTTTATCGTCAAGAAAGATAGCCTAGAATTGCGTTTTTGAGTCTTTGGTGCTGAACAAATTTCAAAGAAAGAAGCCGAGCCTTCCTCAATCCAGTAAATCACCAAAGATGCCTTTAAAATTGATTTCAATTTTAAAAAAATATTTCAGTAAGAAGCCTCAGGGCTTCTCTCTCCCCTAACGCTTACAACTGTCTTAGAATACACATGCAATTGCGTTGCCAAAGAAAGCGTAAAATTGCATATTTCAGAGCTGAAAGTTTTCGAATTGAGTATCCGACTATTCCCAAGTTTCTTAACCTCTCCATAAAGTAGCCGAAGCTGCATTTTAAAACATTGATTTCGAACATTTCCTTGCGGTGCCCAACGATCCCCTAACATCAACAAAGAAACACTAAAGAGACTTCAGTTTTGAAAAAAATCGAAAGCAAACCCAACTCGCCCTTTCCCTTCACTTTCCCAAAAACTGCCTCAATATTCGAAATTTTTTATGTAAATTTAGCAATTTTCTCCAAGTGTGGCCCCTTTCCCCTTCTTTATTTTCTTTTATAAGTATGTAGAAAATAATTACGCCTTTTTTTCTTTAATTAAATGTCTAGTTTTAATTTGAACACTCTTGGCAGTTTAAAGTGTTAGATATTCACAACAAAAGGGCGGCGAATTGAGAAACCGCCGCCGGGCAGCAAATACTGTAGCTACGCCACTGTTCTTAGTTAGTAGGTTAGTCGTTAGTGAGATATCAACTAACGTGCATAAATAAAAAGCCCTAAGACACGGTATAGCAAATAAGAACTAAGTAATTGCTGTAAAACTAGGTGTTTTATAAAATTAAGAAAACAACTCTTCTCACCTATAAGAGGAAGCTGTTCTTGTTCCGATGAATATATAGACTTTTTTTGCAGAGAATAGAAACATCTGTTTGAAAGCAAGCACATGCTCACTTGTTATCAAAGAGAAGTAATCAAATTGTCATGTTCTTTGTGTTATAGATTGTAGTTTCAGTAATAATCTGCTGATGAGAAATACCTTCTACCTTTTTTTCGATCTTTTTACGCTTTTTTTTTTTTTTTTTTTTTTTGTACCAATTCAATTCTTGAGTGAAAACTTTTTTTGATTTATAAAAGCAACTTCTCACTAATATGCTTTTCGGAGAAAAATTCGGTATTACAACTGGACTTGTATTTTTTTTTAATAATAAAGCTTACTTACAGATCATAGGCGGCTCGTACTGGGAGGCGGGCAAGGGGGGGTGGCTGACCCTCACTTCCAAACGTAAAAGGGTCTTACCCCCTCACTTTTCGGAGTTTAAAATTAATGATCGATTGAAAAAGTACTTCTCATAGGGTGAACTGATTTATTTCACGAAGGTAAATACTAAAAATTCCAAATAAATAAACGTTTTTCATCTTATTTCATAAGAATGGAACTTAAAAATGGAAGGGGAAAGTCTGTGGTAGCCATTCGTTCCGATTGTTGATGCCTTGTTCCGCATTTTTGGAAGTTCTTAAATCAGTAATATTATAAGCCAGTATTCTACAAACAATTTTACCAAAAAATAAAAAGCTTCAGGAACTACACTCCTTTCCCCCTACACTTCTTTTAACTCCCCACTTTTTTGGTGTTGCAGTCGCCTATGATACAGATTTTGTTCATTCCTCCATTCTGCTATGTGGCACCTGCATCGGCGAATAGCCATTTCCACGTAATTTTGACGCCCCACTTCCCCACCAGATGGAAGAACCTCTTACGATACGAAACTGCGCTAAGTATTCAATTTTACCCAGAATATTCGAATTCCAAACGTATTCTGAAGCATGCCGCATACCATGAAGCATGCCTACTTTTACATTTCCGCATACGAAATGGACGCTGACGATTTTCTGCATCTTTTGAAAGATACCGACTAGAATCGGGTTTCAATCCGTACATTTAAGCAAAAAAGACCAACTTGGTAGCTGAACTTATCTGCAGAATTACTGACAGTTGTAATTTTTTATGACATTTCTTATGTCAATTAAACCCTGACTCAGATTCTGTGCGAACATGTAAAATATTTTAATCCACGGTTCACAAAAATAGTACTGTTCTAAAAATTTTAAAATGAGGATTTCGAGTAATGATCACTTTAGCAGAATTCGTATGTTTGAATAACATACTCATTTTTATGTTTCAGTCTTCCAAATTTATATTAGACACAATATTTCGGTTGCACATGCTTTTCTGTACGTCCTGCGGTAAGAACGGAGCAATATTTGCGTTTCGCCGACTTTCACAATAATTACACATAACTTAAATGTACTGGAATTTACTTTAAAGAAAACTCTTTGGAGATCGAACATCTCTAGCCGATTCATGGAAACATTCACTACACAACGAACACGAACACTCCATGTTAATAAATGCATAAAAACTTCGCTTCGTGATTCACATTTGTTGCGCCCTCTTTTTGCAGGGGTACTCACCTGGGGGGGGGGGCATGGCACAGACTGCGCCATTGAAATTTTTAGGAGGGTTGTTTTGAGGGGTATTTTTTTTCTTTTTTTGGGAAACTGACTCTTGCTCTTTGGGGGAGAGGGTTCTCTACGATATTTAGGGGGGTAGCCTTGCGCTTAGGGGGGAGGGCATCCCTGCTTTTTGACAGAATATCATTCATACTCTAGCCCTTAGTAAGTTGTACCTGGGTAGATCAGAGTTTTTACGGAAGAAGTCCCAGTTACTACTTACCAGAAAGTAATAACGATGAGCAATGGAATCCTTTTTCCGGTTTCTAATAAAAACGCAAGATTGCACCTTTTTAAATTCCCGATGCAAGAAAGAAGGGTGTCATAAGTTTGACGTAGCTATTATCTGTCTGTAGCATCCTAGCTCCTCAATTGATTAACCAAACCCGTCATTTATTGGGTCAAAGCGGTCAATTGCCACCCCCCCCCCCCTCTCCAGGCTTTGGGAAATTAAGGCATCTACATGAAAGTAGACCTTTTTTTTTTTTTTTGAGGTTTTTTGTACAATTTCCGTTTAGAACAAAAGCCCGCCCCCCCCCCCCCCTCCAAGGAAAAATTTGAAATGACTGGCCTATAATGATTTGATTTTGAAGAATCTTTTTCTTTTTGTCTGAAAGGTGATTTGAACGATAGCGTTTTTAGATTTTGCAACGCAGCGGCATTTATTTTAAACAGAAATAAGAATAAATACATTTGATACTTCTGTGTCAGATTCATGTTAAAGGACCCTTGATCCAGAACCAAGTCTCCTTGGTTTAAAAGGACCAAGTATCCCCAAATATACTTTTCAAGCATATTACACAATCACTGTTAAAATGTTACAGATTAGTACTCCTCACACTTTTTACGTCACTTTGAATATTTTACTATATCATAAAAACTAAGTATGTACGGCTTAGCATCTTCAAAAAAGCTTGCAACAATTTTAATCCACAATCCAAAAAAATAATCGCTCTGCTGAAAACTGACAATGACACGTAACCTTATAAAAGCCTGTGCAAATGGACAGTGTGGCTCTTGAGGACGTACACCTATCATGGCAGCTCAGTAATGTTTCCAGTATTGAAATTGCGTATTATAACAATGGTGTCGTTTCGAAAATTTTAAAAGTATTTTTTCTGAAAGAGCATGCTTAAAAACATAGGATTTAAACATTTTTTAAATAATTTGACTAAGTTTAATAGAAATATATATTTTTTAATTTACTCGGTGTGCAGATTCAATTTCTTTTCTACGCTTCTGCACATGATATCACACATGATGAAATGCCATTCATTGATGCTATTAGCGCAGAGCGCAATATTTAGTTCGCTTCTTTACTAATATGAAGTGTCAACGAGATGGTTGATAGCAAGCGCAGAGAGCAATATTTAATTCACTCCTCAATTACCATAACCTGGAAACGCGGTAGACAGCAAGCGTAAACATTCAGGGCGCCAGTTGAGTAGCCCACCAAAGTTCATCATTTGTGACGCCATAAAGACCACGTCTTGTTTGAAAAAAAGGACATTTTAAAAAATGAATTAAAAATTAAACATTTTGAAGAATAAAAGCTTTTCTTCGCTCCATGTTTTTTTCTTTCTTTTTTTTTTCTGCTCATTCTATCATCTTTAGTTTCTAAAAGTAGTACCTATTAGTCTCTTATTTCACGAGAAAATCGTAAGAATGTGAAGTTTTGAAAGTGTCCCAATATTTTTGACTATAGTGTAGATTCTGCTCTCTCCCCTCAAGAGCCTGTGATGAAGTGGGACGATTTCGCCAGACAGCTCACAGAAAAATCTTCGGGGCACGGGAAATGTCTCTTCGCCGCTTTCCACACCACCGACGACGGTGTATGTCTGGGAAGGCATCCAAAAGACGTGCAGCAAGTAAAAGTTTTCCTATGAACTTGTAGTTTACTCTTATTTTGAAAAAAACTAATGAAATTACCTCTCTCGCTCTCTCGCTCTCAGAGAGAGAGAGAGAGAGAGAGAAGTGTTAACAAATACAAGAAACTTTGAAAACATTTTTCAAACAACGTGAAACAATTAAAAACAAATTATGGATGGTGAGCTGCCTCGTTGTCATAGTGCAGGAGCAGCAGTTGTTTGTGTGTCACACTTTGTGTTAAATAACTATTTAAATACAAGAAAGTCGCCCGTCAAGGTATAACGGGTGAAAATTGCTTCTCTTCTTCTACGTTTTAACGAAACCATTGCCTGTTTGATGGTATTTTGATAGCTGAAATTGTAACCCTAACTCCAGTGAATGAACCCTAAACTCCAGTAGCTAGCGTTCATTGTTGACCGTTGTTTCGTTTCTTCATTCCCCTGAAATGCCCCAGTCTTACCAGTAAAACAGTTAAGTTACCGGATCGAGTTCAGACTTGTCACAATAAAGCCTTTCCCTGCATGTTAAACGTTACCAAAACACTTTATCAAATGATCATGTCGCGGCGCGAGTTTCATTGTTGAAACACGCGCGTTACTCCATCATTAACTATTATATATATGAGGATGAATTATTTAACTATGATATACATAAGTATTTAAATATGACACAATAAGTATTTAAATATGAAGATAAGTAATTATTTCACTGACCATAAGTAAGTGAACATTCGAGAAAAATAATAGAATGAAAATTAACCACAAAATTTATGTAATAGGTATAAGACATTATTACTCTTTTGTTTATTGTTACTAAATTATTATTTATTTCAGAAAGATGTTTTTTTTTAACGTGAACAACAAAGATCTTTGAGGGCCGGTCTTTTTTTTCTTTTGCCATCATAAAATTTGCCGCCACTAAAATCTGCCGTACTAGATGGTGGCTCAGGTCGCCTACCCCAGGCGCCTGGCCTATTTTTAGCCTTGCACAAAAACAGGTTTCAGTTTATTAAATGAAATTGCGTGCGTAATTTTATTACCAAATTTTTAAGGGATCACATACAATTAATTTTATTAAAATGTTTACACATTTAAATGATTTATGATTTTAGCATTTGTTTACAAGGCAAGAAAAAATATTGGAGTATAAATGTCTTATCCGTTTCCATGGCATTAGAGTAAATATCTATAAAACTCTGCTCTTCTTCAGATAAACAAAATTTGAGAAAAAGTGCGTCTTTAATCAGGAGCATCTAGCCATTCCCTTATCGGTAGAAAAAAATAACTGAGAGAAAATAAATTTGAGTTACAAAAATGTCTTGCATTTTGAGGAAGAAGTAAGTTTAAGTGAGATGGGGGCAGGAAAAGAAGCTGCGGTCTCGTGAACAGGATTTTATATTCAGAAATGAGTGTTTGAAATATCTAAGTGTAGCGCCTGTATTTAGATAAACCGCACCAATTAACACTTTGAGAAATAAATAAATACATTTGTGCATAAAAGTAAAATTAAAGACACCAATGCTTCATCGCACAAAAGTTGCAGATTACTGCTTACACTTGTTTCGGCGTTACAAGGAACGCCTTTTTTAATGTATAAAAAGAGAGCACATGGATGAAAAGATATTCGACAGAAGGTATGTCTTTTCATCCATAAACTTACTTCTATTGCATTGGAAATTACGTGTTTGGTCTAAAATGGCTCCAAGCTTCGATTTACATTTTTAGCCTACTTTCCCAGTAAAAGTCAGAAAAAGAAGAAAAAAGCATGAAAGAAGGCTTAATGCATCTTAAAAATATCGTGAAAAACAAAAAAAAGTCAAAAATAAATAAAATAATTAAATGAATATTGAAAAATTAAAAATTGGAAAGTAGGGTATTGAGATGGGGAAAAATGTCTGTCGGTCTGTCTGTCTGTCTGTCTGTCGGTCTGTCTGTCTGTCTGTCGGTCTGTCTGTCGGTCTGTCTGTCTGTCCCCCCCTAATAACTTTTGAATGAATAGTCCGATTCGAACAAACTTTTTTTTGTTCGAAAGATCTCGGCGAGGACACCTCATTCCCATATTTCACTTTTTGATTTGAACTATTTTTTGTTCAATTTTGAACAGTTCAAAAAAACTTAACATTAGCGCCTACGGGGAAATTCAAAGCAATTCCGAACTGTGAGGCGAATTTGCTTCAAACAAACTTTGTAGGAAAAAGCTTTTGATAAAAAACTTGTATATAAGATATCTTTTTGATTTGAACAATTTTCGGTTCAATTTTGAACAGTTCAAATCCCTTAACATTAGCGCCTACGGGGAAACTGAAAGTCAATGTAGATTCCGTACTTGAAGGCGGATTTACTTCAAACAAACTTTGTTGGAAATAGCTCTTGACGACCAACTCCCGACTCCGACTCCGAGAATTTAGGGGGACCTGACACTGACTCTGACTCCTGTTCCCGACAATTAATCGGACTCCGACTCCCCGACTTCGACTCTGACTTCGTAGCTTTGGCAAACATTTATACACGGAGGACAAATGACTGACTCCGATTCTTGGATATTTGACTCCGACTCTTTTATCCCAAAATGAGATTGACTCCGACTCCGACTCCGCTGCTGTGGTTTTAACTGTGAAATAATTATTGTTGATATGATTTGTTTTTATTTTCACGCTAAAGTTTTAATTTAGGTATTTAGTTTTCGGTGAATAAACTCGAAAAATATGCGCAGACGATTTTTTTTTTTTTTTTGACAATGAAAATTATTTCTTTAAGTTGACATTTTATTGTTTTTTTTTTATTTTGGTAAGTGCATTAATTCGTTTAAAAAATTATTTTCGGCAACAGGGGAAAAAGAAACGATTTTTTTTATATGATGTATTTATTTTAATGAACTTATTATTATTTTTTCGTTTTGAAAGCTGTTAAAAATTTTTTTTTAATGGAAAGAAGTGTATTAGCTGCTTTGTTTAAAAGGTGCTGCTATTTTATTTGTTTGTTTTTTTGAAGAAAAGTAAGGAATATTTTATTCCTAGAAATCAGCTTAAAATATTAAAAAAAATATGTTTGAAAAAATTTGCGATTTTAGCTATTTTTGAGAATATTGATCAGGTACTAGAAAGTAGTATGGGTATACGGGAAAGTAGGCTCGTCTAGTTCTAGACGGAACTTCTTGTTAAAATGAAAATAGCGATACGTCCAATAAAATCATAATTGATTGAAAAGGCTTAGGATGCACTTAATAATTATCAAATTCATTAGGAGTGTTTCGTTTTTTGTTTTTTGTTCCTATGAAGGTCAAAGCAAGCGAAATCCTATCTCTACAGAAAGCTTTTCGAGACCCTACCATGCTGTACTCCACTGGCATCATTCTGAGAGACACCAAGTTCACATATGTTAAAATCGAAGAAGGAAACGTTTTACTTGGAAGGACCACTAATTTGGCTTGCATCGTCATGTATGCAGAAATAGGTGAGAATGAGGAAAAGTAAAATTCTTAGACCACTCCATCTATAATTCAAATGTGAATTATAGATGGAATGGTCTAACCGATAAGAATTTTGGTAGTTTCTTTTTCATTTCTTGAAATTAAAAACCATAAAGAAAAAAATGTCTTGAGTCGAGGAAAGCCTGAAAAACTATTATTTGAAAAGTTTCATAGGCTCCAAATCCACAATTTTTTGCTTCTTTAGTTCAGCCTTGAAATTAATTTAGTAACTTTATTAACAGTAAACTTGATCTCCTCAAAAATCACCCTGTTGTAAAAATGTCCCCACCAAGAAAACTTTAAACTCTTTTTGGCAAAAAAAAACGCTTTCATCGTAAACCTTAAAACACGCAGCCTTAAAAAGTTATGATGTCTAGTTTTCCTGCTAAGTATCTGCCAAACTACCATCCTCCCTGCTTTCCTGTTTCATCACTCCTACTTCTGCTGGAAACTTCCCTCGCCATCCTTACCTAAAACTAATGCTTGATCTAGAAAATCAAAAGATAGTCTCAACAGCCTTTTTCAGGGTTATCCTAATGCAGCCCTTATCGAAAGATAATGTTGGATGTTCCTCTAGCTCGTGAGACTGGAAACTGGAAGACAGTCATAAAGAGGGGGGAAAAAACGAGGGGAAATTTCTATCACGCTTTTATAAACGTCGCAAAAGTAATTTTGCTGGTTCAATGTCATTTTTCTCTAACGTAAGAAAATACTTTTTTTCTAAATTAGGATGTTTTTGATTGAGTGATAAAGATCGTGCAAACTAGTTCTCAACAAATTAGTTGCTATTTTAATTTTGATGAGAAAAACTAATTTCAACATATTACATTCAAATCTCTGGGTTTTTTTCCTTCTTCTTCTTCTTTTTATTTATTTATTTATTTATTTATTTGAGCAATTACATTGCTTATTGTTCTCATTTGACTGTCTTTGGCGTTACGCTGATTTTATTCCCCCCCCCCCGCCTCCCTCTGCATCGGCCCCTCCCGAAACTGTTCCTCTAGCAGAAAGGTTGCGTCCATATCCTACGCACTCGGGCATGCATACACAACTACCTATGTATACACACACAAATACCCACACACGCATGCCTGCTCACAGACACAAACACACACACACTCGTGAGTGCGAAAAACATAATTTGAATTCCAAATGTCAAAATTCAAATAATTCATTTATTTATTTATTTATTTATTTATTTTGGGGGGGGGGAACGATTTTTGCAGCTAGTTGTGAAGTTTTGAACGATTTTTTTTTTTTAAATGCGAGTTTTTCTTTTTTTTTTTCTCTATCTACTGCACTGACTTTAAGCGTGCCAGTGAGCTTAGGTAAACATACTCTGTCAGGAGTGCCCACGAGGAAAGGTAATGGCGGATATGCAGATGGAGTCAGTGAAATTTTTAGCAGGGTTTTTAAAGAAATTTTTCTCTATTTGGGGCGAGTCTCGTTCTCGAAGAGGCTCCATAGTGTTTGAGGGGGGGTTCACCATCGCTTTTACGGGGAGGGGGGGGAGTATTCTTGACTTTCTTAATATTATTCATGATATGCGTTTTTGCTTCGTGTAAACAGTAACGGGGAACAAATTGAAGTGATCAAACATCCCCACTCTCCCTGAAACCCCGGCTTGTTACATGGATAATCTCTTTTTAAATTTACACAACTTCAAGTTTTGAATAATATATAAGACCCCGAATAAGTAGATAAAATCAGGTTATCAAATAAAATAGCATTGTACAAGATATTTACAGTTACAATTACCCACAGTTGAGGCAACACCATAATGGTGTTGCCTCAACTGTGTGTGAAGTTTGTCCAACGTCAATGATGTTATCTATCGATCACGGACCAAAAAAAAAAAAAAAATTATTTGTTTACCTGAAGGGTGCGAATAAGAATGAGCCAGCTGGATGCCTTCCAAGAAAGAAACCGCTCTCTGATCTAGGTCAACATGTGCTGCATTGTCACATATCAGTAATCGTAATAATATTTTTAGTCGAAGTGTGGATGGGAAAATTTTATGTATCTCAGAGTTGTTTACGTAGGCCGTCAGTATGGGTAGAGTGAAATTAGAAATCCACTATCTATTAATTTTGACCCCTGTCTTTGCTGTATGGGACGGTGTGTTTGTATTAAAATAAATATTGATTCTCTTTAAAGCAAGCTGAGAAGGGGGGGGGGAGAATTTTCTCGATAATTGCATTTTCTGTTTTTTACAGTGTTAAATAAAATCAGATAACGATTTTTATTGTACTAATTAAGAGTGCGTTCGTAATTATTGCGAAAAAATGTAATCATTTTTACAAACTGAAATCTGCAAAAAATAATAATAATAATAATAATAATTTCAGCTCGAACATCCCCCCCCCTTTAGACTTCCAGAACTCGCAACGTGAGCAAAATAAATGTACTCATACCAAGAGAGAAAAAGTATATCTGGTATAATACGATCGAAGGCTATAGGGGAAGGCTCTAGCTTCCCCTTATAAATGTTGCTACTCTATTTGTTTCGCGATTATTAGTTTGTGTCTGATTGTCACAGGGGGAAGGGTGCTAGCTGGAGTAGTCAAAGTATGAATGTTTTTTTTTTTTTTTTTTTTTTTTTTTTTTTTTTTTTTTGGCCGCGTGGTAGCAAAGTGAATAAAACCACAAAACATGCTCTCTGCGGAGATCTATCAAACTGCTTGGTATAAATCATCACTTGAAAGCGAGCTTTTGGGTCTCCCATCCAGGGGCATGCACAGAAATTTTGGGGCTCATCACAAATAACTTTTCCAGGCTCCCTTCCATATTGTTTACCCATTTTTTCACCCCTAGTTTTAAAAATATAGGGCCCAGTTCCAGGGGCGGATTTAGGGGAGGGCAGGCCGGGCTACTGCCCCGGGGGCCTCCACAACAAAGGGGTCCCCACAATAAAATTTTTACAAAATATCCTAACTTTCACGGGTCGAAGTTATCGGATATATACATATTAGGGTGTCCCAAGATATAATGGCGAAAAAAAAATTTGGGAACTCGAATACGCATACCCTCCATATTTTTTCCTTTTCACCTCAGAAACACCATCAGAAAAAAAAAATTATTGCAATAAAATAACGGGAACCCGTGCCGACTTAAGGTCAAAGTTGGACCTGAAATCCTGTACGGCGACTACAGTGGGAAGATTGCTAACTGTATAATTCCTTACTAGACGCGACATCAATTTATTTAAATCATATATTTACAACAATATTAGACTACAAGACACATCACTTCACATATTTTCGTTTCAATGTTTGCATTTTGCATTTAAGATAAACTAGTCGACCCGTGCGGAACTCCGCACTGTACTTCGAATCGTTTCATAAGGCATTTCGCTCTTTAAAAATTTCAAAGAAAGAATATTATGAAGAAAAACTGAAAAAAGTAAACGGAAAAAAGTAAGCGCACAAGAGAAGGCATGTAATTTGAAGACATCAGTAACAAAACCTCGTTAAATACAACGATGTGATAATTTGATCATCGCTCCCCTTTTGGTTGTACGTATTTTCAATGCAAATATAAATATCATTAAAAGTGTGGCTGAGTGACACGTGAAAAATCAGTAATTTTACATGTGAAAAAACAGGTTGTAGCAAATACAGTCATGCCCATGTGAGAAAGAAATTAAAGAGATATTTAGTGGCACGGATCCGAACTGACGCCATTCTGATTAACAGTACGACACTCCAACAAACCTAGCAACTGTGCCTTCCTTTTCAAATGCTATTCATTGAAGGAATGCGTAATAAAACACAGTAAGAAAGTTTTTCACCGAAAAAGATGTAAGATCATTCGTCTATGTTTTGCCATTAGCCAGCATGATACGATTTAAAATTATTCGTAAAACATGGAATTTGATTAAAGAATGAGGAAGATCTCACGTAGCGATTGAAACAAACATTCTAGAGAAGTAATGAATTCGGTTGAAAAAATTAGTGTTTTTATTTTTGAATATTCAACAATTTCGCATAGCAGGCTTCTTTAACCTGTACGGCTTAAATGCCCTCACATGTTTCTCTTTTAATCGAACACTTAAAATTCAAAACCAAAACCAGTTGAACTGAGTCTGTTTTTTAAGTGTAATTTTTCGAACGTAGACAAAATGTTTTTTTTTTTTTTCAGGCGAAAGCAGAGGAGTAGAAAATGATTTCTTACTAATGAAGTTGATAATAATTTTAATGTTTTATATCGAATTCGAATAAATAATTAAAGATTTACTGGTTGAAACTCGTAGTTTTAATTTGGCGTAGTATTTTTTGATTTGTACAAAAGTTCGAACACTGCTATTAGAAAAATCTACATTTCAGCATACAATGCAAATGTTTTTCTGCACAAAAAGGATTCCCTTGAGGTATATCTAATACTTTTTTTTATGCTTACATTATGCTCAGTGGTCTGGACGGAGTCAAAGCTTTAAAAAAAAGAGAAGAACACCCTTCGATTAGCAGTCAACTTATCTGAGTGATAACTGTAGCTTGCATAAAGGAGTCGAAACACCAAATAGCATTCCCACTGCATTTATTTTATTACGTGTGTTATCTGTTGTATGTTATAAGTATATGTAATGCGTAATATTACTGTAAATTTGCTATTATGTCGGACAGCCCGAACTGGCCCGAAGTTCAGACAGTTTATAGCCGAACGCTCTACCAAAAAAAAAAAAAAAACCCACAGGTAATTTTAAATTTTTTTCTTGCCGAGAAGTGTTTTTATTTTTGAAAATTTTTACAATTTGTTATCGCAGGCTGTTTGAACCGTTATGACTTAGATGGCAGCACGTGTTCATCATTTAACAGCACGGTTAAAATACAAAATAATTTGAACTAAGTTCCTTTTTAAGCGTAGCTTTTCAAATGTAGTAAAAATGTGATACGCTATTTGTTTTTTTGCAAAAAGAAGAAAAATATATCTATTACCCTTTAAATTGAGGTAGTATTTTTTATTTGTACAAAGATTCAAAAACTCATTAGAAGAATCTATATTTCAACATACGATTTATTATATTTTACTGAACAAAAAAAAATTCCAATGTAGTCTGAAATCTTAAACCTGATACTTATACTTTCGCTTACATTATGCTTTAATTTTCTTCCCGGAGCCAAAGCTTAAAAAAAAAAAAAAACCTCACAAGTGAGAATCAATTTACCTCCGTGTTGCATCAAGTTTTCACAACAGTTAGGAGTTTTTCTGCCTCGTGTATTCCCTCATATTCGTTATTCATTGTTCATGTAATGTGCGATATTTTTCTAATTTTTTGATGCAGATTGTCCGGACGTGGGCCTGAACACGCATTCTCCTGGTTACCAGTCGAACGCTCTGACGATCAAGCTATTCAGCTCTGTCGGTAACAGTGCAAGTTAAAGTTATAAATTTAACCGAAAACCTCTTTCTGGTTCTTTAAAACAGTTTTTTTTTGCCCGAAAAAACAATTTTTAGACCGTGGGTCTATTTTTCGTCAGTAGCCTGCACGATAAGCTTTAAAATAAGGTGTAAATCAAAGAAATCGATCAAGAATTGAGGAAAATCTCGCGTTGAAACCAAAAACAGGCTACAGAAATAATATATAAGGATTTTCCGGTGCTCTCGAACGCAACGTAACACAAATTCTTTTTGCCCTCATCAGCTAGTAGCAACCCATGAAAGTCCTGCATCATTTTTACCGCTCTTTCAGCTACTACTTTTACCGCTCTAAGCATTGAGACCGTCTTTTTTGCATCAAGGAATGAAATATTATTGACCCACAAAGAGGGACTATCGTTGAGAAAACTATCATCAATTTTTTCAGGTCTAGTAAACAATGACTGGCTTTTTGCTGATATGAAATCATCAATTGTTTTCTCTGCAAAATAATAAAATAACCGATAACAAATGCACGATATAAATGAATAATTAAACAACTAGATCAAATCAATGTGCAAAACTTACCATACAATGAACCACAAAGATCTTACTTCGATGGAATGTATTTTTTCTCATGGCACAAGAAGGCTTCTCTACGTAAATTTGTCACCATTTTTTATTTTACTTCTTCTTCTACCTCATCATCAAAAAGAGTTAAGACTGCTATTTCGTCAGATAAATACCATAAAACGCTGGATGAATTTTTGTGGAGCAGCTTTTGAGATAACTGCACAAAAAGCACAAATCTTTTGTTGAGTGCTTTGACTTCAAAATGCATTGAAGCCATGGTTTCAGGTATATCATTACTCCAAACAAGCAGACATCTGACAATGATTCATTTTCCTTCGTATCTAATTTTAGTTGTGAACTACACTGTTAAAAAAATTTCCTGAAAATAACGGATAAAGTACCGGCAGCAAAGTTGCCATAAATATTACGTTTCCGTTAAATTATTTTCCGTGACTTAACAGAAGTTCCATTTCTCATTTCTCCGTTTAGTTCTGTTCATCCATTTATAAATTTTCCGTGATTTAACGAAAATTCCATTTCTCTTCTTTCCGTTGATCTATTTTTCCGTTTTAAAATTTTCCGTTCATCTCTTTTTCCGTTTTCAAATTTTCTGTGTCTTTACAGAACTTTCGGTTCTTGATTTTTCGTTGCGCTATTTTTTCGTTTTTCATTTTCACATATTTTACTGAAATTTCATTCTTGTTTTTTTATTCTATCTTTAAAATGATATATGTAAAATAGAAAAATAGATAACCATTCAAAAACTATTATTTTTTTAATTTGTATTTATTACTAAAATATATTTTAAGTGAAAATTTTGCTTGATAACTTACCTACCATACACCTTCAGATGAATCAAATTAATCAAATAGTACTAGCAGAAAAATTGATGGATTTGAATATGACACCAATTGTCCCTGCTGATACTGTTCGATATTCTCTTCGTCGTACATTGTCTGGGGTGGCATGGAAAAGCATATATGAAAAATATAATATTTTTATTTGAAGAATGAGTCAAATAAAATACCACTAAAAACCGGTTGACTTTATCATGGAATAATATACCTGATTGGAGAGTATACCAATTTACTGTGTTTAAAAGCAGAATACACGTGAAGAATTTTTGGCTCAGATGATGTATACCCCCCCCCCCCCCCCCGGTGATTTCCGCATTTTTCACTCATTGGAATAGCAACATAATTTTTAGTGCATAATCATTATACTTAGGCTAAACATATCAATCAGTTCATTTTACCCGAAATGTTTTTACAAGAAACTTGCAATAATCTCAAATAAGTTGTTGGATGAGATCCTAATAAAATAAATTAAGTAATTTATATTTATTATTATAAATGAAATCCCGAAAGGAGTAATGAATGTTTCCAGATTTCTAAGTAGTCAAGAAAACTTATTCTTGTCAAAATTTTAATCGTATTTTCAAAGATTAACAATCTACTATGCCTTTTCGCAGAAAATATAACAGCAAGAAATACTTTTATTTAGAGATTTAAAATGTTTACTTTCAATCAGTCAAAAAAAAAAAAAGTGATTTTTTTCTGTCTTGCTCGCACACCACGATAATCTCCGGTTGATACGAAATGTTGGCATTTAATGTTTTGATGACTTTCAAAAGAATACAATGCGTTAGAGCAAAAGCAATAACTTTATAATAGTTCTATAAAGTCTAAATCAGCTACCATCGGAATTCTATCAAATGCATAGTAACAAGAAAAATACATTTGTATATTAACATGTACAAAGATATTCAACAATACTTACATGTGACCAGCGGTGCTAAATTTAAGTATCTAAATTGCATCTGGATACAAGTAATCCAATAAATAGCCTTTATTTTAAATGGATAACAAAAGATCCTAAAACTTTTCTCACCGTTAGAACACACAATATGACTAACGAATAGAATTGTTCGAAGTATTGAGCAAAATAATACACCGCAATAATATTCTAATACTAACTCAGTAAAATCTACAACAAATCACCAGGGGGATCAAAACACATCTGGCCTGTCTGAAAATGGCGCGAACATTTTTTCCAAACCTACTAAGTCCAAAGGCATAAAAACAATTTCGACATACGAGTATATTACTCTCCAGACAGGAAATAGCAGCTTTCTATTTTGTCTACGGCATGTGAGATGTTATTCTAAATAAGCTTTTAATTAACAACATGTAACAGTGCAATTTAATAAGCATAATCAAAAAGTGACGTTTATCATAACTTGAAGGCTAATCAGAATACTAACAAAGTACAACACAGCGGCAACCCTAAAAATGGAAAAATTCTGTTTTCGTTATTTTCTTTCGTGATATTTCCGTTTTTCTAAGGAAAAAATACGTTTTGAAGCTATTACGGAAATATTCTGTTAAAATCAGTCAGAAAACTACCTGAACTTTCAGGGTTTTTTTAACAGTGTAAATAGTAATAATTTTAGGAAGTAAATCGCAAAGAGCCATTCATCGAGTTTAATGCATGGCTCCCGGTGGTCTTATTTCAAATTTATTTTCTGTATCTCCACCTAAAAATATGATAGACAGTTCTATCAACTCTCGATAGCCATCCCTGACCGTAACATATGTAAGTTCGGCACGGTAAAAGCCAAGTAAATTTTCAAGTTCGGGTACAGTTCGATGCAACTCCAAAGCTCCTCTATAGCACTGTATTTTAGTGGGATCGATGTTTTTCCAAGACTCGCTGAGATTTTTGAAGAGTGGAATATCAGGGCTTGTTGTGACTTAATTTCCACTTCGAATACTGCCTTTAATACCAGTTTATATATATGATTGCGGCAAGCAAATGAAAGCATTTCTCTATCAAATTTTTGCTTAAGAAGGGCGCAAGAACCATTATAACGACCTGTATTGGAAGCTGTAGTATCACGATAGAGAATTTGAACTTTGTCTTCCAGATTCCAATCTAAAACTGCCTTCCAAACAGCCTGTGCCTATACTTTTCCTGTAAAATTATCCAGTTTAGGCACAGCAATGAGTTGTTCCTTACATCCACATGAAATAACTATAGGTTAGTGATCTTCTGATTTTTGAGCACTCAAAGCTTTTATTCTTTCCTCGCTCTCCTTCTGCTCGTCGTCTGTTCAAATTCTTTGAATTGAAAAGATTTACTTATCAGAAATTCATCAATGTTACACCCAAGTGCGTCAATAGGAGCTTCAAGAATAAAAACAGAATCTCGTATACTTAAATGACACTTGTCCAATGCAGCAACTAACTTTGGAGTAATAAAATCGCTCCTCATTATACATTTTCTTGTTCCAGGTTCTGGTATTCTTCTTTCAGGTTCTGATATACTACTTCCAGTTGCAAGAAAATCCTATCTTCCTCCATTTTGATTAACTGAAGTGCATCAGCATGTGCAATATCAAATAAATTGTTTAAATTACTCACAAATTCTAGTTTACGCTGCCTGAATGCTTTTTGCAGACTTTTTTTTTTTCTTTTGTAAGTCTCTCCAAATTTAAAACAGGTTTTTAAGTTTGTTCACACAATTTGGCAGCAAATTGGTGGAAATGCGTGTCTTTTCCCAAAAGATGATTCATTCCTGAATAGCGAGATTTGCACTTTCACTCATGATTTTCTTCTCGAATGTTATAAAACAAAACAGGCAGAACTTGTTCGTTGGAGGGAAGTTCTGAGCTCGTAATTTGATGTTTTACGACTTCTATTAAAAATATCTCTTTATTTTATCGAACAACGCAATTCCACTGCCATGTTTCGTTCACAATGGAAGAACAGCCAAAAATTGCATTTTTAAATCTTCAATGACAAAAAAGCTCTGGAGACTTCCTGACACTTCTACGTCCTCAAAGATAGCCTAAAAAAGACTTTCAATCTTAAAAAAGCATCCTTGAACCCTTTTATACCCTAAAAGATTTGAAATTAACGGAAAATTGAGAAAGGTTTTATGATTAAAGATTCGAGGAGGACGAACCTCGTACCCCTTCTCCCATCGTTTACAAATGAAGCCTTAAGTCGAGGTTTTAGAAAGTCAAATTCGAAAAACTTCGGTAGAGAGTCTCCTGACTCCACTTTTGGTAACGTCAAGGCTTTCTTCTAAAATCACCAACGATAGTCTATAATTGAGGGCTTTGATACAAGAACCAGGCAAGTCCTTTTTTTTTCTTTTTAAATTTATTTTTGCGTGTGGACAATATAGATGTTCCGATTGGTGCAAGAACAGAACACAAATGTAAGATCAGACCCCTGCTTTGTTGTTAATAATTAAGGAAAGAAAATAAGAGTTTCTATTGGATACTGGTGTGTTACTTGTTGGTCTTACCAACAGTGAGTAAGTCTGGACGTACCTGGTTCTTGCATCAAGACCCTCAGTTGTGTTTTTTAGACTTAAATATCGAGAAATTTCCAGACAAAGTCTTCCAAACTTCGCCATTCCATTTAAGTCACTAAAGATAGCTTTTTGAAGTTACACATTTAGAAATTTCCATGGAAGAGTTACGTAACCTTTTTATTTGCTCTATAGCCTAAAACTGATTTTAGTTTCAAAAAAAAAATGTTTCCCCTAAGACTCAAAAAGGGGCAGTGCACTTTTAGATAAAAGGGCACTTTTTGATAAAAGTTTTGTCACATAAAAAAGTGCCTTTTTTACTTTTTGGTATACTAGGTGCAGACAATATCAAGTGTTTTCGATAGTAGTTATTTTGAAAATATTGAAAAGCTTTTTAAAGTTTAGTTTCAAAAATAATGCTAAAAACATCAGATATATTCTAATCAGATTCTTGTGGATAAGTGATTGAAACGAGGGAGTGACGTTTCAAAGACAGGCTTGTGTGAATCTTTTCCTTTTGAAAAAAAAATTGCGTTTGTTAAGTTATGTTGAAACTTTTAAGGGGCAAGAAGAGTTGATTAAGTTAAGTGTCAAAGGTTAGCTGAAAAGCGGAAGGGCACGGCACCCTCTTAAAAATCTAAAAATCTTGGAGGAAACACAAGAGAAACCTGTCTCCTTTCCTTTTAATCTTTCCAACCATATTATAAGATTATGTTTTTAAAGTTTCAATGTCGAAAAATTCTGAAACAGAGTCGCCGGATTTCCTATAGTAACTGAATGTACTTGAAAATTGGGTCGAGTAGACTTCAGTTTTGAAATGCTTCCAAATGAGATCGCTGAGTCTCGTTCTCTTTCTAACGCGACCAAAGATAGTTTTGCGTTTTTTAATAGTTCAACGCCGAAAAGTTTTGTAGAATGCCCCGATATTCTTTCCTGTTCCATTAAATTTGCCAAGAGTAGCCTAAAATTGCATGTCTAAAACTTCACATTTCGGAGGATTTCCGGGAATAGCCCCCAACATTCTATTGTAAACAAAGATAGAATGATATGGACTTTAATTTTGAAAGGAAAAAATGGAATTAAAACAAAATCGTGGGGGAACCTTCTTTTCGCTGTCCTCTAAGGTTACCGAAAATTGCAAAATCTAGCTTTTTGACATCAATTTTGAAAATATAGCTTAGAACGAAACTAGAACCCCCTCTGCCGATTCTTTTCTCCTTCCTATATAGATCAACCAATTTCAAAAAATTTCCAGGGGAGTTTACCTGATCCCTACCTTTCCTCTTGTTTTTCCTATGTTGTCATGTTGTCAGTATAGAAGTCCAAAGATGTGTCTTTTAAGACTTGTAACCATTAGTATCCTTCTTTCAATGTGCCTTCTTTCAAGGCACGTGAAAAATGTGCCAATGTTAGCTTTATTTTACGTTTTACAATTTTCTTTTTTAGAACTTTAAAACGTGATTTAGAAACTTGAAGGAAAATTCTGAACTAGCAGTAGTTTAATGTCTTTGCTTGACCTCGGACGAATCGAGATCCGGCACTGTTTAATGTCACTTTAATTCACAGAGGTGGGCCAAAATACTCCTTTGCCGACTGAGCCAAAGTCAGCCAGTCCGCCCCTGCACGTTGACGTTGTCATGAGTGCAGGGGTGAACATAGGGTACTTTTTAATTTGAAAAAAAGTATTCCATGAAGTGTATTCCAATTTTAAAGAAAATCATAAATTTTCGAATATCTCATAGTAAAAAAGTCATATTTGTTCGATTTTTGAAGCATGCTACAGCTCTTGAAAAACTGCAAGAGGTGATCTTTACCCGAAGTTCGAGAGATAATTGGAACACCCCCTAATTCGTCATTTAAAGTTGATTTCATAATCCGAAACGAGGCTTATCTTGATTTTTGAACTTATATTGTGTTTTCGCCAGGATAGGGAGAAGTATTTTCATATTACGAGTATAAAACGAAGCTTATACGTTGAGTTTTTTGTATTGCAACGTGCTTTCGCCAAGACAGGTAGTCATTTTGAAGCCAAAATGAAATGTTTTCCTTAAAATAAATGCACGAATATTTTCTTTTAGAATTAAATTCGAGTCTGGTGAAATTTTTTTTGGTTCTTATTCATTACCTTGTGTGCATTAGATAAAATATAATTTAGTATTGAATCGCTACCATTTTGAAAACTGTAAATTGCCAAAAAAAAAAAACACATCGCATAGATAGTCTTGCTCCAGATTAATAATTACTGACTGGAATTTCTTTAATTGATCAGGATAAGCCTGCCTTTTCAACATTTTAAAAAAGGGAAGATCTTTACTTTATATTAAGCTTTAAGAAAAAAAAGTATGGTATATCAACATCTTTTGCTTCTCGGTCCTTACGTATTACTCGGCTAACCCTGAACGTGGAACTTGCGGGAAGATTTCAGAAACAAATTTTCTGGGCAACTTTTCCAGTCATCGACAAAGAATAATAATGTTTTACGACTTTGTTGATGTATGAAAAAATTATCATTTCCGAAATTTTCTAACTAAAGTCTCAATCAACCGAAATACATTCCCAGACTTGCAAAAAAAAAAAAAAAATTGGAAAATGTGTTTTACAAAACTTTTGATGGGTTCCAAAAGGACAAGCTTATGAATATAATTTAAAGTAATCCGGTTACAAAATAAATCAAGCCCTTAAAAACACCTCCTCCCCTCCCCTCCCCCTCCCCACTACCGTCATAACAATGCAGCGATAAAATTAAAAATTTTAAAAACCCCGACTGAGTCGAAGAGAATTGTTGACTTCATTTAAGAACTGTTAACCTTATTGGAATGGGAGTTTTTAAGCTCCCCCCCCCCCATTTTGTTTCAATAGATAAATAAATGATGTGTGCAAAATATTAGCTCAATTGGGAAAGTTTAAAGAGTACCTCAAATAGCATGAAATTATAGAATTTTCACCGAAAATACACTTTTTCATCTTTTTTAGAGTTTAAAAACAAATTTCTAGCAGATCTGAACTTTTGATGGCCTTATTTCCTGTCATAAGTATTATTTTATTCAAACTACTTCTTCCTGTGACTTTGTATATAGCTTTCCCGCTTTTCATCTGGTTCCTTTTCAGGAGGCGAGCTTTTTCGCCAAGACGACACTCGCGACTCATGACGTTTTTAAAATCATTTCTACAACCCAAAAGCTTGTCTGTTAGTTTTTAACCGAGTTATTTTTGTAAGAACACATAAATTAATGAGTGTATTTAAAATTAATTAGAAACATAATTTAGTTTAAAATTTATTAACTTTGTTAGCATGCAGTGTTTTCTATAGCATGGCATTTACTTTTGTTGAGCAAACGTGAGCATAGCACCAACGTCTACCAGTAGCTGTTCACGCAAGTTAAGAAGACATTTTTATATCGATCTTCTCGACTACATTTCCAATCAAACAGTTGGAGTGAAAATATCATCAAATAGGCAAGTTTTAAGCGTTTTTTGTTTTTTTTTTTGAGCAATCACGATTGCTTATTGTTCTCATTTGACCCTTTTTGGTGTCCGTGCCTTTTTCAACTTGAACCAAAAGCCTCTGCAGCACCACCGCCCACCGTCCTCTGCTGGCGGCGCGGCGCGGCTGCTCCGGTTTTGAGCTATCCGCTTCTCCTGGTCGGAGGCGTCCATGTCCTACACACACGCACGTTCACACACATACACTCACACACGCCTACGTGCATACACACAGGTCTACGCACACACACAAGCCTACACACTTACACACACGACTATGCCCACGTAATCGCCCAGGAAGAGAGGCAGGCTTGGGGGGGGGGGACAGGAGCCGTTTCTAGAAACAATAACTCCAATGAGTAGGGTCCTGTCTCAGTTCGTGATTGCGAAAAACATAATTTGAATTCAAAATTTCAGAATTCAAATTAATTTTCTTTTTTTTTTTTTGCTTTTTTTTTTTACAATGACAAACTAGTATGTTGTGGCCATCACGAAACTTTCTTCTATATTTTTCTTTTTTTTTCTGATCCCTCCCCATGCTTGACGAGGAAGCAATATTCCCAACAAAAACAAAATTACACATGCAAAAACTTGACGACCATCACAATGTCTGAATTATTGCAAGAGCAAAGCAAAGAGCGATAATTGAAAGTTATTTTAAAAGCCTTGCTTGAATTAACTACAAATATTTTATTTGTTAACAAACATAAGATGGCAACAGTTAAAAATTTTAAATCATTGAGATAATATTTCCGATCATTTCCATGCAATTAAAATCACGAGAAATACGCAGATGACAATCTATTACGATTTATCTTTCTTATTGTTGCATTAATAAAGCTATTTTTATTCAAAAAAAAATCAACACCTCTTGGAGCGATTGGCGTCAAAATTGAACCAAATCCTGTTTACATATGGATTCAAATATATTCCAAATTTCAACCAGAACGTAGCATTACTTCTTGTGATAGGGCACTCACAATGGAAAAAAAAAACGGGCGATTGCGCTACCCCTTTTTTAGCTGTTGACACAAAATAAAATCAGCTCTTATACCCACTAAGGGCTACTTGCCGATAAATTTTTCTTTCATTCCGTTCATTATTTCTTGAGATACAGCAGTCACAATTGACGACAAAAAACGTTCTATAGCTCAACCCATGTTCGAGTTATTGGCACCAAAATTGAATCAGCACCTGTTCCTGTTAATGGCAACATATGGACCAAATTTTGTTTGATTCCGCCAGTTACTTCCTGAGGAATAGCAAGCACGCGTAACTCAAAAAACGTCCCATTGCTCCACCCCCTTGGAGGAATTCGCGCCAAAAACCAATGGGCACAAGTTCAGATAGGGGCACATATGTGTACAAAATTTCGTTCGATTTCATGCGGTAGTTTTCGCTGTAGAGCGGCCACAAAAAACTGGTCACACACAGACGTGACACACACACATACACACACACAGACAGACAGACATTTTCCAAAAATAGTCGAAATGGACTCAGCACTCCTCAAAACGTTCGAATCCGTCAAAATTCGAAATTCGAAAATTTGCACGAATCCAATACTTTCTTCTATATATTAGATATAGAAGAAAGTAAAAAGCAAGAAGCGCAGCATTATTGCTTCAAAAATTTCTCTTTTCTGGCAAAAAAAAAAAATAATAATATAATATAATAATAATAATAACGAATTCGTATGCATCGTTGCTGAAGACGGTAAAAACTGCCGTACTGATACTAAATCCTCACTTATGAAAAAATAATATTCAACATTGGTTTATTCGTCTATGTTTTGATTCTATAGAAATTATTAGTCCTAATAAAATGTATTTATTCTCATAGAAATTGTTGCGATGTTAAAGAAAAAAGCAATTGTTTAATTTTTTTTTACTTGATTTCTAGAACTGACTGAACTTCAAGGCATTTGAGGCACCCCTAGAAATTGTTTGATTAAAGGAAAATTTTGCACAGGCTTTTTTTTTTTTTTTTTTTTTTTATTATTATTTTTTTTTTTATTTTTATTTTTTTTTTTTTTTCTATTGGAACAAGATAAGATGGTTGGGAGCCATGAAATTTTAAATTTGAAAAATGCCCTATAGCTAAGGAGCACCCTAATGTATATGCTACTGTAAAAGACTGAAACCCGTTAAATGTCGATATTTGCTAGTGAAAGCCAACATTCACTTAGCGGAGACATCGGCGAAAGACCGAATATTTCCAGACAATGTTAACGTTTTCTAACATTGGAATTCCACAATATCATACATATATGTTACCGTAAAAGACCGAAATTGTTGAATGTCGACTTTTACCGGTGATTCACCGGATATATTAAGTCTTCTGCAGATGTCTTTGTACGAGAATGTTAATATTCACCGATATTTACCAGGTTTTGGATTTTTACAGAAACATGTGTTATGCATACAAGTGGGTGTGTGGATAAGATCGATAGCTATTATCAATTCTCAACCGTATGAATATTTTTTACAGTGTACGTTGTATGTATATATCCTGGTGAAGAGTCGACGAAAAACGTTTACAAGAACTGTGTGAAAATCTGTGAAAGCATCAAGCAGATATGAAATGTAAGCAAAGTAATCGATTCCAGAAAAAGAGATGAAAGTGTGTCGAACTGAATGGCTAAAATTTGAAGTGTTCAGTCTCAAGTCCATGTTTCTTAATTTTTAACAGAATTTTTATCTATTCTATTGCCCAAATATTTCTGAGATTACAACCTACATAAAAAAAAGTTTAATAATAAAATATCCGAATACCGTTTTCTGAAATTTCAAGATAAGTTTTTTTTTTTTTACTAAAACGTACTGAACAAGAAGTTCATTCAGAACTATAAATCGCTGTTCTGGGGAACACTGACGCAACTGAAAAAAGTGTAATTTTATAGCAGAACTAAATATCCATGCAACAGCCTCATACAGTGAAACATCTGGTTGAGTTACTACCCTGGTCACTAAAAGTTGAAAAACAAATCTGTCAGTGTTCCTCCGTATGGGTTTCCCACTTTTGGACCCAGTGACAATAATAACCGTGTAATAACTCATTTTCAATTAATTTTGCGGTTACTTCAGTGTTCCACCGGAACAGCGAAATGATAGGGTCTGGTGGGGGAATGTGATCAATAAGGTCACACGTCAAATAAATGTCTCTTGGAAATAAATGTTCGAATGAATGTGAAAATTTTATTTTTGGGTAGGGCAGTTAGAAACTATATTTTGAAAACAAAATTTTACAACTGGCAAAATTTTATCTGGTAGAAAAAAAATATTTTGTGCGAATATGAAATTTTTTTAGATCTAAACACCTCTTTTAACTTCCTTGGCAAATTTTGTTTGTTAGAATTATGAACAGGTTGACAGCGCAGTAAGCTTCCGACATGTCTCAAGAACTTTTACTCATTAGCAGTTAGCTGAATCTATTTCGCATAAGTTTTTAGAACAATTTAAGTAAGATGGGGTAAAGTGGTCATAATATTAGGCTTAACGAATATTGTTTTTTTAAAGTCACTTAATCTTTAAGTATAAGGCAGATGTAAATCAAATATTAATATCACTTAATATGTATTGTTTTTACAGTAAACAGGGTTAAATATGCGAGTATATGCGTATGCATACGCATATACTCGTGTGGGCACTATACGTATTGACATAAATGCATCAATAAACACGTATATGAGTATCTGCAAGAATTTTTTATCTATACAGAGTTTCATTCGACTATACACGTATATACCCGCTTATACTCATCTATATACGAACACTTATATACTCAGGTAAACACGTATATACGCATACGTACTAGAGTAGACACTTACATACAAGCATATGATATACATGTACAGGGTGAGTTTAAACTCTTGGGCAAATTACTAAAAGGTGTTAGAGGGAGGAATAAGAAACAAGAATCATAAGAACTATATGGTCACAAACACAACGCTGACGCCCTACATGCACGCAAAGCCAGAAACTAATGGATACTTGATGAAATTTGCTGCCTGCAGTTGTAATACATACGTCGCAATCACAAAGCACTCTGTAGCAATAACGAGGCTTTTGAAAAACCTTCATCAGTTGCTGCGTCTTTGTTGCGATGCTTCTATTGAAGCTAAGTACTACAAGCCGTAACTTTTAAGAACTGTTCTAAATATTTCTTAAAACCTAAAATGTTGGGTAAAATCATTTTTGTGTTACAAATTTTTGACCTGTTTTGCATCCATCAGTTTCTGGATTTGTGCGCATGTAGCGCGTCATCGGCCATACGTTCCTTATAATTCTTTGCTTCTTATCCTCCCCTCTCGCACCCCTTAGACTTTTGCCCAAGGGCTTGGATTCATTCAATAAGCATACATGTATATTAGAGGATATACTCGTGTATACATACATGTACTTTTCTCCGCTCACACCCCACCACTTAGCTGTTAGCCTTTGGCTCCATCGTCGCACCCAGTCGTGCGGTCCGCGTAGCGAACCCCCCCCCCCCCCCCAACGACTGGTTACGACGGTCGATAGTCGTTAAGTGCTACGGACGGGCTTGGTGCTTATTGCGCCGGGGAAGATCCCCGTGCTGGGCGTCAGCCCAGCTGGGAGTTTACCACTTACTGTGTGAACCTTGCTCACCGTGAGATACGGTATGTCTTCCCGTATCTCGTTGGATACATACATGTACTGGTGCATACACGTAAATGTACGTATATACGCCTATACAGGTATACAACTGTGTTTTCACGTAAACATACGTATATACTCGTGCTTCCATAGTTATATATGTACGTGAGTAGTCACGTACAAACACGCACTGGACGTATTCACGAATTAACTCGTATATACCCGTATATGTTTGTATGTACACTTATAAATGCGTATATACGTCTACTACACATGTATATACTCTGGTATGCACGTATATACTCGAGATACAAGTTTATACACGCATATGATGTTATGATGTTCGTTTATACGCGTAATACTCGTATATACATATGGTATATCTAGGGTGGTCACAAAGAATCGATTTTCGAATTTCTTCCGCGCCACCCCTATAAAATGTGCCAATGGACTAGAAAACATGATTTGAAAAGTTTCAGCTTAATCCGATAATATTAACACGTGCCGCAAAGAGGCTAAAGTTACGAAAAACAGCGATTTTTTTTAGCAAAAATCGTAGTTTTTGCTCTTTAAAACCAAAACTTTTCATCCTAGAAACTTCGTTCCGGTTTCATTTTATAGGAAATTTTATTCTCGTGATAAGATGTTTTATGCAGTTTTTTTAAATAAAAGTTACAGAATGGTTCTTGGTATTATTCAGATCAGGTTATGGAAGATATCAATAAAGAATTTTCATGCAAAGACCTAAAAGCATTACAATATTCAATTACATTTATTTGCTCTTGGTTACTTTTAATTTATCCCTTAAAAAGGCTCCATTTAGAGGTTTTTTAAAAATTAAATACAACATATTGCTGATTTAAAATAAAGGAACTAAGCTGTTTAGAAGAGAAAGCAAAGAGTTTAAACTACAAAAAAGAAAAAAAAATCTAATACATTTTATTACTTACACTGTTAAATGACATACATTGAAAAGACACACATCATTATGTTATTACTTTTCATTGACAAATTAAAATGGTAATGGCTTCGATATGGTACATTTTGATGAATGTGGAAAAATGTACCTGCATTCAGACATAACTTGTAATAGAAATAAATTAGTTAGAAATTAGTTTTACAGCTCTTTCAGCTGTGACATTGACAACCATCAAACTGTTTACTATCTTTTTAGCTTTAATATAATATTGGTTTCTACACTATTCATCAAGATCAGTATATAAAAACTTTATATGGATTTCGAATCTCTTTTAAAACTAGTATGTTGTGGCCATTACGAAACTTTCTTCTATAATTTTCCTTTTTCTGATCCCTCCCCATGCTTGACGAGGAAGCAATATTCCTAACAAAAACAAAATTACACATGCAAAAACTTGACGACCATCCCAATGTCTGAATTATTGTAAAAACAAAACAAAGAGCGAAAATTGAAAGTTACTTTAAAAGCCTTACTTGAATTAATTACAAATATTTTATTTATTAACAAACATAAGATGGCAACAGTTAAAAATTTTAAATCATTGAGATAATATTTCCGATTATTTCCATACAATTAAAATCACGAGAAATACGCAGACGACAATCTATTACGATTTATCTTTCTTATTGTTGCATTAATAAAACTATTTTTATTCGGAACTCCAGCGCTCGAATACGCTACCTTGCGGTGATTTATAAAACTGAGAATGCAACTAAAACTTTGCCACGTTGCGTTCCATGTGTGTCTGTTGACGTAAACACAGGCAGTTTGTTCTGAGTATTTATTAACGCAATCGATGTGTCTTAGTTTGCTTTCAGCTACAGAAATTAATTCGTCCCTTAGTAGTATTCTCGAGCTCCTCAAAATAATGTTAGTTTTCATTATTTCCTTAATAATAGGTGAAAGCGAAAATTCTGGATTAACAAACTTGGATAACGTTATACAAGGTAAAAAAAATTTATTGTTTTGTATGAATTTGTAAGAATATGGGAGTTTTTTTAATCTTAAATTAATTAAACTTACCATATTTTACAGCAGCATTTAGTTGGAATGGACAGTATGCAAAATATTTTCTTGAATATATTATCGTAGAACAAAATGAATAACCGAGAAAGAATTTACTTTATTCCTTTTATTCTCAGCTGAAAGGTATCGCCAAATTTGTTTAGGGTTATAATTTTGGCATTGTGCGAGCAAAGTAGCCTTGGCGAGATTTCGCGTTTTTAGTTAAACCATTTTCAAACTTTATCATGAGTGGAATAAAATGGTAGTAAGATTACAGAATTCGATAAGTAAAAAGAAATAATTGTCAATCAACTGAAAAGAAAGCTACCACCATATATCCGTGAGAATTTTGTTGATGATTTGCATAACATGACACAATTAAATCGTAACTCAGAAATTAGAAAAATCGAAACAGAAAATTTTTAAATTAACCGATTCGGGAATTCAAGAGAAATAACTCAGCTACAAATGGAAAACAAGCGCTAGCCAAAGCAAAGCAAAGAAGTATCATCTTCTTTTGGTAATAATTTGTAATGTCATATTAAATTTTCTAGCATTAATTGTTATTCTTGTCAGGCCACAATTATTATTTAGTTTTATCAAGAATTGATAAATATCGAATTCAACATCGTGAAAATGGCTGCTTAGAACTACGAACTACGTACTTTGCATTAATGTTTGACGTTTAGTAATGCTTCTTGAATTCTCATTTCTTTCTACGTGGGTCAGAATATCCACAAGACTTTGAAAATTAATTTAAAAAGAATAAAGCGAAACAATCATACGTACGAACAAAAATCACAACACTTTTAGCATTTTCTTCGTTACCATGTGCGTTTGTTTTAGTTTTCAATTCCGCCATTAGACAGTGACTTCAGTGCCCCCTATAGTTCGTTGGAGTTGCGAATTCGCAAAAAAAAAAAAAAAAAAAACTAGTATGTTGTGGCCATCACGAAACTTTCTTCTATATTTTTCTTTTACTTTTTTTTTTCTGATCCCTCTCCATGCTTGACGAGGAAGCAATATTCCCAACAAAAACAAAATTACACATGCAAAAACTTGACCCAATGTCTGAATTATTGCAAAAGCAAAGCAAAGAGCGAAAATTGAAAGTTATTTTAAAAGCCTTGCTTGAATGAATTACAAATATTTTATTTGTTAACAAACATAAGATGGCAACAGTTAAAAATTTTAAATCATTGAGATAATATTTCCTATCATTTCCATACAATTAAAAGCACGGGAAATACGCAGACGACAATCTATTACGATTTATCTTTCTTATTGTTGCATTAATAAAAATATTTTTATTCGCAAAAAAAAAAAAAAATCAACACCTCTTGGAGCGATCGGCTTCAAAATTGAACCAAAGCCTGTTTACATATGGATTCACATATATTCCAAATTTCAACCAGAACGTAGCATTACTTCTTGAGATAGGGCACTCAAAATGGAAAAAAAGAACGGGTGATTGCGCTACCCCCTTTTTAGCTGTTAACACAAAAATAAAATCAGTTCTTATACCCACTAAGGGCTACTTGCCGATAAATTTTTCTTTCATTCCGTTCATTATTTCTTGAGATACAGCAGTCACAATTGACGACAAAAAACGTTCTATAGCTCAACCCCCGTTTGAGTTATTGACACCAAAATTGAATCAGCACCTGTTCCTGTTAATACCAACATACGGACCAAATTTTGTTTGATTCCGCTAGTTACTTCCTGAGGAATAGCAAGCACGCGTAACTCGAAAAACGTCCCATTGCTCCACCCCCCTTGGAGGAATTCGCGCCAAAAACTAATGGGCACAAGTTCACATAGGGGCACATATGTGTACTAAATTTCGTTCGATTTCATGCGGTATTTTTTGTTGTAGAGCGGCCACAAAAAAACTGGTCACACACAGACGTGACACACATACATACACACACACATACACACACACATACACACACACACACAGACAGACAGACATTTTCCAAAAATGGTCGAAATGGACTCAGCACACCTCAAAACGTTCGAATCCGTCAAAATTCGAAATTCGAAAATTTGCACGAATCCAATACTTTCTTCTATATATTAGATATAGAACAGCGGTTCCCAACCTTTTTCTCTTTGCGAACCCCTTGGAACAGGCAAAAAAGTTCGCGAACCCCCTGATGTTGAAATTAGTAACATGTAAGAAACAATAAAAAAACAGAATGTTTGCTTTCCATTTTTTGCAGCATTTGATTGCAATAAACAAAAATATAATTGTAAAATATCATTTAGTGCAAACATTAATAAAAAGTTAAAACTACATCTAGAAGAAAAATTATAAACAAGAAGTTTTATAAACCAACTATTTTTTTTAAGCATACTTTAAATTGGGGAAAAAATCCTTAATGCGATATTTGTGGCTGTTTGACGGAACAAAGAAACTGAAAGTTTGGTTCAATGTCTGACAGTTTGAGTCTTAAATCAGGCTCTGCATTCAATCTGCTTCGGTATTTATCTTTGAGATAAGTATAGGAGGAAAATCCTTTCTCGCACAGATATGTTGTACAAAATGGTAATAAAATTCGAATTGCTTTTTTGGACAAAACGGTATAGTCATTTCTTACACTGAGCCAGAAGTCAATTAACGAGAGCTCTTTAAAGGTAGTTTTCAATGAATTATCACAGGATAACTCGATGAGCATTTCCTTTTCAGGTAATGTCAGGGCGTTCTCTAAGCATGGATTTCCTTCAAAAGGATTGCGTATCCAGTTGTTTGAGAGAAGGACGTTCCGCCTATTAGGAAAATACTCGGCAAAAGTTAGTTCAAGATGTTGCAGATGTTCACATACATTTCTTTTAACGCTTTCATCAAGTTTCATTGAGTTTTCTGATAAAAAATTACTAAGAGAAGTGAAACAAGAAAACTCACCCATTTCCAGGCATTGGATCCAGAAATTCAATTTTTTTACCATAGCTTCAATTTTATCATTTACAACGAAAATATTAACAACTGCACCTTGCAAGAATAGATTTAATTCATTTAATTTTGAAAAGATGTCAGCTAAATATGCAAGCCTTTGCATCCAAAGAGGATCGAATATGCAAGTGGACAAGTGAAATGGATGATCAACAAAAAATGCTTGGACTTCTGACTTCAATTCAAATAAGCGTGTCAAAATTTTGCCACGGGAAAGCCATCTAACTTCTGTGTGAAGTAGTAAAGTAACATGAAGGCTTCTCAATTCCTCACAAAGCGCGTGAAATAGACGGCAGTTTGTGGCACGTGATTTTATGAAATTTACAATTTTTACCGCATCATTCAAAGTAGCGGATAATTCTGCGGGAATACGCTTACATGCTAATGCTTGTCTATGAATGCAGCAATGAGTCCATTCAATTTTCTCGTTGATCTTTTTTACTCTCACCACAAAGCCAACAAATTTTCCTGTCATTGATTTTGCACCATCCGTGCACACACCCACACACAAAGACCAATCTATTCCATTTTCTTCAAAGTAACTGTTGACCAGTTCGAAAATTGCTTCTCCAGTTGTGTTGGTTTTCAAAGGTTTTGCAAATAGTACATCTTCTTTAATTGTATCGTTAAAAATATACCTAACATAAACAAGTAATATAGCAGCGTTTGCTACATCAGTCGACTCATCAAGCTGGATCGCAAAATTATTCTCTTTTATTCTATTCACAAGTTCTTTCTCCACATTACTTGCCAAATCAGTAATTCTGCGTGATACTGTGTTGTTTGATAGCGGAACCAGGTCAATTTTTTTTGCTGACTTTTCTCCCAGCATACACTTAGCAATATCTTTAGCACACGGTCCAATTAAATTTTCTGCAATTGTATGTGGCTGTCCAGATCTTGCAATTCTATAACTGACTCGATATGAAGCTTCAAGGGCCATTTTACTATCTTCGTTGGATTCTAACAGGAACGTAGAGACGCTACACTTTTTGTTATATTCCAATTTTCTTTTAAAATATTCGATAGGTTTGTCCTTGTGTGTCGGATGCTTTGTTTCGAGGTGTCTTCTCAGAAGTGACGGTTTCAAACTGCTGTTCTCTAGAACTTCGCTGCAGAGAAGATAAAGCGGTCTAGGTTCAGACTCTTCTCCAGTAAAAAAAAGCCCATTTGTAAATAGTCGCTCAACTAAACTACCAGTTTTCAACCATCGATCCATAACAGCAGAAAGTTATTAAATCATAAAAATTACCAACACGATTATAACTTCACAAACAGAGTAGCAAGTTCACGTAGCAAAACCAATTGCAAACAAAATCACTTGTTTTCAAGCATCTCTAAAGTATCTCTAAATACGTCTGTTAACAACTATTTCCCCAGAACTATGAGAATGCTGATGTTATATATTTTTGAAAACGAACAGATGGGTAAAATCCAGTAATAAATTTTAAGTTTGGAGCCTTTTGTTGTCATGTCTGCTATTCGATATCTGAATTCGACGGAAATTCCCGACGTATATTTCAACCAGATTAGAAATAATACCCCTATGATGCATTGTTTCAGAATTCTTTATTTTTTTCGACATATGTATATTATGTATATTGTTTGATTGACTCCACGCGATGGCGCCTTTTTAAGGTCATCGTGATCCCCGCCACAGCTTAATACAACGTTTCTGCATGGCGCATCGCAATAAAGAAGGAAGGATATCTCTTTTTGTTGTCTATCGAAAAAAAAATGAGAAAATTTCTTTTTAACCAAGATTATAAAACCCCGGAAAGATTTCTTTCTTTTTTTTTTTTTTTTGAGCTTAATACAAGAGTCTGGCGCGTTTTCAAATTAAAAAAAAAAAAAATTTAGTAACTATGTGTGCAAATTGAATATTTTATAATTTTTTTACCAAACTAGGAAAAATCCGCCATTGCACCGAAATTTTCGCGAACCCCCTTCCTGCACCTCGCGAACCCCTGGGGGTTCGCGAACCACCGGTTGGGAACCTCTGATATAGAAGAAAGTAAAAATCAACACCTCTTGGAGCGATTGGAGTCAAAATTGAACCAAAGCCTGTTTACGTATGGATTCACATATATTACAAATTTCAACCAGAACGTAGCATTACTTCTTGAGATAGGGCACTCACAATGGAAAAAAAGAACGGGCGATTGCGCTACCCCCTTTTTACTTTCTTCTATATCTAATATATAGAAGAAAGTATTGGATTCGTGCAAATTTTCGAATTTCGAATTTTGACGGATTCGAACGTTTTGAGGTGTGCTGAGTCCATTTCGACCATTTTTGGAAAATGTCTGTCTGTCTGTGTGTGTGTGTGTATGTGTGTGTGTATGTATGTATGTGTGTGTGTATGTATGTGTGTCACGTCTGTGTGTGACCAGTTTTTTGTGGCCGCTCTACAACAAAAACTACCGCATGAAATCGAACGAAATTTAGTACACATATGTGCCCCTATGTGAACTTGTGCCCATTAGTTTTTGGCGCGAATTCCTCCAAGGGGGGTGGAGCAATGGGACGTTTTTCGAGTTACGCGTGCTTGCTATTCCTCAGGAAGTAACTGGCGGAATCAAACAAAATTTGGTCCATATGTTGGTATTAACAGGAACAGGTGCTGATTCAATTTTGGTGTCAATAACTCAAACGGGGGTTGAGCTATAGAACGTTTTTTGTCGTCAATTGTGACTGCTGTATCTCAAGAAATAATGAACGGAATGAAAGAAAAATTTATCGGCAAGTAACTCTTAGCGGGTATAAGAACTGATTTTATTTTTGTGTCAACAGCTAAAAAGGGGGGTAGCGCAATCACCCGTTCTTTTTTTCCATTTTGAGTACCCTATCTCAAGAAGTAATGCTACGTTCTGGTTGAAATTTGGAATATATGTGAATCCATATGTAAACAGGCTTTGGTTCGATTTTGACGCCGATCGCTCCAAGAGGTGTTGATTTTTTTTTTTTTTTTTTTGCGAATAAAAATATTTTTATTAATGCAACAATAAGAAAGATAAATCGTAATAGATTGTCGTCTGCGTATTTCTCGTGATTTTAATTGTATGGAAATGATAGGAAATATTCTCAATGATTTAAAATTTTTAACTGTTGCCATCTTATGTTTGTTAATAAATAAAATATTTGTAATTAATTCAAGTTAAGCTTTTAAAGTAACTTTCAATTTTCGCTCTTTGTTTTGTTTTTACAATAATTCAGACATTAGGATGGTCGTCAAGTTTTTGCATGTGTAATTTTGTTTTTCTTAGAAATATTGCTTCCTCGTCAAGCATGGGGAGGGATCAGAAAAAGGAAAAATATAGAAGAAAGTTTCGTGATGGCCACAACATACTAGTTAGCTGTTGACACCAAAATAAAATCAGCTCTTATACCCACTAAGGACTACTTGTCAAAAATTTTTTGTTTGATTCCGTTCGTTATTTCTTGAGATACAGCAGTCACAATTGACGACAAAAAACGTTGTATAACTCAACCCCCGTTTGAGATATTGACACCAAAATTGAATCAGCACCTGTTCCTGTTAATACCAACATATGGACCAAATTTTGTTTGATTCCGCCAGTTACTTCCTGAGGAATAGCAAGCACGCGTAACTCGAAAAACGTCCCATTGCTCCACCCCCCTTGGAGGAATTCGCACTAAAAACCAATGGGCACAAGTTCACATAGGGGCACATATGTGTACCAAATTTCGTTCAATTTCATGCGGTAGTTTTTGCTGTAGAGCGGCCACAAAAAACTGGTCACACACAGACGTGACACACATACACACACACATACACACACACACACACACACATACACACAAACATACACACAGACAGACAGACATTTTCCAAAAATAGTCGAAATGGACTCAGCACACCTCAAAACGTTCGAATCCGTCAAAATTCGAAATTCGAAAATTTGCACGAATCCAATACTTTCTTCTATATATTAGATATAGAAGAAAGTAAAAATGAATCTCTTAAATAGTTGGAGGAGAAACGAAAACTAGTATGTTGTGGCCATCACGAAACTTTCTTCTATATTTTTCCTTTTTCTGATCCCTCGCCATGCTTGAAGAAGAAGCAATATTCCTAACAAAAACAAAATTACACATGCAAAAGCTTGACGACCATCCCAACGTCTGAATTATTGCAAAAGCAAAGCAAAGAGCGAAAATTGAAAGTTATTTTAAAAGCCTTGCTTGAATTAATTACAAATATTTTATTTGTTAACAAACATAAGATGGCAACAGTTAAAAATTTTAAATCATTAAGATAATATTTCCGATCATTTCCATACAATTAAAATCACGAGAAATACGCAGACGACAATCTATTACGATTTATCTTTCTTATTGTTGCATTAATAAAGCTATTTTTATTCGCAAAAAAAAAAATTAATAAATAAATAAATAAAAAAAAAAATCAACACCTCTTGGAGCGATTGGCGTCAAAATTGAACCAAAGCCTGTTTACATATGGATTCACATATATTCCAAATTTCAACCAGAACGTAGCATTACTTCTTGAGATAAAGCACTCACAATGGAAAAAAAGAACGGGCGATTGCGCTACCCCCTTTTTACTTTCTTCTATATCTAATATATAGAAGAAAGTATTGGATTCGTGCAAATTTTCGAATTTCGAATTTTGACGGATTCGAACGTTTTTAGGTGTGCTGAGTCCATTTCGACTATTTTTGGAAAATGTCTGTCTGTGTGTATGAATGTGTGTGTGTATGTGTGTGTGTCACGTCTGTGTGTGACCAGTTTTTTGTGGCCGCTCTACAGCCAAAACTACCGCATGATATTGAACGAAATTTGGTACACATATGTGCCCCTATGTGAACTTGTGCCCATTCGTTTTTGGCGCGAATTCCTCCAAGGGGGTGGAGCAATGGGACGTTCTTTGAGTTACGCGTGCTTGCTATTCCTCAGGAAGTAACTGGCGGAATCAAACAAAATTTGGTCCATATGTTGCCATTAACAGGAACAGGTGCTGATTCAATTTTGGTGTCAATAACTCAAACGGGGGTTGAGCTATAGAATGTTTTTTGTCGTCAATTGTGACTGCTGTATCTCAAGAAATAATGAACGGAATGAAAGAAAAATTTATCGGCAAGTAGCCCTTAGTGCAGTGCTTCTCAACCTTTTTTACTTTGCGGCACACTTAAGAAATTGCTAGACCAACGGGGCACACTACACTTAATTTCGCAATGGTAATATAGAAATGTTTTTATCATTCACTGGTAAAAAGACGGGGGGGGGGGTACTTTTTTCATATGAATTAAACAATTATAATTAACGTAGTGTATTTAAATTTATTTAGAAAGTAGAAATACTTGGAAAATAAACAACAAAGATACCTATATCACACTTTACAGAAAATTATACTTGATATGCTTCAAAGCATTTCTGTCAAACATTTCATTAAAGTACACACTGCAGTTAAACGATTTATCAAAAAATGTCTCAAGAAAGAAGCAAGCAAGAAATTAAAACAAAGCACCTAACTTCCGTTTGACACTAATGAGGCACTTGATCCTGCCTTGAGGAGCAAAGCCGTTTGACATTCGGCTCTATGCTGAAAAGAGCTACACGAAGTTCTTCATCAGGCTCTTTAGAGATGATCTCTTGCTGCTTTTTGTAAGTGTTAAGGCTGAGAAGATGAGTTCACAAAGATATGTAGTTGAAAATGGTAGCAGCACATCAATAGCAAGGCAAGAGATGGTGGGATACTCATTTTTAACTAGCAACCAAAATTCGTCCAGAAGCACGTCGCTCAACTTAAGTTTAAAAGTACGGTCGCTCTTGAGGTCCATAAATTCTTCTCAAGTCACACTGTTCCATGTTAATATTCTTGAAATAGTGCCTAAACTTGTCCTGAAGTATAACTAAATGTTCTGCCACCACATTCAGCAGCTTTTCCTCCATGCCATTTCATTTACATACCATGTTGACGGTCCGTTTGAACATGTCCAATGAGCTGCGATCCACTTCTTCTCTCCAGAGCTGAATTTTTGATTTTAAGTCCATTTAGCTTCTTGATACATGTAACTCAAATTCTCTTGTTATCCTTGCATTTTCCGATTCAATTCGTTAAGGTGTTCAAAAATCTCAGCCATGTAAGCTAGTTTTGCCAGACAATATTTGTCTTGCAACAAACTGGCGTACTGCATTTCGTTTTTTAAAATCAAAAACTGTCGTACCTCGTCCCTCAATTCAAGAATTCTTGATAGTACCTTACCACATGAAAGCCAGTGAATCTCTGTATGAAGAAGTAGGGAATGGTGATCTGCCACCAATTCTTCACAAAGTATACGGAGAAAAGGCGAGAATTAAACGACCTCGATGTTATGGAATTCACGATTTTCACAACTTCAGCCAAAGCTGACTGCAGCTCATCTGGTAAGTTCTTTGCCATGAGAGCTTCATGATGGAGGAAACAGTGCATGGTTTTAATTTCTAGTTTGCTAAGTCTCAGAACCGAGCTTTGAGAAACTACGATAAAATGAAATTAGTATCGGAACTGGAAAAGAAGAAAACAAAAGTTAAAGCTGGGGCTAAAATTCTTAGCGGGAGGGTACGATCAATGCCTGAGGGAGGGGGCAATACTCCCGTTTGCGAAAGATTTAGAAAAAATTCTGTATAATTTGTTTATTTCGTGGAAATTAGAATCTGTTTTCAAAAACTGAAAGTAATGCGATCACAAGAAGTTTAAAAGAGGTGGGGTAGCAAATCCCGCCTCTCCTCTTGTTGGGTATGTCTTATTGCACATGGTCGACAGGGTAAATTGAGAAGTTACAGAACTATACAAACGCTGTTCGGTTGTAACTTTAAAATAAAATACATAAGGCTCTTTCTTTTTATATAACTACGAAAATACCGCGGCACACCGGGTTCCTTGTCGCGGCACACCAGTGTGCCGCGGCACACCGGTTGCGAAGCCCTGCCTTAGTGGGTATAAGAGCTGATTTTATTTTGGTGTCAACAGCTAAAAAGGGGGTAGCGCAATCGCCCGTTCTTTTTTTCCATTGTGAGTGTCCTATCTCAAGAAGTAATGCTACGTTCTGGTTGAAATTTGGAATATATGTGAATCCATATTTAAATAGGCTTTGGTTCAATTTCGACGCCAATCGCTCCAAGAGGTGTTGATTTTTTTTTTCTTTCTCTTTTTTTTTTTTTTTGCGAATAAAAATAGCTTTATTATTGCAACAATGAGAAAGATAAATCGTAACAGATTGTCGCCTGCGTATTTCTCGTGATTTTAATTGTATGGAAATGATCGGAAATATTATCTCAATGATTTAAAATTTTTAACTGTTGCCATCTTATGTTTGTTAACAAATAAAATATTTGTAATTAATTCAAGCAAGACTTTTAAAATAACTTTCAATTTTCGCTCTTTGCTTTGCTTTTGCAATAATTCAGACATTGGAATGGTCGTCAAGTTTTTGCATGTGTAATTTTGTTTTTTGTTGGAAATATTGCTTCCTCGTCAAGCATGGGGAGGGATCAGAAAAAAAAAGAAAAATATAGAAGAAAGTTTCGTGATGGCCACAACATACTAGTTAGCTGTTGACACCAAAATAAAATCAGCTCTTATACCCACTAAGGACTACTTGCCGATAAATTTTTCTTTCATTCTGTTCATTATTTCTTGAGATACAGCAGTCACAATTGACGACAAAAAACGTTCTATAGCTCAACCCCTGTTTGAGTTATTGACACCAAAATTGATTCAGCACCTGTTCCTGTTAATGGCAACATATGGACCAAATTTTGTTTGATTCCGCCAATTACTTCCTGAGGAATAGCAAGCACGCGTAACTCAAAAAACGTCCCATTGCTCCACCCCCCTTGGAGGAATTCGCGCCAAAAACCAATGGGCACAAGTTCACATAGGGGCACATATGTGTACCAAATTTCGTTCGATTTCATGCGGTAGTTTTTGCTGTAGAGCGGCCACAAAAAACTGGTCACACACAGACGTGACACACACACACACATACACACACACATACATACACACACACAGACAGACAGACATTTTCCAAAAATAGTCGAAATGGACTCAGCACACCTCAAAACGTTCGAATCCGTCAAAATTCGAAATTCGAAAATTTGCACGAATCCAATACTTTCTTCTATGTATTAGATATAGAAGAAAGTAAAAATCTACTTCTTTGTCCAATAAACTAAGCTTCTTTCAGATCGAGCTGTGCTTTTGTATCCCTATCACCACAATCATCTTTAGTATCTCCTACTAATTTTGCAGCCTCCCTTGTTTAGCTCTTTCTTTCTTTCTTTCATTCTTTTTTTTACTTTCTTCTATATCTAATATATAGAAGAAAGTATTGGATTCGTGCAAATTTTCGAATTTCGAATTTTGACGGATTCGAACATTTTGAGGTGTGCTGAGTCCATTTCGACCATTTTTGGAAAATGTCTGTCTGTCTGTGTGTGTGTATGTGTGTATGTGTGTGTGTGTGTGTATGTGTGTCACGTCTGTGTGTGACCAGTTTTTTGTGGCCGCTCTACAACAAAAACTACCGCATGAAATCGAACAAAATTTAGTACACATATGTGCCCCTATGTGAACTTGTGCCCATTAGTTTTTGGCGCGAATTCCTCCAAGGGGGGTGGAGCAATGGGACGTTTTTCGAGTTACGCGTGCTTGCTATTCCTCAGGAAGTAACTGGCGGAATCAAACAAAATTTGGTCCATATGTTGGTATTAACAGGAACAGGTGCTGATTCAATTTTGGTGTCAATAACGCAAACGGGGGTTGAGCTATAGAACGTTTTTTGTCGTCAATTGTGACTGCTGTATCTCAAGAAATAATGAACGGAATGAAAGAAAAATTTATCGGCAAGTAGCCCTTAGTGGGTATAAGAACTGATTTTATTTTTGTGTCAACAGCTAAAAAGGGGGTAGCGCAATCACCCGTTCTTTTTTTCCATTTTGAGTGCCCTATCTCAAGAAGTAATGCTACGTTCTGGTTGAAATTTGGAATATATGTGAATCCATATGTAAACAGGCTTTGATTCAATTTGGACGCCGATCGCTCCAAGAGGTGTTGATTTTTTTTTTTTTTTTTTTTTGCGAATAAAAATATTTTTATTAATGCAACAATAAGAAAGATAAATCGTAATAGATTGTCGTCTGCGTATTTCTCGTGATTTTAATTGTATGGAAATAATCGGAAATATTATCTCAATGATTTAAAATTTTTAACTGTTGCCATCTTATGTTTGTTAACAAATAAAATATTTGTAATTAATTCAAGCAAGGCTTTTAAAATAACTTTCAATTTTCGCTCTTTGCTTTGCTTTTGCAATAATTCAGACATTGGGATAGTCGTCAAGTTTTTGCATGTGTAATTTTGTTTTTCTTGGGAATATTGCTTCCTCGTCAAGCATGGGGAGGGATCAGAAAAAAAAAAATATATATATATAGAAGAAAGTTTCGTGATGGCCACAACATACTAGTTTTAAGTATCATCAAAAAAGGGAAATGCAACATTCTCTGAGTTCAGGACCACAGATGGCTAATTATTTAATGTAGTTCTGTGCCTACATCATCTTCATAAATGCTCTAGTATTGAACCAAGGGTTTTACTAACCATAGATTTTGGTTGGGGGCCAAAGCTGAATCGCAGACATAAACCATACTTTTCCGTAAATGTCGATGATAAACAACCAAATATCTTTAATATCTTTTATCTCTAAATCCATTAAGGAAATCTGACCCATGAAAAGATCTATTTTTAAAGAGTATATGAGGCAGTGAGAAGCAAAAGGATGTAAATTTTGGAGATTTGGAAAATTTAGGAAATTGAAATTTTGGAGATAATCAGAACAAATAATAGGGGAACCTCTACACTGCTTAGGGGCAAGAGATGGTACTAGTAACTCTGGTAGGGACTGTTATATAGCATGATTTAGAAAAAAAGTTCAATGAAAGCCTAGGATCTGAACTCTTAACACGTTTTATAAAGAACATTAGAAAGTCCACTTACATCTCTTTGCTTCTCACTACCTCATATGGCGTTTGTCATCCATCTGGTGCGATGAATAGCGCCAGGTACTCGAAAGTAACGTTGTTTGTTAAAAGACTCCCTAAACAAGTTAAGCAAAGATGAATGAATTGCTTGTAGTCATCCCTAGGCTGCTGCTGATTTTATTTCTCAGAAAGAAAGCTTGAAATTTCACCAGGATTACTAATTTTGTTTTTAATCTTCTATACTTGCTTTGGATTGCTTCTTATCTATACCATTCATCCTGAAATTCTTGAAAAACATCTGGATGAGCACTAGTGGACATACCTATTTTGCAAATCAAATATTCTTTTAAACCAACTTCTAAAATGTGGTAGAGATTTGCTAAATACAAAAACTTTTTCTGTAACAACTGCATTCACAAAACGCAGTTTTGCACTGCAGAAGCCGTAACAAGTCCCCGTCTAAGAACACTGACCACTTTCCTGAGAATCGTAAATTTTCCTTTCTCTAGGGGGTCGAAAGCCCTTACAAGAATGGGATTTTTAAGCTTTGGTTAGCTCTAACCACCGAGGAATAAAGCAACGTTTTGTATTTAAGGCCTCTACAGCTAATTTCAAAAGTTTGCAGTTGTTTGTTTTAACTTTGATTTTAAGAAACATAACTATTGTACAGTGAAATCTTGTTACAACGAACTTCGATTTACCAGAACTTTTAGTTGTAACGAGGTTTTAGTAGTAATGAAATTCAAGTAACGTAATGGAAATCAAATCAGGGCTGAAAATTTCTTTCGTTAAATCGGATATTTCGTTGTATCGGTATTCGTTGTAACGGGGTTTCACTGTATACATTTCTGATAATATTGCTGTTTTTGATCTGATTACTTAGCATTGTAAGGGGGTTACAACCATTATCTAAAAGAACTAATACAATTTATTTTTTAATGATTCATTCTTTTTACGCGATTTTGAGGATATTAGCTACGAACTGACTTGGAAAATCCTGAATAATGTTCAATCAATTTTTGCAAGAATTTAAATGAAATTATACTTAAAGAGAATAAAATTCCCTATAAGATGAAACCAGAACGAAGTTTCTAGAATTAATAATTTTGGTTTTACAGATGAAAAACTGAGATTTTTTGCTAAAAAATGCTATTTTTTGTAAATTTAGCCTCTTTGCGGCACGTGTTAATATCATCAAAATGACTTGAAACTTTGCAAATCACATTTTCCAGTCTATTGGCACATTTTAGGGGGGTGCCGCAAAAGATTAGTTGAAAAAGGTTTTTCCCCATGTACCTTGTGACCACCTTAGTATATACTCGTGTAGACAGACACGTTTACACTCCTGTAGGTAATCACGTATACATGCTTATATACTCGTGTATACCCGCATATACTTGCAACTATAAAAATAACCGAAATATGCAAATATTAGGGTTATTTGTAATGGTTTTACATCTGTTTTTAACTATGACCATTTTACCACATGCTATGACCAATTTCTCCCACCCGATGAGGTAAAGTGGTCATAAATACATAGCTAAATGAAAGTGTTATAAAACTACTTAAATCAATATTTTTTCCCTAAAATTCAATGTACCATGTTCTTTAATAATGCAATGTAAAATAACAACAAAAAAAGGTGAAGTGTTTAAAGACTTTATTGCATTTATTATACACCTAATGTGAAAACCTACGATTTTATGACCACTTTACCCCACCAGACCCTAACGAGGCAAATTTTCGCTTACCAAAAACCAACATCGATTAAGATAAATAAGATAAATAAATACCTTTGTGCTGAAAAGTAGAGTAAGAAATAAACAACGTCAAAAAGCACAAATTCGCTGATAACTGCAAACACGTGTTTCGGCGTTACAGGGACAGGGAACGCCTTTTTCAATGCAAAAAAAAAAAAAAAACCGCCGAAAAACGTGTCTGCAGTTATCTGCGAATTTGCGCTTTTTTGACGTTGTATTTTTCATATTCTACAACATCGATTGTTGAATATCAGCTATATATCTCTAATCTCTTTCCATTGACTTAGGCTCCAGATTATTACAGGATACACCTATTTTAAAAGTTAGAAAAACATCGGAAAATCTTTCCTTTATTCAAAAAGATGTCCATTCGTTACAATGAAAACAACATAAAATCTATCCTTTTAAACTGTTAACCGTTTTCAACAAATCTGAGTCAAAGACTAACTTTCTCTCGCCGGAAGTTAAAGGGCTATTCATTGCAAATTTCTCTTTTTTTTTTTTTTCGTTTTTGCCATTTATTGTATTTGTTGCCATTGTACTTTAGTTTTATTATACTGCCGTGAGTAGGTGAACGGCAATATCTGCAGAAGTGAGTTTTAAGAAATACGTTTCGGATTCAGTACTAACAATAGGGAAATGTTGGAATTTGATGCTTTTTTTTCCAGCAACAGATAACAAAACAGCAAAATTATGAAAAATGAAAAAATTGCAGAAACTGGCCTTTACCTGCCCAAGGCAATGTACAAGCGTGCTTGCGTGGTTTTCGCTGGAAATAAATAGCTCGAAAAGAACGTCAATTTTCAACGTTTCCCTATCGTTAGTATGGAATCCATTCTCATTTCTTTGAATTCTCATTTCTTTCTACGTGGGCTAGAATGTCAACAAGACTTTGAAAATAAATTTAAAAAGAATAAAGCAAGAAAATCAAGCATACGAATAAAATTTACTGGGATTATTAGCATTTTCTTCGTTACCACGTGCGTTTGTTTTACCTTTTTCGTCCGCCATTAGAAAGTGGCTACAGCGCCCCCTATAGTTCGTTGGAGTTGCGAATAAAGGAATTAATGAAATATAACTATCTAATGCCGCATTTTTTAATTTGTCGTCTGCCAAATTTAGCTTATGTTTTATCATCAATTCGCAACTCCAATAAACTATAAGGGACGCTGCAGTTACTGTCTAATGGCGGCTGAAAAAGTAAGCAAAAGTAATTTGCTTTGAAGCTTAGTGAATGGCAGTAGTTTTTCATTGTGTTCGTGAAAAGCTTTCTTTTGTATTCTTTTGAAATTACATTACACCATAAACAGTCTGAAGCCTATAATTTACCTCAAAGGTACCTCGCATGGTAGCATATTCGAGCTCTGGAGTTGCAAATTCTAAGTAATAATTTTGAGTAAGAATGGTTAAAAAGTCAATTATGGGCATGTGAGTCCATAACTAAAAATACTTACTTTTAATTGACTATTTATGAACACATTACCTTGAAAGGATCTTAAATATCACAATTAATGATTAAGTATACCTAGTGATTGAAAAAATGCTAAAAAATGAGTACGTACCAATAAAACTGCTATCTGATGAACTTAAATGCAAAGAAAATTCACTATTTTAGTGTTTGAAAAGCATCAAATAGTAAATAATGCTGCTTTGAGCAACCACTGGATGGTATTCCTGGAATGTCAATTACAAACTTGATATTGACAATACAAGACAAACGTGCCCATTACTAGTTGGCTGCCCATAACTAGTCCATTATCCTATATCAAATTAAAATATTCTAGATTTTTCTACAATTTTCCGGCCATGCATGCTTATATAATTTTCTTTCTTCACTATAAATACATTGTATTTTTCCATGTTGTAGGTTTGAAAACTTCATGATGGCAGAAACAGACAGCTACATGGAACGGAAGATTTTTATTTTAATCTAGTTTTAAGCTTTTGTAATGACTTCAATTTATGTAATAATATTTTTATGCTGACTGTATATGGAGTGATTCATTTAGACAGTTTTACACCGAATTTCTATCTTACAAATTTAAGATTTTGAAAATCGATACATGTTTGAAAACCAGTTTAAAGAATTGAAACTTTAGGTGAAGGTGGGGATGGATCCCACCTAGAGATGTAAAATTTCCGGAAATTTTGAAGTGGTGGCAAAAAAAGAAAGTTTTTTACCGGTTTTTTTCGGGGAAAACTGGAAAAAATGGAAAAATTGATACTTTTATGAATAAAAATAGGGTTTCTTAATAGCTCTGTGTTTCTTGGGAAATACAAAGGGTTAAGCATTAAAAAATATATGCAATCCACACATCTTTTTCTGCTTGAGAGAAATACACATAAAGATAAGTTTAATTAGAAAAAAAAACTTTTTAATTTTAACTGAGAGCTTTCTTGGTCAAACACCAGAAATAAGTTAAGTCGTCGTTCAACCAATAATATTGGGTAAGGTGTGTCTAATCATAGCAATTACATTTTCTATTTTACATTGCCTTTGAAACCTGAAATAATAATTGTAATTTTTGACTTTCAAACATGATTGATAATGTTTGGAAGAAAAATAAGTATGATTTCCCTTCCTTTCAATGTAACTTTACTGTCTGAAAATGAAAGCTATTGAGTTTTGATTTTTTCCAATCCAGTCTAAGTCCAAATCAAAACTAAATTGATTTTTCTTTTTCTTTCCAACAGAAACCCCAAACCAAAACTGTGTAATGGTTTCTAAACCTGAACCAAAACTTAAACTGGAGTTTCAGTTTATACATACGGCCGTGCTAAGCACAGTAGTAAAAGTAGTCATACCTGTACTTTTGAAAAAAATTGCGTTATAATCAAGTTTTTCTCTGTTTAGTATTTTACTTAAGAAATAAAATACTTTAAGGTCACTTGATCAGGAACTATTTCTTTTTTAAATTCTGAAAAGAAAAATGACGTCGGAATCAAATGTATGGAAGACTCAAACTTTAAAACAATGTCTCAGCTTGAGCTCAAGTATACAGGGTGCGGCAAAAAAAAAAAAAAAAAAAACTCGGACGAAGTTTGCATTATCGAATGGAAGTAAACTAATTTCTTTTTAATGAGTGTCTTTATGTATTTTTGTCTCTCACTTTATTAGAGAGTAATTTACAATATATCTCTTAGTTTATGCATTATTTTTCGGTTTTCTTAAAATTTTAAGCAAAAGACCTGCTATTTTAAAGTTGTTCAACAAAGTAGAACGACAGTTTGTTTGCTTTTTGTGCCTCGGCAAACAGTATTTGATGCGGTATGCCACTTCAAGTGGCTTGGAAATGATAGTCGATGTCAGGAAAGCGTACATAAACGAAGAGTAAACATTTCAGTTAATCGTCAGTTTATCCAAAAGTGAGTTCGATGAAATCCTTGAGTTTCCACGACAGAATTCATTCGTAAGATGGAAATTTGTGACCGATAAGTGCGACTAAGGGTAAAAACAGCTCAAACAGAAGTTTTACGAGTTCCAAAAAGTTCAGGCATTCGTATGACTCCAAAGATGCCAGAAATGTTTGAGACGGGCCGCAAGCAGTCCATGCTGGAAGAGATACCTTTCACTGATTTACCGTTCAACCAGCTCATAACCCCCGGAACAATAGGATTTGGTTTGTACTCACTCCAAGCACCTTAGAAAATGTTAAACATCGCCAAAATCCGAAGTCAGTCTTTGTCTGGGATGGAATCAGTCCAAGCGACAAAAAATATCTGTTGTTTTGTAAATGAAGGATGAGGGTCATAAAATGAATCAAAAAGTGTACCAGAAGGACATTTTAGGAGCTGTTGTACTTCTGTGGACCTAAGAGCACTTCAGCACAGCAATGTAGACTGGACATTTCAGTTTGACTCCACACCAGTTCATACGACCAAAAAGACAAGAGTGATGCAAGACTCATTGCTTTTGACATGATATCATATTTAGAATGGACGCTCTACTCGCTAGACCTCAATCCCTTTTATTACACTGTGTGGCGTGTTTTGGAGTCTAAGGTCTACCCTAAACTACATATAACTTTGGACTGTCTAAACCAATTGCTTTATAGAGAATACAATTGATTAAAAGACTTGCGGCCCTTGAATGAAAATTTCAATAAGCAGTTGCACCTCTGTGATGCTTCAAAGGGCGGCCAGTTTGAAACCAATTAATTTATTAATTGCTAAAGGTCTTCTCATATTGCTACTTTTTGTGTTATGTTAATTTATTTATTTTTAATAAAGTTACATGGAAAATGACTTGCCCGGGTGTTTTGACTCACCCTGTATATTATGTTCGCACAGTCAGCAGAAACATAGTTCTGTGATTAAAGTTATGCTTGTTTGTTTTATTTAAAAGAAAAATTAATTCTTCACTAAGGATATTGTTTTTTTTTTATTTATTTATATATTTTTTTGCAAAAAGTATTAAATGTGTTTTTTGATGTAATGCAAATTATATTATCATACAACAACTTGCATTATCAAATTTAGACTGTGTTTTAACATACAAGGAAGTGGTGGGGGGGGGGGGAGAAAAATTGCACAGAATTTAAGTATGAGAAATTTCTAATCACTTTTTGCTGAAAACTTCAATTAAAACTTCCGGAAAACTTGAAAAAGTTCATTTTTTCAATTCTTCCGGAGTGGAAATAAACTCCTTCGAAAAAAAACGTTTTTTTTTTTCGAAATTTTCCGGTTTTTTTCCGACTGTTTTCATTTTTATTCCCACCAAAAGGTTCCAAAGGATTGATCTTCATTATTAGAGAAAATTCCAAGGATTAATTTACTCTCCATCAAAATGCAATGTCAAGTTGCATTCATGGGTTAGGGGTCAAAACTTCGCCGGACAAAATTTCGTGGACAAAACTTCGCAGGTGCAAAACTTCCCTGGTTCATAACTTTGCTATCCTATACTTAGCAAGCAAGTAAAAAGGTGTATGTGTGTTTTTTTTGGGGGGGGGGAGGGATGGCGGAGTGTTGCTGTTGTTTGATTTCCAGGACCACAGTAAAGCACTAATTATACAAGTAACTAATTTTTAATAATGAATTACTAGAAAGCAAATTAATTCTGTAATTAAATAAAGTATTTAATTTAAGTAAATAATAAATTGATATAAATTTAGAGAAAATGAAATTAAAATTAATTGATTAATTTTCCAAAAACGATAGAAAAATATAAAAAATTATTGGTTATATAGCAGGGAAAAGTGGGGTAAAACCGAGACCCTAAGGTTTGCAGGATTCCAGAAATCACAGTTTTTAGCATAAAGGAACAAGTTTTTGTAAAAGTATGCCCTACTTATCTATTAATGCAACCACTTCGAAACCATGGATGTTTTTTTTTTTAATTTTAATTAATTTTTTGCAAAAAAAGTCTTTTTACCCGGTTTTGAACAGGGTTGACCGGATTGGACCCAATTGGGTTGGATCCAATGGTTTTTTTTTTTTTTTTTGAAAAAAACCATTTTAAAAAAACCATTATTTAGCTCACTTTTGGGTTTTTTTAAATTTTCTGAGAAGTTTTTAAAAAAATTGATTAATTCAATTACTTTTACAATTTAAACTTATTTTTGATTTGTGCTTTACCACAGACAATGTACATAAAAAATGAATTTTGAACTTTAATAGTATTTCTTAACTCTTGACGGCATTTAAAAAATACTTCAAAGATTTTAAATAAATATATTTAACTTTTCTTTAACTGGTCAATAAATAACTCAAATTATCTTGACTAAGTCCTGTCATGTCTGATTTTCTCAATATTTGTAGATTGTACAGAGAATACTACTCTAGCTAAAAGGCTTTCATGTGAATTATTTTCTGCAAACCAACACGTCACAAATCTCAAATAAATAAGGTATATTTTTTAGAAATTAACAGGTTTCTCAAACGGTCAGACAGAAAACACAATACGATGTACAGTATTTTCATTATCTTGCGAAAAGGTTTAATATTTCTTACTCTGTACACAGAAATAGAAAAAAAGGCAACATAAAATTCAAAGAAATGTCTTGATTAAGCTGGAATTCAATAAAAAGGGATTTAAACTACTTGAGGTTCTACAGTAGTTTTGCATAACAAAATGAAATACAATAAAGTAAAATACAAAAAGAAAAAAAAAGTAGTAATTAAAAACGAACAATAGATTTTATCACTCGAGAAGTAACTTTGCCTTAACTGCTGGTAATCATGGAAAGTAAAATATCTGAAACTTCACCATTCTTGGGTTTTGTCGTCTTTTATACTTTTCTTCAGAAAACGCTGAATTTTAACTAGTTTTCCAGCTTTTTTTACCCCAAGACAATTTTTGGGCTTTGTCCATATACTTATGCTACAATATGCTACAAGTACCCCACATTTTCCCTAAAAAAAGACAAAAAAAACCACATTTCTTTTTAAAAACTCAGCTTTAGTTGGGTTTTTTTTGGGTTTTATTTTAAAAAACCGTGGGTCCATGGGCTTTTTTAAAAAAAAACCCGGGATTTTGCCAACCCTTGTTTTGAGCTACTAGTGGGGTAACCCGGGTAGACATGTTATTGCTATAGGAAAATAAACTTTTTTAAAAGTTTCCACAAAATTCTAGTTTTATTTAGTGACATATGTTAACTATTGTCATGACATACTAGAATAAGTGTAAAAGACGCATATTGATGAGTTGACAGTAAATTTAATTGTCTTTACCTTTACTTTTTTGCTGTAATATAAGGCCCCACTAGTACCAGTCGAAAGTAAAATAGTTATCTTCCTCTTTGGCCCCAGAGCAGCTTTCATGGAGGGGAGCCCAACGACGACATTGGATGCATTGGATCCATCCCTCACCACCCTTGGAGTTGGAATAAAGCTCATTGCAGTAAATGCAGGCAGTATTGTCCTTCTCTTCACTGGACTCATCCCTCATTTGCTCCTTCGATTTTTCTTTTCTTGGACGCTTATTTTCTGTCTTCCTTTTTGGCATCCTTATAATGTTGCCTTTTCTTTGATTCGTTTATCTTTCTTTCAGGGTTTTGTTTTCTTCCGTTCATCTTTTGTCTTCTTTCCATCATTTTTCTTTTTCTTTTCTTCTAATGTTGCCTAAAGATGAAGCTTGTATGGGAGCCGGTCAAAATGAGAGTTTGTCCTTTTCTCTTGTCCTGTTTCGGTTGCATCTTGCTCTCAGTGTATGGGAGTAGTACCCGGTTTTGCCCCTCTGTTAATATCCGGCTTTGCCCCGTCCATACAGCTTTCATAAAAAATGCCGTTATATGACTATACAGAACGCTTCAAACAATTACTTAAAATGATAATGAAGGTAATTAAATGCTGTATAAAGAGAGCTATATGCCTTTACTGTTGCAGAAACTGGATTGTAGTATAATCGGTCTAGTTTTATTCAAAAATTTTAAGCAAAAACCACTCAAACAGAATTTTCTTCACAGGAACGAAAGAAGCGAGTCTAGTGCGTTCTAATTTAACGGCCACTGCTTTTTCATCAAGGTAGGTGGTGGAAGGTAATTCCTCCCTTGTCCACGTGATTGCAGCGCTTACAGGGGCTAGCAGCGGGGGTACCCGGTTTGCTCCCGACTTCCCGGTTTTACCCCACTTCACCCTAATAATTCTAATGCTCTGTAGCTAATTGAAATTTTTTTGATGATTAAACAATTTTGATATTTTAAATATCCAAAAAAAAATTCTCGTACTATTTTTTTTTTCATCATTCCTACCTTTCTTTCAAACCCTATTTAATTCCCCAATTACATTGAATTGTTGAGTTTCATGAATATTTGTTTCAGTTTTTCAACTGAAGCGTAATCATATGTTTCTACTGCAAAATCAAAGTAAAAAAATTGCAACTGAAACCTGTACTAATTGACAATCTCTTCCCCCCTATTCCACTTTAAAAATTGTTCTGGGATTAAGAGAGTAAATAACTTAATTTGCCACTATAATAATTTTAAAATAGAGCTTTTTTTTAAGTTGAAGCTGCAATGATAAAAAATACATATAATTTAAAGTTTTAAAATAATTTTCTTTCGAGAATTTTTATTTTACACGCTTGGAGTAATACGCGCACAATGTTTCGTTCGCACTACTAATTTTTATACGCACGAAGCTTTGTTTGCGCGAAGTTTTGACCTCGCGAAGTTTTGTCCAGGCGAAGTTCTGTCCGCAAAGGGTTGGGCGATATCAGAATTTTAATACTGCAAAATATCGCTCTCCAACTATCGATATTTTCCATATATCGATATATTTAGGTCGTTAAATTCAACATTTTATGAGGGGGCGGAGGGAATGCAAAGCATTTACAAAATGCAAGGCCTAATACATAAGTTGGTATCTGCAAAAGAGAAAAGCCATAGGCCATCTTGGTGAATAAATATTTCAGCGATTTATTCTTATAGTAATAGCTACTGCAAGGATGCTCATGTGTGTGTGCGGGGGGTGGGGGGGCATCATGAGGCAGATTATACCACAGAAAATTTTAGAGAATTTACTTTAGAGGATTTTTTTTAGTGTGTTGCAATTCTTTGAGTTTTTTTGGTAATATTGAGGGGTGCCATAGCAGTTGGGGGGAATGGGTTGGAGGGAACCCTAGTTACAAGGCAATATCCAGAAGAGGGGCGACGGAATCCCCCCCCTCCGAAACCCGAAATGTTTTGTAACGTAAAACAGAAGAGTGTTCTTTTTTTACTTTCTTATTCCAGAAAGGAAAATAAATAAGTTTTTTTAATTCTTAATTGTAAGCTATTAAATAAGAGAAAATTTGAAGAAATAGAGAGTAAGCAATTCTAGTTCTCATCAGCTGCACTTGAAATTTAGATACTTATTAGGACTTCATTCTCTCTTTCCCAATTCAATTCAGGGTCATCCACGACCGAGGCAGGCCCCTTGTCAGTTTGGTAGATTTCCCTCCTCCCCCCCAAACCTATTATAAAACTTACACTGCGCCAATTTCGGGACTCCCCAAGGGTCGGGCCCCTTATCCGATTAGGCAAGTATCTGATTATCAAGATGTGCCTAACTCAGCTCTTTGTTACATCCTGAGTAAAAAATGCAAAAATCACGATTCTCGCGTTTTTGCAGCATATTTTTCAAGATAAATTTTTGTGAACCAAACTATTTTTGTTGCACAACTTTCAAAAGGTTTTGTTTGCCTATTTTTCTTTATATTTTTGTAGTCTCAATCACCCCCCATATAAGGCCTCAAAATACAGATTTATATATCTATTTTTCAAACATTTTCCCGGGGGAGAAACCCTCGGACCCCCTGAAATTATGAATATTTTACAGCCCATTTAAAGGGTCATTCTTGTTAACCTTCTCACTACAAGGTGAATAAAAAAAATAAGAAGAAATTAAAATTAAGAAAAAACAGCGGGGAGCATGGGGACTAGAAGTGTGTATGTGTTTGGGCAATGTGCGAAAGCAGGCGTGCCCATTTGGGAGGTGAGGAGGGGATCTTGATGCTGAGTATGTCGTTGAATTTATCAGAGATGTTATTTTGAAAGGAGTTTTGTCTCTTCAATAGAAGGTCGCGTCTTGGGGGAAGCGCGGTAAACTTGAGGGTGCCATCGCACTTGGGGGGGGGGGGAGCGATTCTAGCTTTACCATCTGTTTATTAATATCTACAATAAAGAAAAGCCATCGAACATCTAGAAAGGTAGTAAATATTTCAACAATTTATGCGAATAATAATGGCGAAAGCAATATATAAGAATAAATAATAGCCCTTGTAGAGGAGAGGGGGAGGGGGATCATGAGGCAGACAATGGCATTGAAATTTTTAGAGAAGTTTTTTATAAGGATTTCAACCTCTTTAATAGATGGAGGCATTTTTTGTTTGGGAAGGGGGCAGTGGCGGATACAGCCGGCGGGCAACCGGGCATTTGCCCGGTGGGCCGGTCATGCTTGGATTGCTTGGGGCCGATCAACTATCAGCAAAGTCTTTCGGGCCTGTCTACAAACAGCAAAATGTAAATTTTGCGCGCATGTGTTTAGAATAACGCAAATTCGCAAAACACAGTCTCTGCTCCTCTTTACGTATGGGCTAAAGCTGGCGGGTGGAGGGAGGTAGGGCCGTCCCCACAAGAGGGGGGGGGGAGGGGAAATTTCTGAAATGGGGCTGCCCAGGGCTTGATTACCACACAGGCTGATTAGGCCTAGGACTGGGGCCCCATGTTCCTAAGGGGCCCCAAAATTTTTTAAAGAATTATGCATAGCATTGCAACGATATGAAAATCACATGTATTTTTTAAAAAATATGACTTATAAATCGGAAAAAACTTCTTTAAAAGGAAATTTTTAATCATTCTGCCAGTAACGAATTTACTTGATCACGATTATGAGGGGGCCCAAAGGGGATTCATAAATGCACATAAGTGATTTATACATAGTTGTGTGATTAGACAAAGAGGCCTCCAAAGGTCGAGCTCCGGGGATGCCAATATATTTTTAGCGGTGTAATAAAAATAAATGAATAAATTAAAAACAGGGAAACCTTAGCGGTCGTAAAAAGTTAAAATACCTTTGGTTTCTTGGACGCTTTTATTTATAAATGACAATTCACAATTGCTATAAAATGCAACTTACAACAAGGGCCGACGTGAGGTCATGTCAGCTTAGTTGGAGAATAGGGGCCCGGCTCAGAATTGAACTCGCGCAGAGGGTAAAATATCCTAATAGTGAAAGGTGTAAAAGGAGGCTTGTGAAAAAATTGACCTTTGTCATTTTTTCCCCAGATCCGCTTTTGCTTTCGGCGACCCTCTTTTTAACAATTGGAATAAAAGTGACAAAATATTTTTTCCGTAAAATTATTTAAAAATATGCAATTTTAAAATACCATTGAGGAACATCCAGTTTCGAAAATTTGCTGGAAGAAAGTACTTGAACCTCTTCCATTTTTTTAATATTCTTAAAGATGGTCTAAAACTGTGTTTTTAAATTAACAGTATCAAAAATCTTTTGGGAAAGTGCCCCGTCTCCTCCTCTCTCTCGGCATCATCAATGAAGAATGTTTTAAATCCCGTTTTTAGTGCTTCAATTTCGAAAATTTTCCGGGGTGAGCCTCCTGAAAACTCCTTTTCCTAACATCACTGAAGGTCAGCAAAAATTTCGTTTTTGGAACTCAATTTTCGAGTAACTGCCGGTGTCCTAGTCTTTACCAAAAAAGGCTTTTAAGACTTCAATTTGAAAATTTTCTGGTGGATAGCCTTGGAATCTATCTCGACTTAAAATCACCAAGGATCGTCTAAAACTGCGTTTTCAGCGCTAATATATTTTAAAAAATTTCAGAGAGTCCTCGGAACCGCTCGTCGTACCATATACTCGAAGATAATTTAAAATTCTGTTTTTGGATTTCCACTTCTGAAAAACTGCAGCAGGAGAAACTCTGAACCTACACTCCCCTAACATCACCAAATATTGTCTAATATTGAGTTTTTAAGACTACAATTTCGAAAATTTTCCGGGGGAGAGGCCCCCGGACCCCCTATTTCAGGCTCAATGTTGATCTTTCCATTAAGTTTATATTGCTAATACTTTAATGACTACTAGAAGCCAGAAAACTAAGTCCACTCTCTCTCTCTCTCTTTATGTCGGTACATGCGTTTGAAAAAATATTAAGGGGCGGCCAAACTCGTACCCGACCCCTTCCACCAGGTTTTTGACCTCGCATCGAGTCTGGGTGTCGTCAGGATATGGCAGTATAAAACAGGGAATGTTTATGACAGTCCCAGTAATTTACAGGGCAATCAAGTTATTTCTGTTATGACTGCAGAAAAGGACATACTTGCCAAGCAGTGTTATCATTAAGGAAATATTCAATCAAGTTCCGGGCATTATAAAACTACTTAAATGGACAATTACAATCACAATTTTCCCCCAAAAAAAGGTTTAACTAATTTGTTCACCATTAAAGCGCAGAAGTGTTCCTATCTGTTAAATTTTGTTTAAATAAAACATATTTTGTTGTTAAGAATAATTTCCTCATATTTAAGTAATATCCCAATCGTTAGGTAAAATTTAATATCCATAAGAGCTATGAGGCCGCTACACCTCCTAATGCCAGGGCCGATTTTTTCAACCAATCCGCCACTGGAAGGGGGGTGATAAAATTGAGGGGAACCACCTCACTTCGGGAGGTAAATGGGCACCCATAGCTACATCATATTCATTGTAAGATCTGAAACGGAAAAGTCATCGAATACCTTAATAAGCAAGTGTTCAGCAATTTAGTCGAATAGTAATAGCTAGAGCAGGGAACTCATTCGGGGGCGGGGGGGGGGGGGGGTCTTGAAGTTGACTCCATACCGTTGAAATTATCAGAGAACTTGCTTTAAAAGGATATTTAAGTCTCAAAGGTAGGGAGTCTTGATTTTTTTCTGGGGGGGGGGGATGTTCGCGTTCGGTAAAATTGAAAATGTGGGAGGCCATCCCTGCGTTTTTATCAAAACATTTAGATGTGCGATAGAGAAAAGACTACGGAAATCTTGAAATGTAAATATTCCAGCAAATTATTCTTATAATAGCTAAAGATTTGGTGCCCATTTGAAGGGGGAGGGGGGATCCATGAGGATTATGATGCACGAGGCCACTGAAATTATCAGAGAAGTTATTTTTAAAGGATTTTAGACTCTTCAATAGCTGAACCTGGTTTTTTATGGAGGGAGGGGGGAGACGCTCGGTAAAAATGAGGGGTGCCGTCGCGCTCTAACTCTAACTTTTTTTATATTGAGATCTGCATTAGAGAAAAGCCATCAGAGATATTTTGAAAGGTAAATACAGAGTTTTTATTTTGACTTTCAGATACCGACTGAACCAATTTGAATTTCGGTCAGTCTCTTCCAACATCATCGGGAATGTTTAACTGGACAAAAAACTATTTAGATTTAATGCTTATTTCTAAGTTAGCTCAATAAAAGAGGAGGCTACACGCAGCACCTTCACCTGCAGCTCCAACTCCAACCTTCACTCTCCACCGTAGCTCCGAGTGGCGGATTTACCATGCACAACCACAGGCTCCCCGAGAGATATTAAAAAATGTACATGATAAAAATTTACATTACTTTGAGATAAACAAAGGGGACCTCAAAAATGCATTGCGACGGGCCTTCAAACCAGTAAATCACAACTGGTTGCTCTGCTCTCCTCCCTCCCCCTAAAAAAGGAAATAATCTTTTGCCAGTGTACCTAAATGGATCATATGTTTAACTTTTAACCATATAGTCATAGACAACTTATTATAATTTAGAACCTAAACTTGGTAAGCGCTAAAGCACTGTAACTTTAGGAAGACGTTAAAATGATATCTATAAAGAAATTATAATTAGAAACTCTTTGATAAAGAAAGAAATCACTTCCTTATTCTGATGAATTTTACGATCAGAATAGTAAATCATTTTCTATTTTGTTTATTGATTTCTGTTATAAAATTACCCCTGTGAATGCGGCTTCTCCGGAAATTTAGGAAAATTTGTCTTTACATCAGCAGTTTATTACAACTCAACTTAATTCTTTCCTTTTTACCAGTGAACCAAAAAAGTTTGCCATGTCTACGTACGACGGTAATCGGTAAATGCTTTACACTATTAATAAATGTATTTTTATAGTTTTATATTTGTGTAAATATTGTTTGTACGTTTTTGTGCTTGATTCATATTACGAATCTTGTTTAGATGAGTACTTAATGTAATGTCTAATTTGTGCTACGTCCATGTTGAATAGTATGAAACATGGCTGACGGACGTTACCCTTTGTCAGTAGCACGTGTGTTTTCTCTTCAAAATTGTGATACTTTCATCTTCTTTTGCTTAAATTAAAGAAGTGGAGGTTAGATACTATTAAAACAATCATTTATTTTTAATGGAGTTAAATTAATGTGCAATGTATGTGATCCATTACATTGCGTAATGAAGTAGTATTGAATAGGCTTAAGTATATTTCTGTCCTTAATAGTGTGTACGTAAATCAACTACAATAATTTTTTCCCCGCCCTTGTCGCTTACATAAATGTGTAAACAAGTTCAATTACCTGCCTTCATGTTTAAAAGATAGCCGTTCATGTCTAAAATTTATGTCGCATTTTATAATTTTCAGCGATTACTAAAAGTGCAAAAAAAATTCGATTTCTTTAAACGAGCTTATGTGCTACTCAATATTTTGTGCCATGCCTGTGACTTTCTTACTGATTTAAATCATGATCAGTTAAGTATACACCCAGGCAAAATTAATGAAGCAGATTTTCATCAATTGTTATTCATACAATTGATGGTTTTATTTGCTTCAACAATCCTTAAAATTCCGTTTGGAACTAATATTTTTAGCACATCCAATGTTTTTCTTTGTGTTCACAACATCTTTCTGTGTGTAAATTTCGTTCAAATGTTAATTTTTTGAAAAAAAAGTTATGAAACCTATTTTCGCGTCAATATCTTTTACGGTATACCACATTTATTCATTTCTTGCATGGGTTTAATTTATGCAAGCCAATTTGATTATTTAATTGATAAAAGTACACATGACAACCTAGCAGGAATTTCAAATTATTTCCTTGCATAATCTAGGAAAGGATAAATTATCTGCATTATATGGCAAATTTTGCACACACAGAAGCTTTGTTAAGATTTAAAGGTTCTAGTTGAGTATAAATGAATAATATATGCATGTGATGTAAAATCCATCAGTAAAAAGTCTTATCTTCAGGTTCTGAAGATGACTGTTTTGAGTTTTTTACAGTTAAATAAGCTTAACTTGTAACGTGTATGAGAACTGACAATTAAAATGGGCCCACATGTTAAAATTTATAAAATTAATAATTATAAAAAAACTGAAAATATTTATGTTCTGCATGTAAGTGTTGCATAAAAAGATATAAAATAAGATTAAATTAACCAATATTTGTTGTTTTTTTTATGCTGAGCTAATGAAAAAGAACTTTGAAAAGAAAGAAAAGCTATGTCATGTTTGTATTATGGTGGAACAGCCCGGTAGCAGAACTTGGTGGCCGCACTTATGTATACATGGCATTTCAATATATTTAGCCCTCCTGCATTTCTCAACCCTATTTTTCGAAATAGGTTGGTAGTTGGTATACTTGCTTGCAACTTAAATTGACTGAGATGTCACGATGCGCGGATGAAAAGAAGAGTTCAATAGATAAAATGTCACACTAGCGAATAAGAAGACATCGCCACCTGTCTACGAGCTGCTATTGGCTGATGAGTTAGTTCAAGTTGATAAAATGCTCCGTCCTGCTTCACTGGTAAAATTGAAAATATTTAACAATTCGCAGAAAATTTTTGCGAGGGTTTATCTAATCTGATTTTTAAAGCGAAGAGCGTAATTTCACCCGAATATTGGACAAGGTGCTAAGAACTATTTCCTTCACTTAGCCGCAGCTCATTTCTCCATTGTCAAGTAAGCTTGCAGGCGAGTAGAACTTGCATTGACTTTGGTACCCCCCAACTCTTCCCGCGGTGGTGCTATGCATGTCGCTTTTAATACTCTTCTTTTATCTTTAAGCCTATTGATGACTCATATATTGCTCAATCAGGGTTGTTTGGTTTAAACAGTTTTTTTTTTAATATGGGGGGGGGGCGGTCTAAATTGTTTTTTTTTCCTTAAGGTTTCCATAAAATTACATATGATTGCAAGGTGTAAAATCCAACTAATGCAAAGTGACCAGTGATGTATATTTAAACTTTTTTGCCAATAGTAATGCAAATTTGCTAAATATTTTTTTTTTTCTTAAATCATCACAACTTTTTTTTTCAATACATAAATATAAGGCAGACCGACTATATTTTTAAAAAATTAGATAAGATAAAGAAAAAATCCAAGTAGCTTGTCTTTCTTTATTCTTTTTTTTTTTCCCTTTCATTTCTTTTAAATTTCAAAATAGCCCAAAAGCATATTTCAGCCAAAACTTCGTTTTATACCTTATTTACATAGTTACTTGATTTTAGAGAAAAATCATGTATCATTTGAGCAAGTAATTATGTACAAATGTGAATCTTAAACATTCGAATGACTTTCCGAAAAACCTGATTTAAACCTTTTTTATTTCTTTTAATCTTTTTTTTTACCAACCCTGTATTATATCCTCATTTAGTCTTATTTTCCAAGGCTTAACCACTAAATTTAGGAACAATATTCCAGAATTGAATTTGGTTTATGACCACATTTATAAATAATGAATTCATATTAGATTTTTAAAAAAAAATGTTTGACTGCATTTTATAGAAATGGACCTGATTTTGAACGTAACGGAGAAAGAGATCGAGATTATGATGGCCCACCAGGAATGGATGCCAATGGTATTATTGAAGTAAGTTTCCTTTCTTTTTAAATTTTTCTTTTAGAGTTAAGTATGAAAAATATAACATTTTAAAAGTAGCTTTTTACAACGAAGGGCGTTGCTGACGCACTCTTTTATGTAATAACAAAGAAGATGCAGAATATATTACAAGTAGAGACGTACCTAGCAACTTGGCAACTATTTGGTACTCAGCCAAATTTTGATCATATACTCGGTCAATAAATACCGAGTAGTTGTAAAAAAGTTGAATATTGTTCAAGATAGATTTTACAATTAATAAAAAAGTGTAAGCATATAATATACCACAATCATTTACAAGTCAAATTTAAATTTTGAGAATAATGAAGTTTGTTATGCTTCAATGGAATAAATCTTTATTTTAATGTCTTTGAAGTTAATAAAAATTATTTATTGAAAATGGGGCAAAAAAGGTAATTATAGAAACGATGAAATTTTCATGTTAAATGAATTATTGCTACAAACAAAAACTATAAGAAATATGAAAATACCTTTGCTTAAAAAATTAGCAGATAAAACAACGTTACAAGTACAAATGTGCAGGAACACTGCAGACACGTATTTTGCTGTAACAAGGAATGCCTTTTTCTATGCACAAAATGTGAGCTTATGGATTTAAAGACATCCGACAAGGTGAAATTTTTGTCGGATGTCCTTATATTCATTAGCTCACATTTTATGCCCTGAAAGAAAAAACGTTCCTTGTGACACAGAAACTTGTATCGGCAGTGTTCCTGCACACTTGTGCTTTAAATGTTTTAATTATTTAAAAAATTATTTATGTTTGGTGGACTAGAATTGTAATAGATTGATATAATTTGTTTTAATTCCAACTTGATTATTCATACCTTTTATTGATTTGTTTGTTTTTAATTTTAAAAATAATGTTTTGTAAAATTTTTGACACAAACAAAATTTTTTAAATAATGCATAATTAAATTTCTGCCAGGATTTTGTTTTAAAAACTATTATATAGACATGGAGGTCTTCACTACTGTTTCAATGTGTTCAAAATTCATCACGTGTGTGCCAGTGGTTCTTAAAACATAATTAGTACTCTCGAACTCTGTACTCGGCCAAAGTGTTACTCGGTACGTCTCTAATTACAAGCACAAAAGCAATATTTCCTTGCATCAACTCTCCTATCATATACTTTCTGTGTTGGGTTTTTGACTTGACATGTGTCAAACTAGACACTCGGAAATAGTGACATGGTTGTCAGATACTCATTATTGACAATGTTTAATTAAACATATAAGATTTCCTCATGTAGAAAAATTATTGAACTCTAATTGGCACATATCAATCAAATTAAAAATTAAGTTAAAAATTCGTAATTCTGTAAAAATAGTAAAAGAATATTTTATTTGTTTAATGCAGTTTTTAACTTCTGTTTACATTTTTGAATAACTAACTAAAACAATTAGTTTTTCCCTCTGCATTGGGGTGGTCCAAGATTTCAAAAGTGAAACTTTTTTGAGTCTTACCCTTTCATTTGGTTCCAATACATTAGAAAATGAAAGGGACAAAATTTTAATTGATTAATATTTAGAGGTAGCTCAAAGCAGATGAAGTTTGCAATATTGCCGAATATCAGTATATATTGACAAAGGAACAAACTAAGCATAAATATGATTTCTTTTTGCATTTACAGAAATTAATTACACTGTAAAATTTATACTTTTAAGTGCAGTTTCAACGTTTCATTAGCCATTACATATATTCTATAAATATACAAATGTTTTTCGTAAGATGGGGGTTGCAGTTTATATAATTCTGCACAATTCTTGGTGATTCACAAAAAGTTGTGTTTTGCCGATATACTATATCCAATATTTATGTTGTAAATATATTTCGATATTTTTTCAATTACATGGTATTTTCAAAATAAAAGTATATTAATCATAGTAATATTGTTCATTTATTATTAAAAATAACTAAACATTTATATACTATATTTTTATGATGTATAATACACCATTAGTATAACAAAGTAATATATTCCTTTTTTACTTGTATTTTATATTTATAAAATTAACAATAATGTAACAATTTTAATTCATATTAAAAGTACCTAATTAAATATTAAACACTGCTCAGAAAAAAAGAAAATGTCTTATGACTCTGCACTTACTAATGCATATTATTTATTTCTGAATCATATAACTAAAAATAGCTAACAGAAAAAAGGAGTAAAACAGCTAATGCTAAATTAACTTCATTGACATTGATAGAAATGTGAAATGAAATATTAGATATAAATAATGCAGGAAACATTAATTTATAATTATAATGTAAGAAAATAAAGAGTAATTTGAGGATGCATTTAGTATTTAGAAGACATTAGTTTGCTAATTGAAAAATATCATATTTTCAAACCCTGGCTTTGACCGAAGATAGAAGCATCAATAACTGGCAAAGCAATAGCACCTGTTTTACTGGTACAAAAAATTAAGAAATAATTTTTTTCTGGTGTTTCAACATTACAGTATGGAATTGATTATTGGTGGCATTTTTAACAAATGCATAGGGTTCTTCTCTAACAGATTCTAGGCCTGTTGGGAGTTCATTGATAAGGGTAATTGTATTGCAAGACTGAATAATAAGAAAAAGTGACTAATATAAAGGACAATCAGTAAAAAAAAATTTAGTTGACTCTTACTTAAAAGCTGATAATTGAGAATTTCTTGAACTGATTTTAATAGTTCAGTATAAAACCCCTTCTCTGGCTTTATAGCAGTTTACACATGTTAGCTAAGATTTATAGAGGAGATTAAATTCAATATCACCATGCTTGCTTCCTCTCTTGAATTGTGAATCTTTTTTTCCCTTTTTCTTATTATATTGGGACAAAAAAGCAAAATCCTTTGGTCTATTTTCGCAATTTTAATAGGATTTTCACATTTCGTGAAAAATGCGACCATAGCGAAAACCCTGCAAAAAACTTGCCACTCCCACTCATGAATTTCAGTCTAGTTGAAATCAAATTGATTCAAACCAGTAAAATTATATTACTAAAATATTAAGTTAATAAAAATGTACCAGATTTATTAAGATTTTTGAAAATATAAATTGATGTGAAAACTGTTTTTAAAGATATGTAGTACCACAATGAAAAATCGAAATTAAGAAGATTTGATGTAAAATCTTGCAAAAATCAGAAATTGTTGCAAGCTGCTGTAATGTAAGATTTTTTTCTCCCTTAACTTAAAAAGCTTTTTGATTCTATCAGCTTATTTAAATGTAATATATTTGAGCCTTTTAAATCATTTGCACTCATTTTATTCCTATTGTGCTCTTAATTGAATTTGAGCAAATTTTAAACTGGAGAAGGCAGGTCGAAAAGAATCTTTGAAATTTTACATGCCCTGCCATGCATGTTTGTCTAAAAAATACATGCCTGAATAAAAAATTTACATGCTCGGTTTTATTGCACAATAACAACAAATATTATCGTATAGCATTAATCAGAAAAAAATTTGACAGCTTTATATCTAATACAAGAATTATGAAATGGAAATAGAAGTTTAAATAGTACATTTTTAGTCACCATTAAGATTACGAATGCTTAATTGAAAATTATAATTACATGCCCGGGGCATGTCGAGTAGGATAATTCTCAAGCCTTGGGAGAAGGTAGTGAGTACATAAAAAAGTTTTACTTCTATCCATTTCTGAAAGCTGGCAAGTATGAAGTAATGTGATATTGCCAAATAAGTAGTTTCCATGATATTTCACCAAACTTGGCAGTAAATATTATTATTGAAATACAGTTGAAGCATGTTGCCAATTGAAAGAGTCTTGGGTATACAATAGGGAAGTTGCAACCTATTAAATGTTCATATTTTGGCTATTGGATATTGTTAATTGACCCTCAAAACTTAAAAATTCCCCATCGCCGAATTTTAAAACACCGTGGTTGATTTTTAATGAATTTTTAAAAATCCACTCGCAAAAGTGCGCTCTTCTGAAACGTCACGAGCTACGTTACAGGGCGCGAATGGGCAGCCTTCCGCCGAAGATCCCTTGTTTTCGCTAGGAACATTTTGAGCGCGCTGATATTTTTATTTTTTTGGTAATTCAATAATCCTTTTGTACACACTATGGAGGCCGGATTCGTTAAAGCACAATCTAAATAATCTTCCTCATGTAGCATCAATGAGGATATTCGAATATTTCCGAGAGGATGAGAGGTTTAATGTTCCAGAAACGCGAAGAGTTAAATGCGAGGAGATAGCCTTTTACGTTTCGTCTTCGAAGTCGAATGCGTGACCTTCGGCTTCTCCCCTACCGGAAGGCGCATGACGTCACTTCCTATGCCATTTGACGTCACAAGAGCTTGAACTTTAAAAATTAATTAAAAAAAAACTACTTATCGTATCGCAAAAAAATTTTCACCTATGATGTTCATACATGTTACTCTATCATATAAAAATAAAATTGAAAAATCGAAAACTTCCCTATTGTGATGAATCCATTATATTAATGCTGTTCTACGCAGAGGCCATAAATTTACAAAAAAGACTTTCTGTCAAAAATCAATTTTGTCTGTATGTTACAAAATTTTCTTATATACTACTGGTCATTCATATATTACTACCCATTCAGTTCTTTGCAGACATTATTTTCATCTTGCTTTTTCTAGTAAAGATTCTAGATATTGTTCATATTCATTTCAGAGTAACTATGATGTTGTTGTTGACAACTTTGATAACATGAACCTACATGAAGAATTACTTCGGGGTATTTATGCTTATGGTTTTGAAAAACCTTCTGCTATCCAGCAAAGAGCAATTATTCCATGTGTCAAAGGTAATTTTTTTTACATGAATTGTGCTGTAATTAATTATCTTGTTAATAGTTTTTACAGGATGGGTATATATTAAAAAAAATTATTTTAAACTTAAATTCCTTAGAGATACATTAATAATTAATTGTTAATGAATTCAAGAGTATTAGCTGGTTTTCCCTTGGTTTATCTACATCCTGAATTTGTCATGGTTTTGTTTAACTAATTGTACAATTACTTCCAATTTGACTTCTTATCTCAAAGTTTCCTTTAGTTTTTTTGAAGAATCTAAATTTTCATATAAATTATCACAAAATCTGCTTTTGTTAGTATGCTTAAGTTACCATTTCAGTTTAATGTTTGTTAAAATGTACATCAAGTACAAGATTTTAATTCTATATTATAGGTCTTGATGTCATTGCTCAAGCCCAGTCTGGTACTGGAAAAACAGCTACCTTCTCTATCGCTATTTTACAGCAAATAGATACATCTCTAAGAGAATGCCAGGCATTGATATTAGCACCAACTAGAGAATTAGCACAGCAGGTAATTGTTTTTGCAGTTTTTTTTTTTTTTACTGAAATAAAGTTTAATTGGGAGTAAACAATGAACATACAAAATCATCAAATGTTTAAATTTGCATATCTTGTAAAATATGAGAGGGTGGCTTTTGTGAGGCATATGAATTTGATCATCCCAAATGATTCTCCCAGATTTTTTTTTTTTTTTTTCTTTTTTTCTAATCTGTCACCTTGTTGTTCTGTTGTGGGACGATGGAGAGCAGTATCTGCAGAATAAGTTTTTGAAATATTTAAAGAAGCGTGTTTTGGATTCCATGCTAGCAATAGGGAAATTTTAGTTTTTTCATTTTCTGCAGAAACCAAGTAAGTTAATTGTACGGTAATGCTCAAGTACAATAGAATACAAGAATTTTTTTAAATAAAAGTTTTTGCAGGTATTGTTGCCTTTCCTTGGCAGTGGAGTGAAATCCTGGTTCAACGAGCTTCAAGGAATCGCAAATTTTGTTTATGAAATTCAAGCAATGTAATGGAAATTAAAATGGAACTGAAGATTTACTTTGTTGAAATGGATGTTTTGTTATATTGGTATTCGTAGTAACAGGATTTCACTATTACTCATCCAGGCTAGAGGTGGGCGATGTCGTTCTTTTTAATGATTCGGTCATCAGAGGATTGTTCATTCTTTTGATCCGTTCATTCAACTTGTTCATTTGAATGACTTCGTTCACGGAAAAAAAGTTGCATGTCATCTCTCTTCACAACATACTTAAGTAAATTCAAAACATTTCGTTAGATCGGTAATATTCTTTTGAAGGAAAAATAACTCGTCTAAAAGAAAGAAAATATGCCTATGAAAAATGAATAAAAAAAAAACTTTATAGGTTTATACCAGGGTTGGGTTTTTTGCCGGGACAGTGGAAAAAACCGGCAAAAACCTAATTGCAAATAAAGTAGCATTATAGTGTTAATCAAGAAATAGTGACAATATAATATAAATAATGCACTTTAATATTTTAAATATGTCTCTTCATGTTACTTCTTTATAAGGTGAAAAATAACTAAAAAACAAATGTTGAGATTGCAAAACTTAAGATTTTAAATGTTTGCTAAAACAATTTTTTCGGAATGAGCCAATTCCTTCAATGCTAAAACAAAGAATGTTTACTTAAGCTTAGTAAATTAATAAAAAGATTGAATTCTAATTATATATATATATATACATATATTTAATTAATCACTTTTTTTTATCCCACTAAGATTTTTAAGCTATTTAATTAATAACAGAGTATTTACTTGAATATAGAAAAATATTAACTTTTCCTCACTAAAGAAATAATGCATTTTTTCTCACTTACTGGGAAAATGGATAGCCAAGAGAAGAATTAAAAAAGAAAAAAAAAGCTGATCAATATGTGCATTCTATATTCACTCTACTTTTTAGTAATACTAGCTCACTCTACAGAAAATGGCAAAGCCTTTTATCAAAGTCTTTTCATGCTTTTACTTTTATATAAAAGGAAAAAAAACTGTCCGTAAGTTGTTAACACAAAATCCATTTTTGCCACTTTGGCAAAAACCTATTTTTGCCGGCCGGTAAAAACCGTGGTTTTTTCCATGGTTTTTTCCGCCCCCGGCAAAAACTTGCCAACCCTGGTTTATACGTATAAAGCTATAATTCATTTTGTAAGATATTTCTCATTTGCCGAATGGTAAGATATGTTTTCCACTCCAAAAACTGCAAGTTCCATGTCAGCATGTCAAAGGATTAAGTTATTAATTTTTTCCAGCTACAGCACTGTATATATACAATACTAGCATTGCCTGGGTCAGTAATAATTATGAGAAATATTCGCTACTTTCAGTTGCTTTTAGCTTTAACTGAAAGACTTCAAAACACCGCTTTGACATGATTAAAATCGAGCTTCTTTATACCCATAAAAGTAAAATAGCAATAAATATGAAGAACAAATTAGTATTCTTTTAGAAACGAATTTCTAACATTCAAACATGTACAAATTTGAGGAATTTCCAAAATATGAAATTTCACTTGTTCGAACAGATTTATCAGGTTTTTTTTTTCTTTGATAAATAACTTTTCTATATGGCAAGTGAAGTACAAACTGTTTAAAAAAAGTGACTGCCTGTAATCCCCTACTCTTGCTTTAGTTATTTTGTGAAATTTCAATTATTGTGAGTTCTTACTGAAAATTAAAATGTTACCAAATTTGTGGTAATCGTTTGGGATACATTAGATAAGGCTCCCCCAACCTTCTTTGCAAAACTCTGTTACTAATTTTCGTTAAAGATATATTGTCGCCAAATACTGAAATACTTCTGGTGAACATAAAATAATACTAAACATTTTCATTTGAAATGTTTTCAAAATAAGTAATAAAATTTGGCGATTGTTTGCAATCATGCAAAAAGAAAAATTGATGGAAGTTTTTGTGCTGGTTATGGATTTGCCTAATTTAGTTGGAGGATTATTTTACATTTTAACATTAAACCTGAAATTTTTAAAGAATCTTAATGGTGATATTCTGGTTACATGGTGGAAACAGAGAAACAGTAGTCTTAAGCTTCAAAAACAGCAACAATTGAAAAAATTGCGAACTGCCTTAGCTATTGAAATCTTCCCGAAAAAAAGTTAGGGGAGATTCCTGTTGGTCTATTGGATAATGGGTAAGTGTCCAATCAACACAAATAAATAAAAAGCCATTGTTTGCATCAATATTCAAATGGAAAATAATCTGCCAAATCCATTTATTATTTGTCAATCTTGTGTACAAATGTTGTCTTGTGTTACTTAGAGTCGACTTGAGAAAAGCCTTGAACAGTCAGACGAAATGCAGAAGTATTCAATAACACTACAACTGTAGCTATCGACTGGGTGTTGGGGTTGAGGAAAGCCTTCAAACATGGAACTAAAATGCTTATAACTGCTTTTTTATTCCACTTAGAAATTTCAAACAGATGCCATTTTCTGCAGAAAAATCTGAGCTTTTGATGGACATATAATGTTAATATTTGCAGGTATTTTTTCACCCACATATTAGAGAATTAATATCAAAATCACGTTTTATTACCACCCGATGGGTTGTTTCGCCCCCCTCAACGGGACTAAGACTACCCTGTGTGTTATTCTGCTGCATAAGCTATATTATTGTGAAGTTTAATTGAAATCCATTCAGTAGTTTTTGCGTGAAAGAGTAAAACATCCACACATATATAATAGTAAGGTTAACAATAGACAATGTATAACGAAAAAAGTAACAACCAATATATTGGTTGTTCTGTGAGAGTAACCGGAGAGTTCCGGATAACTTAATTTTAAAAATATTAGAGCTTCAAAATTTTTCCACAGTACCAGAACAAAAAAAAAAAATTCTCTAAATGGGGGGAAAATCACACAATAATAATCCTAAAAAATCTCTTGATATTGAATGTAAAATAAGTGACTTGGAAGTCTCCAAGCAAGTTAAAAACAAAACCAAATCAATATAGATGGTACTTGATGGGGCTGTTTTAGAAGAGAAAAGGATAGCCAGAAAAGTGATAAAAGGTGTTTTTAGAAATAATATTGATGACAGAAAGCGTAAGAAGGATTTTAGCAGGTGCGTGGGACAGGAAATAGACTGACCAAACATTTGTTAGTAGCTCGAACAAGTTACACAAAACATTACAAATGGATACATTAGGAAATTGCAAATGAACTGCAACAATTAAAGAAAAATGATGAATAAAGCAGAAAATAAAGAAGTTCGAATGAATATGTGGTACTGTGCTGAGAAAAAATTTGAGATTGATTGCGAGTTAAAAATTAGAAGATGAAACCAATTTTTAAAAAAAAATTAGATGTATCAAGGGCATCAATACAATGTTTCAAACTGCTCACCGTTCAAAAGAACGGTCGTTCATTTTTTAAGTGAAAGAACGGATCCGTTCATTTTAAGGATTTGTTCTTTTTGACCCGTTTGTTCATGAACGACACATCCCTAATCCAGACCAGCTCCTCTACCTGATACAGTGCAAAAAAATTGTAAAATGGTAAAGAGAATTTAAAACCTTAGTAATTAGAATATCAAAATAAGTACCAATTTAATAATTTGAATATTTATGATGGTACGAGTTTTAAAGGTGTAAAGAGTTTTAATTCATGAACCTCTATAAATTTTTGTAATATGAATGGACCCTAGTTTGAGAGGAAGCGTTAGGTTTCCTATATGGGAAAATCTGCTGTATAGAAATGCTCATAATATTATAAGTTATGTGTATATTTTCATACATTTTATATTAAAAGATAGCAATGATCTTGATCTAGTGTTGCCTGCTTTTATTTTTCAGTCTGCGGTGGCTTGTGCAACCTGCTAGTGAGGGGTTGGTGTTTTTAAAACACTGCTTTATATCAAGGTCAAGGTTTGTTGCAAAGTGAATAAATGGAATTTATTTTAATCCAAATTAAGTTAAAAAATATAAACTTCATTTAAAGAAAAAAAACCTCACTAGTAGCGCAAACATTTCTAAATCATTAAACTTTAATATTTATAAAGAAAATTAAAGCAGTCCCTAAATATTAGTCTATTCTGGACAAAAGCTGCAAATATGCATCAGCACCAGATGCACTTCAGAGCCAAACAACGCATCCTTAAGATGCAGCAAATCCATGCAGCTTTGTCCTTTTGAAACGAAATAAGTAGGCACTTTATCTAATCATATTGTTGGCTTTTCCTTCAATAAAACTTGTAACCAATTGGGAAAAAGATTTTTGCAAAAAAAAAGAAAAAATACTGTGCTTCCCTAGGCTTGCTTATATTGCAGATAGCAGCAAAAAATACGAAGTTAAAAGCAAGTCAAGTACCACTATGTAACCAGCATATTAATTTTCTCAGTCATATCTATTCAGGTATCAGTATTATGTACTGGGGAACCTCAAAATTTGTCACATGACAGGAGGGGGGTGCATTGATTTGCTAAAATTAGAACTAACTTTGAAAAATTTTCGCAAATGGAGTTTGGTGTTAGTCTACAGGTATATATTGTCTGGGTTTGCTCGTGTGTGTTAAGATATGTTAGCTCTCTGATAATAAAATTTGTTTTGTGTTTCTTTTGTGTGTGTTACAATGTTTGAAGTGAATTATTTTTTAATTTCAAGATTCAAAAAGTGGTAATTGCTTTGGGTGATTATATGGGCGCCCAGTGCCATGCTTGTATCGGAGGTACGAATGTCAGAGAAGATATTCGAAAGCTTGAAACGGGTGTTCATGTTGTTGTTGGAACTCCAGGAAGGGTATTCGACATGATTAACAGAAAAGCCTTAAGTATGTTATTTTTACAATTTTTTGGCCTTAAATTTGAATCATTTATGGGATTGAACACATTCAGTTTCTTTTTTTCTCCCTTCATTTTTACAGGGACAGATCATATAAGGATATTTGTTCTAGATGAAGCTGATGAAATGTTGTCCAGAGGGTTCAAAGATCAAATTTATGATGTTTTTAGGACACTTAATTCTAGCATTCAGGTTGGTTCTTTTCCTTGTTCTGTTTAACATGCTGAGTGTTAAGAATTGTAATCAATATGCTTGTACAGTAAAAGTTGGCCACTTGTGGTGCCCTACTGAATTAACTTATAGAGATTGATTTATGTGACATAAGACTAATTCTGTATCTGAAAGAAGTGGTCTACTTTACAGGTTTTACTGTACTATTTTTATTCATGTATTTTGCATTTGGTTAGAAAAAAATGCAGAATGATGAAGAAAATTAGGGCGGTCTGAAAAGTAATGTTGATTTAATATTTCTGACTGCAAATATAACCTTGAAGTTTCAGGATGTCCAACCTTTTGTATACCTTGCCTGATTTAAATACAGTGAAATTTTGTTGTGACAGAATCGTCTTAAAACTTCTGTATTTTTGTAAAATGTGTTATTTTGCAAATCTACTCTAATACAATTAAATCTGCAAGATTTACCCTTACTGTTAATAATTATGCTCATTATTTATTCAATGAAAACAAAGAGGAAAATATTGAACAAAGACCTTTTATTCATTGGTCGTCTTCACAAAAATTGTTGTTTTCTTTTATTCTTTATTCAACTGATTTGGTCTCAGAGGACATTACAATCTTATTTATGAATGCCACTTATTGAAATATGTTGGACCCCCTTACAAATTCGCAGGGTGCCTAACATTTAGTAGAAATTAACTACACATGAATAAATACAGACTACTGTTGTCGCACATCAGCTTATATTTCAGCGTTAGCAGATTTCCGCCTTGAATGACTCTGTTTCGAAAGTACAAACTGAGTTTTCATGTTAAAGACTGGTGAAAGTAGTTTTTTAATTTCCGAAAACAGCATTAAGTAAAAAATATTCTATTTGATATTGAGAAAAACATTTATTTTTATCTTTCAATGTTGGTCATGACTTTCTTGGTATGAAGAAAATACTTTACAAATAGCAGTATGATTAAAATGTGATCCGGATCTCTGATTTCCTGATGATTCGTGTTTTATGACTGCTAAACAGTTTTGTTTAATATTAGATCTCCTTATTAAAAAAAAAAAAAACGGTGAAATTTTGCCTGTGATTGTCGTACTGCTAGGATGGCCAATAGATTGCAGAATCATTTCATGTTGATCTGCAACCTACTAATTACATGACTAAGTTAAAGTTATATATGTTGTCTGAAAATTTTTGTAATCATCCGTAATGATGTTTTTACATTAAAATACAAGTTCCTTGGTACTTTTGATAACTTAACAGTATGATGTTACTGTTCCGGGCCTCTGATTTTGTGATGTTTGGCTTTACTGACTGTTTCAAAAGGATTGAATATTTTAAGGTTTCTTTAAGACACAAAAACACTTCAAACATAAACATTTGTTGCTCTGTTTTAAACTATTAAACTCTGATAGGAGATGCCTATTCAGTGTTCTAGGTCCATATGTTTGCAAAAAATCTGACATAGCTTCAGATTCAACTACAGCATTTGGCGGCGGTGATCTCAGGCTTTTGTCTCTTGCTATAGCAGTTAAAAGCAATGAGAAGGTGAAGGTATGCAGAATGATGTTATAAAATTAGGGCGGGCTGAAGAATAATGCTGATTTAATGTTTCTGACTGCATAGATAAATTTGATTTTATTGGTATTAATTTTTGAAAAATACCAATATAATAGTATACCTGATATAATGACATTTTATGTACACATCACTGGTACAATTTTGTGTTTTGGTATCCGACAGAAATATTTTGCTTTAATTTTTTTCTTTTTATGGTTTAAATTAAATGCTTTACGAATAGCCGTATGATTGAAATGTGATCCGGATCTCTGATTCCCTGATGATTAGTTTTGTGACTGCTAAAAAGTTTTGTTTAGTGTTAGATTTCCTTGTGTTAATATATGTTAAAGAGTTGAAATTTGTCTATGATTGCTGTGTTGGAGGGATGACCAATAGGTTGATAATGATTTCATGTTGACCTGCAATCAACTATATTTCAACCTGCTATAGCAGTTAAAAACAATTAAGAAGGTGGAATAAGCTCGAAAGTTTTGAAGTATGCAGAATGATGTTATAAAATTAGGGCGGGCTGAAGAATGATGCTGATTTAATATTTCTGACTGCATGCAAGCATTTCATTTTAAAGGGATTTAATTTTTGAGAGATGTTGTCCAAACATAAGTAATGGCATCTTTTGTTGGTAAGTTACACGTCACTGGTACAATTTTTGTAAAATTTGAGTAACCGACAAAATCTTTTGTCATTCCTCTCTCTTTTTTGGTTTGAATGAAATGCATTATAAATTTAGAATAATTAAAATGTGATCGGGATCTCTGATTACCTAATTATTTGTTTTATGACTGCTAGAAAGCTTGTGTTGATTTTGATGTATTTGAAAGACTCAGCAGAAATAAGCAATAGGTTAATTGCAGAATGATGTTATAAAATTAGGGCGGGCTGAAGAATGATGCTGATTTAATATTTCTGACTGCATAAATAAATTTCAATTTAAAACGATTTAATTAATAAAATCTTATACGAACATAAGTAATGGCATCTTTTGTTGGTAAGTTACACGTCACTGGTACAATTTTTGTAAAATTTGAGTAACCGACAAAATCTTTTGTCATTCCTCTTTTTTTTGGTTTGAATGAAATGCATTATAAATAGCAGTATGATTTAAATGTGATCCGGATCTCTGATTACCTGATGATCTGTGTTTTATGACTGATAAAAAGCTTGTGTAACTGTAATATTTCAAAAACTTGGAAAATTGTTTACATGATTGCAGCATTGTAGAAATAGCCAATATGTTAATTGCAAATTGATGTCATAAAATCAGGGTGAGCTGAAGAATAATGCTGCTTTAATATCTCTGACTGCATGGATAATTTTCATTTTAAAAGGATTCACTGATATTTTAGTGTGACAGAAAATCTTTGCTTTAATTTTGTTTTGGTATGAATTAAATGCTTAATAAATAGTTGTTTAAGTGTGATCTAGAGGGGGTTTTGTAGTTATGGTTAATGCCTGAATGCATAGCATCTGTCATAAAAAATTCTTGAACCTTTGAAGCAATATGGCACAAACCGTATATTCATACAACAATTTGTTACTTTTCTATGGAATTTTAAAGAGCTTATTACTTTTAGAACATTCTGTATGATGCTGATTCAACATTTCTGTATAGATTTCTTGTTTAGTTTTACACATGGAGGCTAAGCAGTATGATGAAAAAATTAGGGCGGTCTTAAATATCCGTGCTGATTTTTGTTTCTGACTGCTTAGAAAATGTTTATTAGACTGTCATCGAGTTATTTCAGTTTCATTATGTTTTCAACATTTACAATAAAATAACACTTCACCAAAATAATTATTTTTAAATGAAAGGTTTTTTTAAGTTTTTCAGTAACTAGATTTTTTTGACAAAATTGAAAATTCCAATTTAAAATTGTAAAAAGATATGGCAGTATGATGATATAATTAGGGCGGTCTTATTCGTCAGTGCTGATTTTTGGTTCTGACTGCTTGACACTACAAAATAAGTTTGGCTGTCCGTGATGAAGTTTTAGTTTAATTATATTCTCAACATAAACTATATATACATATTTCAAAAAGCACTTTATCAACTTGAGTAATTTGAATTAAGTTCATGTTCTTCTTTAAAAGCACCATAATGTCATTGTTGGATTTTGGTTGTCAGAAAAGAAGTAAATAGAAGTAATGCTTGATTTGTGGGTGAGGTGCTTAAGTTCCTGAATGCAGCTCAATATTAAGCATACATACTTTAAAAAGGACTGCTGCTAGTATCAAGCATTCAGAGACGAGATTTTCATCCGAGTACCAATTAGTCAACTGATTATCCTCAAGTCTATCAACAATCAGAAACATGTATTTTCGCAAAAAAAAAAGCAAATACCAATAGCTATTTTCTTTCTTTTTTCTTTTTGGTCAAAAATTTTAATTTAGGTTGTTTCTTCATTGTACATACACTTATTTGTTGATTTTAAGTTCTGTATTGCGCATAAATACCTTATTTGTCCCTCATTTTAGCCTTTTTGTCTTTTATCCACGTCACTTGTTCCATCCAATTCCACGTATCATCGTGAGTTTGCTGTGTTCCTATTTTTAAGAAAATCTAATTTTTTCCCTTCCTATAGTTCTATAGTGAAAAAAAAAAAAAAAAAAATACTGCTACATGTAGATTACTGTTGAATTAAGTGTTTGCTGAGAAAATTCTTCAAAGGTAGAATTTCCAACTTAACCTGTCATTTATTAAATCATAAAGGTATAGCAGTATGATGAAAAAATTAGGGCGGTCTGATCTTTCAGTGCTGATTCTTGTTTCTGACTGCTTTGTGCAAAATTTGTTGAACTGTCATTAAGTCATTTGATTTTTTTTTTTTTTTTTTTCAACATTTACATTAAAAGGCACTTTTCCAATGTAATTGATTTGTAATAAAAAGTTAAAATGAACATTATTTGACATGATTAATAAAAGATTTATTCTTCTTTAAAAGCACCATAATACCATTATTGGATTTTTGGTTGTCGGAATAGAAGTAAATTAAAGTAATGCTTGATTTGTGGGTGAGGTGCTTACATTCCTGAAAGCAGCTCAATATTAAGCATACATATATTATGCCCTAGTGAAGAAATCAGGGATGAAAATCTTTAGACATATCTATTTATTGATTATTCCTACATTCTAGAAGTTCTGTTTGGACTTGTTTATCTTTCTACAAGATTTGTAAAGCTACTGCTAAAAAAGTAATAAGGGATTAAATTTTGTCACTAGCAGCAGTGACTTAAATTTTTTTTTTGCTAAAAACATGGCAGCATGATGAAAAAATTAGGGTGGTCTGTTTTATTAGTGCTGATTTTTTGTTCTGACTTATGTATAAATTTTATTTTGGCTGCCATTAGCTAATTTAAGTTAAATTATCTTTTCATTATTTCATGGTTGAATTTTCGGTTGTCAGAAAAGAAGTAAATTAAAATGCTTAATTTGTGGCTTAGGTGATATGTTCCTGAAAGCTGCTCAGTATTACTCTTACATATATTAAAAATTACCCTAGTGAAGAAATTGAATGAAATTGACGTATATACTCAGAGATTATTCCTACTTTTAAGAAATTCTGGTTTAACTTGTTTACCTTTCTGTAATACAAGATTTGTAAAGCTACTACTAAATGCTTATAGAATGATAAGAAATTATGTTTTAAATATGATAGTCTTCCCACAAGTGGCAGTGGCTTAAATAAATTTTTTTTTTTTTAAACATGGCAGGGGGGATGATTTGAGCAAGCACGATTGCTTATTGCTTTCATTTGACTGTTTTGATGTCCTATGATTTTATTTTCCCTCTGCAGCATCACCGTAAGCCGGCTCCTCACAATGCTGCTCCTATAGCGAAAAGTCTCCAGGTTGCATCCATATCCAACACACACGCACATACATACATAACTACGCACATACACACACAACTACCCACACATTCATGCCTGCACACAGGCACAAACACACATGCCTACACACATATACATACCCCTACACACAAACACATACCCCCGCACGCACAAACACACACGCCTACATACACACTTGTGATTGCGAAAAATATAATTTGAATTCAGGATGACAAAATTCAAATTATATTATTTTTTTTTTTTTCCTGACTGTTATGTATAAATTTTGTTTTGGCTGCCATTAGGTCATTTAAGTTGAGTTTCATTACTTAGCAATAAAAAAAGTTTAATATAATTTGAAATAATAATGAAAGATTATTCTTCTTTAAAAGCGCCATAATGTCATAGTTGAATTTTTGGTTGTCGAAAAAGAAGTAAATTAAAATGGCTTAATTGTGGGTGAGGTGCTTATGTTCCTGAAAGCAGCTCAATATTAAGCATACATGCATAAAAAATTAATATTTTAAATCTTAAAGCAATCATGGTTGAGATTCTACTTTTGAGAATATGTTTGGAGTTTATGACCTTCCTGTAATTCCGTAATATGTGTTTACAGAGAGAGGAGGTATTAAGTGTTAACAAGATTAGTTTATTTTTGAATCATTGGGGAATTGTCGTATATACTTGCATAAAAGTCGAACCCCCTCCCCCTACTTTTAGGAGGAAAATCAAGTGGGGGGGAAACAATTTTCAGGGGGGAAAAGAAAATTTTGCCGCTAATTTTGGACGTAAACTTCAAAAAGCTGGGTAGAATGAAATGTTTTTGAACATTTTTATGTTAAAAACCGTCCGATATCCCCAAAACGGATCATTTCTTCATTGGCCTTTTTTTTTTCAATGGTCTTGAATTCAGTCAGACCATGTAATATTGTAGTCAAATGTGTAAGCAATTTCTTCTTTAAAATTTGCTTTAAAGGGTTGGTCTAAAATCGAAAAAATGACCACTTTTGGGGGTTAAGAATCGTTTAGGAAAATTTTTGTAAATTCTATCCAGCTGAAATGTTGACCCCCTAACTTTTGACCTCATTTTTTTGCACTAATTTCTCAACTGATATGCAAGTATATACAGTAAGCTAATTATTGTTTGATTTAGCAGTGTTGATTTTTAGTATAGTTTTGCTTGTACAAATTACGTTTACCTGTCATGGGATAATTTAACCAAATCTCCCCTTGGTATGTTGATTAAAATATATATTTAGCTTAATTGAATGTTGAATTTTAGGAGGCCTTCGCTAGTGGTTATTTTCTTTCATAGAAAATTTTCCAATTATTTTATAGGCCTAATAAAAAACCTTAGTTTATTCAAAGGGCTTGATTCTATTCAAGTTCTTCAGTCCGTGCTGAGAAACATCAACAAAGCATATCATCAATCTTAATGAGGTTGTTAAATTAGGGTTTTTTTTTTTTTTTTACTGCAGTTCTAATATGCATTTGTTTATGTTGTGCTAAATGTATTTTTTGGTTAATGTCCTCAGATGTGTTTCTTTAACTTCATATTACATTATCTATGTGTCTATATTTTGGGACAGCATAGATACTGCTTGAGTTTTCTTTTTTCTTCAAAATAAAATAAATATTAGTGTATAAAAGTTTCAAAACATCCAGTTCCTTTTTTTCCCCTCCATGTTCCGATGATGCTTTTTTTCTAAATACGTACAAAGCATGGAAATATGCTGGGTTAGCTAAATTAGTAATTAGTTTAAGTAATTCTAAAAATTGACAGTAAAAGAAAGCTCAGTTTACTTTTTTAAAGGGACTGTATGAAAAAGCTTATACAATAAAATGAAATAAAAAAAACACAATAGGTATACATTAATGCAGATTCTGCAGTCGAATCCAAAAGAAACGTGTAAACGATGCTTCACTGTTATGCTTTCTTCACCAGTCCAGGGCTTGTAAATAAACATATAAATATGATTTACATTGAAAATAGTAGAAATTGGAATTGAATTATGTTTGCAAAACTTGTTAGTTTCAATCAAGTTTATTTTTATTTAATTTGCATCATCGAAGGAGTGTACTAAAGAGACCTGCTACTCATTACTCAATGGGGATGAATAATAATTAACTGAATGAGATAATTTGTTATATATCACAATTTAGTGTGTTTAACTATTTTGGAGCACTTTTGATGGAAGATAAATAAAATGTTTTACTTTTTTAACTTCCAAGTTATGGATTCAACCTTTATTTTTATTTTAAAAGTTCTTTTTTAATTTAAAAATGTTCGTTATTTTCAGTATGTACAACAGGGGTGTGTTTCAAAAGAAAAAAAACTTTTTACGCTAGTGTCAACGACCAAAATTTGCCCTTACTCTCAATAACCGGGTACCCATGTTGAATTTCAAAGATTAGAGAGCAAGATTTGAATTTTTTTTTTTTTTTTTTGACACCTTTTCTATTTAATAGAAATGTTTTCTTCTACCCTCATCTTGGGAAATGTGTGTAGCTTGTTTTTACCAAAAAACAAAATGGCTTTTTGTTTTTCCAACATTTTTTATATTTACATTACACGCTAAATGGTCCCTTAGAAAAAGTGTTTCTCCAGTTTTTATTTGTAATACTGGATGTATTAGGTCTTAGGCTTTGATATTTCATAGTGATTTCATTTATACCAGTAATGTTCAACTTACAAATCACATGGAGCCCGCAAAGCTCATACATGAGACCCGTTGCATTGAAAAAAATTATCTGTAATTTTTATCCTCACTGTCATTTGCTCAACCTTTGCTGTCTGACATTCATAGGTATACTCAAAAAAAAATCATATATTCCAACTAAAATATTACTGTATACATATTGAGAGATACGAAGTTCCCAATAGACGATGTAATAATAGGTTTGTACATTAACAAAAAGGAAAAAAAGCTGTAATATTGTTTTCCAATTCACATCATAACAAAAGCAACTCTGGAGCAACCAAAAGTCACAACTATTTTGTTTTTATAACAAAACAGAATCTGATGTTGACATGATTGATCAAATGTTTCGATAATTTCGAAGCTTTTGATCGAATGATAATAAACAAAGGGTGCAATACCCTCTAAAAGATAAAAATATATTAATCCATATTATGAGTACACTTAATTTCATTTGAAACCTTAATTATATCTATAAATGTTATTGGAATAAACGTCAATAATGCAAAAAGTTTCTTTGCATCTAAGATCTGCAGTGTGACTAGTATGTGATATGCAATGTTTTTCCAAGTGTTTATATATTTTTACAGTATGAAATTTTGGGGGCATGGGAAGCGAGTTCAATGCACGAAGAAAATAAGTAAAAAAATTGAAAAACAAATCTTTCTCCCAAAAAAAACAGGATTTTTTAAAAAAAAATTCTTTTTTTTTGGGGGGGGGAGGGCGGAGGGATACTTGCTTGGAGTGTCCCAACTTGCCACAAATGTTCATGCTTTTGGACTATACACTTCTCTAATCCTTCAGAAGAATAGTAATGATGAATAAAATGCTGTTTTTCTTAGCAAGTATAAGTAATTGCTATGAAAACGACGGGTGCTGAAAACAGAATACAATTAGGGGGTGCAATATAAAGGAGTATGATGGGGGAAAACTGGTCATATTTTGATTCAAGGGCTCATTTTACATGAGAATCATCAAAAATGATGTCAGAAGCATTTTGAAGGGGTATTTTGATGTGAAGTGTAATGAGTACCCAATTATTGAATATAGGTATAAAAATTTTAAATGCTAAAACACTCCCCCCAAAACTTTTCCTGAAAACACGGTTACAACTTTTTTTAGTTCACATTCATGTAAATAACAAGGATTAAAAGCAATTTTACCAAGGCCTAGTTAAAAAGGGTAAAACTTTTGATTAAAGTCGCAAAAAGGTATCGGGGTACCCAGTTATTAACGCCAGGGTTAAAAGCGTCTCTCTTCCCTATGATTTTTGTATGCATATTTGAAGAGTTTTGGAAAATTTCACTGCCTTCAAGAAATTTTACTTTTGTCCACCTTTATCCCTGATGTACAGTGAAACACGTTAACATCAAAATGGTTTAAGTAATATAGCAGTCCAAGCAGTATACTGTGAAATTTAATATTCATTTAACATGAAAATTATTTTGGTACCTTAAGCTTTGTGGTAAAAGTTTTCCACTGTACAGTGACTTTTCCTGTGACTGCATCTAGATTTTAATTCAATGTTGTTGCAATATCAGTGTGACTAAAATGTGATCGAAATCTCTTTGGTGATTTTACAGCTAAAATATCAGACTGTTTCTATGACTTCCTTGAAATTAAGTTCAGGGTTTAATTGTGTATTAATCCCATTAGGTAATTTTGTTATCAGCTACTATGCCTGCTGATGTGCTGGATGTAACAAAGCAATTTATGCGAGATCCTATTCGTATCTTAGTCAAGAAGGAAGAGCTTACTCTTGAAGGTATTAAACAGTTCTACATTGCTGTTGATCGAGAGGTAATTATTTTTCTATTCTTTTTTTTTTTTTTTTTTTTTTACTGTTTCATTGTGAACGGTTTATCATATAATGTGTTTCTCTTCAGGAATGGAAGCTTGACACACTATGTGATTTGTATGAGACTTTAACAATTACTCAAGCTGTAATTTTCTGCAACACAAGAAGGAAAGTGGATTGGTTAACAGACAAAATGAGAAGCAAGGATTTCACAGTATCTGCCTTGGTAAGAATATAATTGAAGGGCTTGTGTCAGGAATGTGATATGCCACATGACATGAATTCTCATTAGGCCAATTTCCAACTTGTAAAAATATTTGTAGAATTTTTCAAAAGTATTATACTCTATATTCTGCAATACAAAAACCAGATATGTTTTTCTCCAAGTGACATAATCCATTGTCATGTTTATTTCAATTTTAGTTATGAGATACAAAAATTTTGAGCGGAAAGTCACTTTGTGGCCTGTTGCACAATTTCTGAACTGGAGCCTTCAATTTAACTGATTAAATACTACTCAAATCAAGACAATAATTAACGCTTGAAATGTAATCTGCCGTGTGCAGGTAAAGGGCAGTAACTGCGAATTTTTCATTTTTCTGCATTTTTGTCATCTATTTTATGTTATCTTTATCGTACAAGCTCGTTTATTTGGTTTCCGTTGAAAAAAAGGCACAAAAAAGACGTCTAATTCCAACCTTTCCCCATAGTTAGTATTGAATCCAAAATGCGTTTCTTCAAATATCTCCAACTCATTTCTGCAGATACTGCCCTTTACCTGCACACGGCAGTAATGTTCGTTTTATGCTTCGTAACATTTAATAAGGTTTAAAAATACTTCAATTAGCTGATCGTTTTTGTTAATTATTCCAATATTAACATTGTCTCTTGAACAGGAGAAGTTTTTGTTTGCGCTTCATTAGCAGTTTGGTTTGAAATTTACGATAAAACTGATTAAATTTGATCTTGTTAGTTCCTCTTATTCGTTTTCGCTTTTTTTCCTTCAAAATTATTTATAATTCTAATTGTGTAAATATCTCGAAGTATATTTCAATTTATTAAGCTTTACCTCTCTGCAAAATTTAGGGCATACATACATAATTTCAAAACATTATCAAGTATCAAGTCAACAAACCAATACTGGTGACAACAAATTACTATTTATGTTTTCAAGAAAAAGTTTTTGTCAAAATTTAGTTAAGTTTAGACAAATGTGTTTTTTTTTAAATCAAAAGTTTTACTTGAATATGGTTGGAATAAAATTTTCACAGGACAAATGCATTCAAAATACACTCGAATTTAACTTTCACAAAAGGGAAGTGGGGGGGAAAAACAGAAAACTTGGTGCTCGAAAGCGCACGAAATTGCGATTCATCTCACCATCTAGTAATGACAGTATCATTTTGAAATCTTTTTGCTACTTTTGTTTAATGATATTCTATTAGTTCATGCTTTTGAAGCTAAATTTTTACATCAATAGATTGATTTTGGTTCTGTATCATGGAAAAAGAAATATACATTTAAAATAAAGTAGATATTTAATAAGTTAAAATTGGAAATTCTTTGGTTTAAACAACTTATTTTCAGCTAATACCGAAAATACAGATATTTAACCTCAGTAAATATCGGTATTGCAAAGTTGCTCAAAATACCGGTATTACAATCCCTAGATATAACTAAACTGGAAATTGACATTTACAAAATACATATTTCTCACATCTGTGTTATGATTTTTGTTTCATTTTGTTGCCTTGTTTTCAGCATGGGGACATGGATCAAAAAGAAAGAGATGTAATCATGCGTGAATTTAGATCTGGATCTAGTCGTGTTTTGATTACAACAGATATTTTAGCTAGAGGAATTGATGTGCAGCAAGTATCCTTGGTTATAAATTATGATCTTCCAACCAACAGAGAAAATTACATTCACAGGTACGTTTTCTGAACTGTTAAACTAACCGCTACTTTCAATTTCTAGTTACGATAAATCCTTTGCAACACTTGTGCAAGTTTTTCTATGAAATGTTAGTTGCACAAATTTAGTTTTAACTTCAGAGATGAGATTTTTTTTTTTGTTACCGTTATTCCAGCTTTCTTGGCTGGTTTTCCTCCTTTCTTGCCACTTTCAGACTTCAGCTTCACAGTGCTCCTAATTTTATTTAAAAGACTAGAATGATTAATTTTTCTCAATTTTTGGTCCCTATTTCTCACTTTGTACCCCCCCCCCCCTCAAATCTTAATCCAGCACGATCTTTTTCCTTCATGCGGGCAAAACTGTTATTTTGAGCTAAGCCTACATGATGGAATACTCTCGCTGGTATTGCTTCTCAGAGGCTGCTAAGTTGCATTTATTATTTTCCGCATCTTCGAGTTAAATCCCCAAAGTTTTCCAAATATTATGCACTATACAGCTTCAGCAAAATTGGAAGTTTATTTTAAATGAAGTCTAAAAGTTACATCACAAAGGTAAGTGACACTCTAAGAAGATTTCACAATTAATTCTGAAAATGTTCACCAATGCAATTAAAAGTCACATCAGTTATTGGGGGCGAGGGGATACCAATGCTACGAACTCCACTGCTTGCAACACCAAAATACATGTTTGCATTTTTTGTTTGCTACTTAAGTTATAAAACTACTGAATTTACTGTACAAGTATCTTTAAAACATCCAAATTAAGTTCTCAGTAAATAATAGCTTGAAAGATTTTTTTCAAGAAAGGAAAATTTACAAAAACTGACAACGAAGAGGGTTTATTTATAAATATTTACACAATACAGAGAACATCATTAATTGTATTCATATTCTTAGTCTTCTACTTCCATATTGGATTTTAGCATCATATCTCAAAACACTAATTAAGAGGCTTTTTACAAACCCAGTCTTTTCTAAAATTGTTTTGAATGAATTAAAAGGTAGAAAAAACATTTCCAGAGATGCTGATGATGCAGGACATCACTGAAACTTCCAATAATTGTAGAAATTCTGCAGCTATTCTAGTTTTACTTAAATTCTTCCACCACAGTGCTGGTGACATAGTGTTCGTAATGCCTTCGGAGAAGAATCTTCAGAAAAGGGGGATCTTCGGGCTTGAACTGTATTGAGTACTTTGGATTTAAAGTCTGCAAATATTCCCGAGCAGATTCCCCCTGATATTCTACATCTTCCATATTGTTATCTCCCATTGATTTATGCATCGAAACAGTAATATGCTGTGTGATGCAGCTTTTTTTTAAGCAGCAAAAATTCAGTTCTTAAGCAGTAATATATAGTCAAGCATGTAGTAAAAGTCTTATGCATACCTTTTTCCACAATGCAAAATTCCGACTTACACAAGGGATCTTAGGATGCATCCCTTGCTCAAGTCGAGACGCGACTGTTCAATATTGCCCTTGCTGATGTGTTAAATGATGAAATTGATATTATTGGACTTGAATGATTTTTTTAGTTAGTATGACAGTTTTTATGAAAATTAGTATTTTATAACTTCATATTTTCTCTTTAAGGATTGGACGAGGAGGACGATTTGGTCGCAAAGGTGTGGCTATCAATTTTATTACTGAAGAAGATAAAAGATCTCTTCGTGATATAGAACAATTTTACAACACACAAATAGAAGAGATGCCTTTAAATGTAGCAGACTTAATCTGAAGTTACTTTTCATTAGTGTATGAAAATTGGGTGCATGCTTGCTGTGCTCAAATTCTGGATCATGACACTCTTCAAATGAAAAAAAAAGAAAAGTTAACCACCTTTTTGAACAATTTATATGAATTACCAAATGCTGATAATTTTTTTTGTTAAGTTTGAGTCTTTATGATGGTAATACAGTACATACTGCTTGGGTATCTTCCAGTATTTTAGTAGCTACTCATTACAGATGTATTGAACCTTTTTTTTTCTTGTATCATTTCATCATAAAGATTCAAGGTTTAAAACCTGAAAATCGTTTTGTGTATAGATTAACATATTTATTTCATGGAAAAACAATTAATTAAATCTATTTAGGCAGCAAATACTCTTTTCGCCTTTTTCGTACTTCCAGTATAGTTTCTGTTTACGGCATTACCAATTTATAATACTTTTGGGTAATACTTAATTTCATGTACACAATTCTGTTTTTGACTCGAATGTATTTTATTTTCTCCATTTGGTGCCTGTTCTGATGTGGGCTGAGCACATTTCAGTGCAGAATGGTAACCTTAATCAGTATGTTAAGTGCTTTCCTTTGTAATATTGGAAAATATGTAATAAAGATAATTGATTAAATATTTTTTATTTATATCTAAATTCTTGTGCTCATTGAGTCATTTAAAACATTTATCTAAAAATTACAGATTGACTTAATCTTTTTCCTTGAGAAAACAATGTCATAAACAGCAAATGCAAATTATCTGCCTGATTGTGGATATTAAATTTTTACCTAAGTCTAGGTAGGGGTTTTAAGAAAGGAAGAGACTAATAACACTTGGGTTTTAATGGTAAATCATTCGCCACCTGAATCTATAAAGCCCTGTGCAATATATTTTGTATGGAGTATACATTGCCCTAGCAATTTCAAATAAAATCTTAAGACTAAATCTTACATTTTAGTAATTTCTCAGTTGATGTTAACAATCTTGAAGTTGTAGCATGCTTCAAATCGCTTGGGAAGCTTTAAAAATAACTACGAACAACACACATACAGTTATCTTATTATTTTAGATGAGTCCTTAACTTTTGAGAGTCCTGAAGACGGGGGGGGGGGGCAGAAGGAGCATAGGTTCGAGGACACAAAAAAAAAGCTCATGTTTGAGAGAGCAAAAAAAAAGGAAACGAAGGCGCACAGGCATGGCTGCCACACTTCCGTCCAAGGGACGGAATTCCGTCTTTTGAAAAGTTTCGGCCATTGGATTTTTTTTTCCCATGTACAAAATGATTTTTATAGATGAAACAAATCTTTACTTTTGAATCTCTCACTCTGAAAAAAGATCTTTTTCTTCTGAGGACAAAAAACTGGCCCATCTGCTAAAGTTAAAAAGATAAGCTGTTATTTAGTTATTTTTTGGAAAAAAATCGGTTGATTTCAACCATTCTTATCTTAATCTGCAAAGTTTTGTTAAAGTTTTTATCACAATGCATCTTATAGCCAATAATCTCATACCTGAATTTTTTTTTAAATTACTATTTTTTGTATGAAATATGAACTATTTATGTAACATGAACTATACGATCTGAAGCTTTTTTTCTGCAGTAGCAAATACTAGTAAGTTTTTTTAATTGTATAAATTAAAACTAATATGTTGTGACTATCACGAAACTTTCTTCTGTATCTGTATTATGAATCCTTTAACGTATTGTTACAAACTTTCTAAAAACTTTAATTTGTTGTAATTTTGCTAAATTTGGAACTTATTTTCGCTTAAAATTACAGCAGTTCTTCAAATTACACCTGTTTGTTGACTTCACAAGCTATGCACCATTTAACATGCTTATGGGCTCGGCAAATAGCGAAGTTTTTGCGATAAATTGTGTTTATAGACTTAGCCGGTGAAATATAAACCGCAACATTACAATCAGCTGTCCATTTGCAGAGTGGTAACGACTAAAACATGTATCACCGATATTAGAAACATTGTTTTTCCCATCTCAAAAAATGCCCAAATCGTCTAAAGAAGTTTTCACTTCAAAAATATTATATAAGCTTAAAAATGTTTGCTTCTAAAGAAATGCACTAACCCGGCTGAGGATCAAATTCACTCACTAGCCGCGTTTATAACGCACTTTTCAACCCAGTAAATCCCCGCTCTGACTCCACAAAAAACAGATTAAAAAATTCCCCGTTTCCATGTAAAAAGAGATTCTCCCATTATACCAGAGAAAGCGATTTTTACCCAACATCCTTAGCGGCTAGAAGACGAACTTGTTTCGCGTAACGCATTCTGGGTAAAAACACCGCTTCCACTCCAGAAGCTAGTAGGAGGAGAAAGATTCCACATAAACCCCGCAAATACCCCCCGCACTACTCAAGAATCAGATTATGAGACTGACTCACTGCTGACAGCGCTACTGAGGTCAGCAGCTTCAACCGAAATCAACGTATTAAAGGAATTGAGAGAAGTCGGAATGCTTTGTATTCTAAATGTCCGTGAGGTGATGGTGTCACAAAATGGATGGTTTTTCCCTTCCTCAAAAATGCTCAACATGCCTAAAGAAGTTTTTGCTTCAAACATGGATCATTTTATGAATGTGCATAATGTTAGAGAGATGCAGTTCAATCCTGTCACATTGTTATCTCAAAAATTGGTTATTAGTAGGACTGGGCAATATCGGAATTTTAATACCGCGATATATCGCTCGCCAAATATCGATATATTCTGGGGGGGGGGGAAGGGTGCAAAGGGATCAAAAAACATTTCCAAATATAATTCTCTAATTCAAAACTTTCATGGAGGAGGGCGTGCTCAATGGTGTAGCTCAATGCATGACAAAAATGCTTTGCAATGAAAAAGTTTTAAATATTCAATTCAATATTTTGTTTAAATCTTTCAATTTGAGCAGTCTCAATAATTTGAATATACTTTGAACTATATTTCGTATTGATGTCTTAAATAGTTTGTTTTTAGTCATTTAATAGCTTTTGCTTTAAGACTTTTTAGTTAAGTAAGATTAAGTAAAATACTAATAATAAATCTTTAAAGAAAAGATTTGAGCATTATCAAAATCAATGCAGTAAACTTCTTTTTTTTTTTTAGCGTTTTTAAATAAGACTTTTTTTATTCCAATGAAATTTTTCATATTTTTTAAAATCAATTAATTATGTATATTATTCATTTATGTTACATTAGTAAATAAAAAAATGCTTAAAAATTGTACTTACTTTTTATCTTCATCTGACGGTCTTAGGTAAACCATCCAATAAAGGTCATCAATCGACAAGCTCAGCTTTTTCAATCATACTTGTTACTTTCCGAAAATGCGTAGAACTTTCGCAAAGAACATATGCCCGTGCATGGTAGAACCGAGGCCTTCGAGATAGGAACAGGGGCGGATCCAGACTATAGATTTGGGAGGGGAACTTTTTCAGCAGTTTATGTTTATGGGGGGAGGGGGGGGGTATGAAATTACTCATTAAAAAATAACCGTAGAAATTGAGTTTTACAACTTATCCTCTGAATCTTAACGCTTCTTATATAAAAAAATTTTTCTTTACAAATTTTGCAAGTATAATTTTCAGAAAATATTTTTAAAAAACTGTTATTTTCATTGTTATATTTATATATTTTTTAATCCTAAAATTTTCGCCGATAAAGGGGGTCCGGGGATTCTGCCCCGGAAAAATTTTGAAATTAAAACCCTAAGAATGCAGTTTTAGACGGCATCTGATGATGTTACGGGGAAGAAAGGTTCGAGGGGCTTTCTGCGGAAATTTTTAGAAACTGAAGTTTTAAAAACGCGAGTATAGGCGATATTTGTTGACGGTAAGGTAAAAGACGGGACTTTTGAGGGCTGCCTCAGATCGATTCATTTTTTTTTTTTTTTTTTGTAAAATAGATCGAAATCGATCCCCCCACCGCCCAATTTTTCAAAATTGAAGTTCCTATAGCGCAGGTACAGACTAACTTTGATGATGTTACGAGCAGTGGGGTTCTAGGGCTCTTACCAAAAAATGTTTCGAAATTGAAGTCCTAGGAAACGAAGTTTTTAAGCGATATTCATTGACGAAGGATTTAAATGCTCACCCCCTTAAAATTTTTCGAAATTGTAATTTTTTCATTTTTAGATTTCTTACGAGAGCATTCGGGCCCCTGTCCGGAAATTTTTCGTAATTGATGTCATAAAAACGTGACTGCAGACCATATTTGGTAACATTATGGTTTCGGCAATTTTTCAAATTTGAAACTTCAAAAAAGCAATATTAAACGACTCTCGATGTCTTTAGAATGCGAGGTGTTAGGTAGTTATCCCCTGGAATTTTTTCGAAATTCAAGCCCCGAAAACGAGATTTGAGACACTATTTAAAGGTTTCGGCGGGGAAAAGGGGGCTTCCCAATTATGAAGACTTTCTTATTTTTAGACCGACTAGGAAAAAGAAAAAAAATGGTGGGGAGTGGGGATGCAATTAACTGATCAATAAACCGCCATGATTGAAAATTTTTATTTCAAGGTTCTTTTCAAAAGAAATTTAGATTTTTTCGCGACATTCTTTTTTTCAACTTATTAAAAGAATTTCGTTTTTCCAAGGTTCGTTCTATTATTCTCTTTAATTGTAAGAAATGCTTTTGAGAAACATTCTAGTCAGCATTCTGGGGTGGTCTCTCACCCCCTCTGATTGCGCTACTGAATTGTAGAAGCTTTAAATTTTTTTGATGAACTCTACACCAAATGAATACAAAAGTCAGTTTAAACAGGTTTGTGTTCAAAAAGACTTATTTTGAAAGATTACTGGAAAACAGATGCAAAAAGCAAGTACGAAAATTTGGGAGACTGGAAATAGCCCTAAAGTGGATAAATTGAACTACTACTCGGAAGCTGTACTGTGCTATATCGATGAACCTTTTAGTACGATGAAAAATATTTACTTAGTCCCCGAACTCGAATTTTTATGTGAACTTCTCATAGTCTTATAACCCCTATGACGGAAGCATTTAATTTTTATATTTCTCTATAACTGTCTTTACATTCCTGCATGCCCGGATCTTCGATTTTTCAGAACCGGAGCAAAAGCTAAATACTGACACCCTTTACCCACCTTCGTTGAAATTTTATATCGAGGTTCAACGAGAAAACAACAGAAATAGTGTAAATTTGCATCTTCCTAGAAGTTGCCTCCTGGCAACTGGGGGGGGGGGGGGTGGAAAAGGGTATTGACTATGTAAAAAAGGTAAGCCAAGGGCTTGCTGCTGCCTAGATCCGGCAGTGCGATTCCTATATTCACACAAGTAGGCACGAATTCATTTATTAAGCAATTCCTGTTTTTCTGTATCAAAGCATGTATCAAATACTGAAAACAAAGTGTGTCAACAATGGGATGTTCTCGTTTTAGTTTAGTGTCAACTCCTACCCAATGTCTTTTTTTTATTTAAAAAAAAATGTGCATTCGTTTTATTAATCTAATTTTGTTGCATTATAATAGGGGACTAGTTGGTACCGTTATCACTTATTAAATGTTTCTCCTAGGATGAATTCCCTCCAAGCTATGTTAACAAACAGAAAAAATTAATCTTTAAAATGTCAACTACTGGTGGTTCTACCTTACCATGTTTTCTGAACAGTTTTTTGGTTTACTTGGGATTTTGTGTTTTGGAAAAGGACATTTCCCAGTTCCCCTCTTTGGATCCGCTTTTGCAATTCTCTCCTCGCTTTTCACCGCGCCTTGCTCCAAGTTCAATTTCTATAAAACAGAAGAATTTTCCTGCACTCTGTTCTAAAAGTTTTTAGGTACATATGAGATTTGGGGGGGGGGGACATTCCTCCAGTTCCCCTCGGTGGATCCGCTTCTGCTATTGTCTAATTGTTTTTCCTGAAGCCTTTCGTCAAGTTCTGAAAAAACAGTAAAAAAAATTCATGTACGTTGTTTTCTGAACAGTTTTAGGATCACTTGGGATTTTTTTTTTTTTTTTTTTGAGGGAAGGGGAGAACATCCCCCAGTTCCCCTCCTTGGATCCGCTTTTGCAATTCTCTCTTCGCTTTTCCTCTGCGCCTTTCTTCAAGTTCAAGTTCTATAAAACAGAATTTTCCTGCTCTCTGTTCTAGAACTTTTTAGAAAAATACACATGAGATTTTGGGGTGAGGGGAACATTTCTCCAGTTCCCTTCCGTGGATCCGCTTCCGCTATTGTCTAATCGCTTTTCCTGAAGCCGTTCGTCAAGCTCTAAAAAACAGGGGGGAAAAAATCCTGTACTTTGTTTTCTGAACAGTTTTTGGATTACTTAGATTTTTTTTTTTTTTTGAAGAGAAAGGAGAACATTCCCCAGTTCCCCTCCTTGGATCCGCTTTTGCAATCCTCTCTTAGTTTTTTCTTGCGCTTTTCTTCAAGTTCGAGCTCTATAAAACAGAAGAATTTTGCTGCACTCTGTTGTGAAAATGTTTAGGTACACGGGAGATTTTGGGGGAAGGGGAACATTCCCCCACGGATCCGCCATCCGCCTATTGCCTATCGTTTTTCCTGGAGCCTATTTTCAAGTTCAAGTTCTATAAAACAATATCTTCCTATTCTCTGTTCTAAAACCTTTTAGGTACACATGATATGTTGGGGGAGGAGAGCATTCCTCCAGTTCCCCTCCGTGGATCCGCTTCTGCTGTTTTCTAATCGCTTTTCCTGGAGCTTTGCTTCAAGTTCAAGTTCTATAAAATTGAAGAATTTTCCTGCACTCTTGTGAAAATTTTTAGGTATATATGGGATTTGGGTGGGGGGCATTCCCTCAGTTCCTCTCCGTGGATCTGCTTCTGCTGTTGTCTAATTGCTTTTCCTAATACCTTAGTTCACGTTCTAAAAAACGGAAAAAAATTTCGGTACTCCTGTTTTCTGAACTGTTTTAGGTACACTTGGGATTTTTTTTGAGGGGGGGGGGGGAGACATTCCCACAGTTCTCCTATTTGAATCTGCTTTTGCAATTTTCTCCTCGCTTTTCCTGACGCTTTTCTTGAAGTTCAAGTTTGAAAAAACGAAAGAATTGTGCTGTACTCTGTTCTGAAAATTTTTAGATACACTTGGGATTTTGGAGGGGGAACGTTCCCCCAGTTCCCCTCCCGTGGATCCGCGCCTGGATAGGAAGGCCATCCAACTAGCAAATGACGTCATCGTTTGTCGATCCACAATGATATTGGGAAGTGAGCACTTCGATTAATATTTTGGTTAAATAAAACTATTTGGTTTATTTATTATTGACTTCTGTTATTTTAGTAGCATTACAAGTTCTACTTTTTCATTTGAAAACATAAAAAGGAACCGATAATCCTACATTAAAAAATACACTGAGCTTAATTCATAGTATTTGACATAAAAACATTTATAAGTCTTACAAAGTATTCAACACGATTCTAAACACGATTTTATTTTACAATCATGTAAAACAAAGTGATAAATAAACACAGTTTTATTTTTCATTGGAAATTGCTTTTTAACTAATCGCATTTTAACTACTCGTATATTGTATTGAAACATTAAGTCTTAAGAAGTATTCAAATAAATAAATGAACTTTCGTTTTACAATTACATCAAAACAAAAAATAATATTACTATTGTATTTGAATAAGAATTAAATGAAATTTTAAAAAATAAATAAACATTTTTACTTAAGAAAACGGGAAACATGACTGCAATATGTTTCAAAGACATAACATCAAATTAAAGTACATAATACCATATTATTAATGTTAACTTAGCTGAGCAAATTTATGCTTTTCAAAAGACGTGAATGCTTGGGTGTCATCCCCCAAAGTAGACGGTGCCCTACCCCCTTCAATTATGAAAACTTCAAAAAAAAAAAAAAAACCCAAAACATCTCCATTTCCCTTAAAATTTCAAGGGCACAGTTATTTATAACTATAGGGGTTGAAAATCTATCATTACTATGAGACTATGATTCCGACCCCCCCCCCCCCCCCTTCGGAAGGCACTCTCGAAAAATTACACAGGAATTCAACTTGAAAAACGTTAATTAAAGAATGTATAATACAACATCATGAATACTGTATGTTGTACATCCAAAAAATGTATTCAATATCTAAACAGCCTTTTTTTTTTGGAATTCGGCTACTTTTCCATTTTCTGCTGCTAATGATTCTTGTGTGTGGGGGGGGGGGGGGCTTTAATAGTTCATCATTTTAGGCTTTTGAAAAATTATTTTAAAAAGCATTAATTGATGACAAAGTAACCTTTTTCAAAAAACTTTTCATAGAATGACCATTTTAGCAACTTTCTTTAATACTTAAAACCTCATATATGTTAAATTTAGATCAACATTTTGCTGAGTCTGCTCTTTTAGGAAATCAATGTGGCAGTTTTGTGACAGGGGAAGGGAGGGGATAACAAGAAGTGTGACATCACGCGTTGTTTATAACAATATGCTCATGTTGAACAGCGTTACATGTAACAAGGAGGAGGGGGGGGGGGGGGGGAATTTGTTCAAAAGTTTGCATAATACTTTATAGACAGCCCCTTAATTCAATTTATGTTACAGTTTCAGAGTTCCTGAAAGCTTATTAACAAAAAACCCAAGGAGTTCAAAAAATATGTAGTTCAAGATATTTTGATCTTTTTAAGCATAAACAAACAAGCACAGAGCATTTGGCAAAAACACGTTGTGTATCCACTGCTCAAAACTAATCTTTCGCAAGCCCAGAAATTATGAATACCGTTAACTTAACCACAATGTGTGCATAAATATCATAAAACTTAAAGACAACAGTGAAAAAAAAAACGTATATATTTTTTTAATTTACGCACAGAACCAGCTTGTTTGAATAACATTGCAGGGGCGTAGTTGGGGGGAAATGTTTGAGTATCGGACCCACGACCTCCGGCGTTCAAATCTAATCTTCTATCTCAGAACTACGGAAGCCCATCAAGGAATGTTTTTTGATCAAAATAACACATGCTAGCGTATGAAACAATTTAATCGAAACGGAAAATATAAGATTAGTTCAGTTAAAACCCTGTTTCAATAAACTTGTTTACATATTAACTGAATATCAACACCAGGTTACGTTGCTTCTGATAGCAACAAGTATATTTGCAGAAAATTTTGACATATGTATATTGTCAGCTTGGAAAATCCATTTCGAATAAATGCGTGTACAAAGTTGAAAAAATAAAGAAATAAAAAGTTGCAAGTTAACCGTTTCAAATATTAAAGCAGTATACTAAAATTACAAATTACAGACAAAGATATCAGAAAGGAAACTGACAATTGTTCGTGTAATGGAGGAAAACGTAAGTAATCTTAACTGCATAAAATGTAAATTTGTTTATCTGAGAAAAGTACTTACCTCCGAACTTTAAAATTTATTCCATGAGACGCCCAACTTTTTTCTTCACATGCAGGTTGTTCGGAAGCGGAAATCGCTGACTCAAATTCACTCAGCAGACACTTATATTATATATATATATTTTTTAATTGCCTTTACATTCCCGTACGTGGAAAGGATGAGATAAATCCAACAGTATTGTATTCAAAAATGTGCAGCCGAAGTTAATATTTCCTATTTCATCTATTTCAACCAGACCAAAAAGCACTATTGTTTAACTGGTAGACTGCACTGCTTTCAAAGTTTCGCGCGAAGTTCAAAGATCGACTACTGGTGGCGTAACGAAGCGGGGGGGAGGGGAGTTGTCTGGCCTGTTATCACGTGGGTCTTGGTAGAACTGAATTCCATCTTCGTTAATGCGTACAACTTTCACAAAAAACACTATGTCCATGCATTAACAGTAGTGTCTGGCGAGAAGAGTTCAGCTTCAGGGTTGCCGGCGATAACGCTTTAAAATTGGATTACCGTGTTATGATCGGAATAAAAAAATCAAAGATAAAGCTACTATTTTCATTCAGTTACGAGTTGCGCTCTTTTTGATACGACAGCTCGAATGGAAATGATTGAGCTGGCGGCTTATTTTATTTAATCTCATTACGTTTTTTTCGTTTTTCATTTCTTTTTTAATACAAACATTTCTGTTCAGTATATTTCGCAAACCTTTTATTCAGCGTAATATCAATGGTTTACGTTTAATTAGAATTATGAACCGTGTTGATACTCTATTGGTTAATTTTTAATTGTTGCATTAAGATGCTTTTTTAACCAACATGCATTCACTTTTCAGGCCCCACGAGAGGCCATATCAGCCTTGTCAGAAACTAGGGGCGCGGTCCTTAGAAGGGCCCCGCTCTTGAAAACTTTTTACGGGGATGGGACCCGGAGACCAATCTGACAATGAGTCCACCTTGACCTCCGGCGGCCCTGTTAATTTTCCCTTGTGCTATAATTTAAAATAAAATAACTGATGGAAGAATGCAGTTAATTTCTTGAAATTTCAAGCCTTCATACATCATACAGAACTATAAAAAGTTATGTATTTTTGAGTCAGTATTTCAATTTCTCTGTAATTATGTCCCGTATTTCTGTTTCAACCGGGGTTGGCAAGTTTGCCAAGGCGGTTAAAACCACTGGTAGAAACCGGTTAAAACCGGCATGGCAAAAACCAGTTTCGGCCACATTTGGGGCAGAAACTGGCCAAAACTCTCAAAATGACGAAAAATTGATTGACACACAGTAGAAAATACATGGAAAAAACAATTTGTTAATTAAAGCACAATCAATTGTTACTTTGCAACAAATGTTACATTGTTTAGACCCTGCAGTTGCCTCTTAGAAAAAGTGGTTTCGAAAATCCAAACTGTTTTCTCAATTTAATGTGCAAATGAGGAACTTAGGACTATTCTTTCAACAGAAGAGCTAGCAGGCAATGTATCAAAGAACAAGTAATATTCGTGAAACTTTCATCTGTTGTATATTTTTTCAAACTGGTCCACCATCTAGTACCTTGGGAAACGGTAAAAATTTGACTGGAAAAATAAGTTTGGGGAAATGGGGCCAATTTATTTTGTAAAGCTGTGACATTAGGCACATACAAAATCTAGGTTAATATTGGCAAGTAAAATTCTGACACTTTCTTCTTGAAGCATGTAATAATTTCAATCACAAGCAATTTAGATGAAGCATATAAAGCGAGCAAATTACAATCAGTAATTTCCTGTTTTTAGTTCTGTATGTCAGTCCTCTTGCCTAAGAACATATCTGATTTTTGTCCTTTATTCGAGCATCTGCAGTTGAAAAGTTCCCTTTTGAAACTAAATCAAGGGCACTAGCATAGTATTTTATTTTTTACAATGATGAAATGATGTTTGATATCTCAGTTTATTTAAACGAATATCATTGAGTAATTACTTCAAAAGTTAAGTAAAGTTAAAGTTATTAAAGACACTTTTAAGTTTTTGCCAGTTTCTGCCGGTTTTTACCGGTTATAACCAGTTTCTGCCACTGGCACGGCAAAAACTAGTTTCTGCCGGCAGAAAGCCAACCCTGGTTTCAACCGATATATTGGACAGATAGAAATCTAAATATCGTTACCGTGGTAATAGTTATATATCGGTATATCGCCCAGCCCTAGTTATTAGTAATGTCAATTTTCATTTCAATCAAAAGTATTTAAATACTGTTTTCACAAATGTTTGAAATTCTTGCAAATTTAAATAATGAAAACAGTATTTAAAATAAAGTATCAGCAAAATTTTAAACTCTGTATTTTTAAGCAGGGTATTTGAGGCCACATTAGTAACATATACATAAAAAAGAAAAGAAAAAATAGGAAAGAATAAAAGCACTGGGACAATATTTAAAAAAAAAAAAGTATTTAGATGATTTATGAAAAATGTTCCTGCCCCTTAGAAATGAAGAGTTTCTAACGTTTAAGCTCAAAAATGATTCAAATCAATAATTTATTCACTTGAAAAAATCATTTCAGTCATGATTAAAATCACTGATTTAATTCAATCTATATATATAATTCTCTTACGTGCCGGCAAATGAAGGGGTGAATTTCTAAACCTCTGTTGGCAACACTTCGCCGATAAATCATGTAAACAAACTTGGTTTTTGCCGATTGAAGGAAACAAACTTCTACGTTGTTTTGAAATCTTGAATCACAGAATACTCAACGAACTTTTTTTTTTTTTGAGATGAGTTTGAGTCGGGCTGTGGCCCATTTCAACCTTAATCAGCAAAGAAAAGCTCAAAGAAGGCAGGAAACCGTTCTTGAATCCAATTTAAGACGAGCCATTTCCAGAGTTGTATTCTCTGATTCGCTGCCGATAATTTTTAGCGGCTGGGGAATTTTCAGTCAGCAGTTCCTTCAACAGATCAGGTGCGTCACACAATGCCGGTAACCGCACCTTTCCGTCATGGCAACATTTAGTATATTTATTTGCAGTATTACGCTCTTTCTGCCAATAAAGAGCACCACAAAATTCGCATTCTTCACACATTGCTCCACAATCATGTTCATCGGCAATGTTGTTTTGAACGCGTAGGCGCTTTGAGCGTCGTCTATTCTCTGCTTCAGTACGACAGTTCAGTTCAAAATGAATAACCGAGAAAGAATTTACTTTATTCCTTTTATTCTCAGCTGAAAGGTTTCGCCAAATTTGTTTAGGGTTATAGTAGTTTTAGTATTGTGCAAGCAAAGTAGCCTTGGCGAGTTTTCGCGTTTTTAGTTAAACCATTTTTTGTTCGTGACGTGGCAAGGATTCAGAATAACAACAAGAAGGACAAACGTTTGAGAAAATATGTTTGGTGCTCTCTGAGCCTGTTTTTAGTCATGGCCAGCTCTATGTGGCATTATCAAGAACAAGATCTTTTGAAGCAGTGTCAGTTGTGGCTCCCAAACGGGACATTTTTAATTGTGTATATGAGGAAGTTTTCTCAGATTAGAATATATAAGAGTGTAAATATGTAAATATATAAGAGTGTAAATAATGTAAATACATCCCTCGAGGGAGCCTGTAACCCCTAGAGGGCGCGTCCCCAGGTGGCGGATAGGGGAATGCCTTCATTGGTTTTCCAATGGGTGGTAGAAGGGAAATAAAATACCTTCCGCGGACCAACAGGTAGAAGTGCAATCTCTCCAAAGCAATGACAGACACTTTTGTATCTATAATGGTAAAGTTGTGCACATTGCCAAGGCAGTCATCTTACATACAGCAAAGTTAAACTGTCGAAAATCTGGCTAAAGCAGACAAATTAACATTATGAACGTAATTTTCATATTGGTTAAATGGATGGTGACCTAAATGCAATTACCAACTTTAATTTTTACGGAAAATTTTAGCTAGGCTAATGTATTGGCATACAGCGAGCGAGCGAAGCGATCCACAGGGAACTGCGTAAGCAGTTCCAGGGGTTGGCGAGCGATAGCGAGCAGGGGGCGATAGCCCCCTAGTTGATTTAAATTGCTGACACCCAGCGATGGACTTAATAAAAACCCACCTGAAAAAAAAACCTAGGACTTATTTCTCAAAATTTATTATGTGACGTTTGTTTTTTCTTAAAAGTTTTAAGAAAAGCAAAAAAAAAAAATTTTTTTTTTTTTTTTTTTTTTTGGTTTAAGTTAAACTAAAAAAATTTGCTTGTTAAAATTTGAAAAGTATTTACATTAATTTTATTTTTGCAGTGCATTTAAAATGTTCAAAACAATAAATATTATTCTTAGGAATACTGCTTTTTTTTGTTTTTAGAATGTATCTTTTATCATCTCATTAAATAATGCTGTACCAAATTATAGTATCAAAAATGCTTGAAGCCAGCCGAAAATGTACCTACAAATGAAGTACACATACCTGATGACTTTTAAATATATGTATGAACTAAAAATTAATTTATAAAAATAATTAAGTACAAATACAAAATTCTAAAAAAAAAAAAAAATATATGCTGCTCTTTAAAAGCTCCATTGTCAATGAAACAGCAGTTATCAAACACAAAGGGCGATGATATTAAATGCCGAAAAGCACATTTTTAGGGGGTGTTGAGACAATGAAACACTCAGCACTCCACGAAACTTGATGTTCATTGTGACAGAGTGAACATCATCCCCCGTCTCCTCAATGACCCTTGTCCTTAAGCAGAGAAACAAATTAATGAATGAGATTAGAATGCTATCCCCCCTCCAAGTTTTGCCGATACGAAATTTCCTTCCACCTGTTTTTCAGTTTTAATATATTTAAAGGGGTAAGAAATTTTAAATGTCGGCGCGAAACTGGGGTTGAACCATTAGAATATTTTGCGTGACATATATGAAACTATACGCATATGAAAATGATACATTTAACTTTATAATTGGAAGCGAAAAATAGCACTTTTTTTATTGGTTTGCTTATTTTCTAAATTAATGCATTTTTCACAAACATAACACATTATAAATTGAAAATATCTTTACTAATATTATAAAGAGAGAGGGCGGATTTTTGTGTGTTTATATATTCGAGGTAAGGGGGGTCTCCTGAACCCCTGCACCTATTTGAAAAATTCTTTTATTATATGAAAGGTGCTTTCTTACTGAGTAACATAGGCTATAGTTCGAAAAAATCCGATAAATAGTTCTTTTTTTATTTCAATTTAGGTCCAAATTTCACGTAAATTGCCTATTATTGGCTATTAAAAGGGGTGAAAAATTACTTGCACATATTAATATTTTATATCGTTGAAAAGGGTAGAATTTTTCGCGTTCTAAGAAATTTGTTTCAACGCTCTAACTTCATTACGACAGGAGTAATTTGCGTTTTTAGCTCGAACTTTTTTAGGCTTAGCTGAAATTTTGGCAATTACTTTCTTCATCAAATTTATCAATAAAAAGTGAAGGAATTGTCCCACAGTTTTCTTTTTGACACCGTTGGAAAATGCGAAATTTTTTACTCCAGAAATATCTCTACCTATGATCGAAAAATTAACCTTCTATCTCCAAAGGAAAAAAAGTTACAAGCCGTTAAAAATAAACTTCGAATAAATCTAATCTCCATTAAAATTGCTGACGTTTTGTTTTGCATTGCCATGGTTACGTCTTTTAGCTTCGCTTCATTTTAATTTCTTAAAGGTCCACAAACTTGGCGCCACGGAATTATTAAGCAGTGGGGAAATGTTTTCGCCAATTCTGCATATTTTACGATCTATGTTGTGATAATTCCCCCGGACAATGTAGAAATTGTGGGAAGAGTTTGAAAAGTAGGAGACTTAGCAATTTTCCCAATTATCGCCAAATTTGTGGACGCCAAAGACCAAGAGCTAATGTATTTCGGCCATGGCCTTGCTGATAGTGACAGAAGCAAACGATTATAGCCCATAATTGACGATAGCGCCAAACCCCAAGTTATCAAAATATTTTCGAAATTACTAATGAAAAGAAACCAGTGCATCGAAAAAGCAGGAGGGGATGGAAGTTGTATTTGTAAGCGCTTTTACATTTAATTGTAAAGAAGAACATTACTATGATTCAGCTTTCAAAACTTAATGATATCCAAACAAAATATCAATGTGAAAAGTAGCCAAGTTCGATCGAAATGAGGTTCTGGCTAGACGGTGTAACCGACAAGATTCAGATCTCAACGGATAACAAGTTCCATAGCAGTTCCTCATGGAAGTTGGATTGCCCCGTGTTCTTCAATTCATTTTGAAAACATTTTTTTTTACTTTCTTTCTTCCCGGATTTAAACTTGCCAAGTTACTGTATAATTGGAGTGGGCACATGTTTAGAAATTGTTTTTTGACGACCAAAACTTGCCGCAAGTTTAAAATCCGGAATGAAAGAAAATAAAAAAATTGTTTTCTGAATGAATTGGAAAACATGGGACAATCTAACTTTGAGGAACAGCTATGGAACTTGGTACCCGTTTAGATCTGAATTATTTTATCGGTGACACCGTCTACCCAGGGCCTCATTTTGTTCGAACTTAGCTCCTTTTTACTTTCTTCTATATCTAATATATAGAAGAAAGTATTGGATTCGTGCAAATTTTCGAATTTCGAATTTTGACGGATTCGTACGTTTTGAGGTGTGCTGAGTCCATTTCGACCATTTTTGGAAAATGTCTGTCTGTCTGTGTGTGTGTGTGTATGTGTGTGTGTATGTATGTATGTGTGTGTGTATGTATGTGTGTCACGTCTGTGTGTGACCAGTTTTTTGTGGCCGCTCTACAACAAAAACTACCGCATGAAATCGAACGAAACTTTGTACACATATGTGCCCCTATGTGAACTTGTGCCCATTAGTTTTTGGCGCGAATTCCTCCAAGGGGGGTGGAGCAATGGGACGTTTTTCGAGTTACGCGTGCTTGCTATTCCTCAGGAAGTAACTGGCGGAATCAAACAAAATTTAGTCCGTATGTTGGTATTAACAGGAACAGGTGCTGATTCAATTTTGGTGTCAATAACTCAAACGGGGGTTGAGCTATAGAACGTTTTTTGTCGTCAATTGTGACTGCTGTATCTCAAGAAATAATGAACGGAATGAAAGAAAAATTTATCGGCAAGTAGCCCTTAGTGGTTATAAGAACTGATTTTATTTTTGTGTCAACAGCTAAAAAGGGGGTAGCGCAATCACCCGTTCTTTTTTTCCATTTTGAGTGCCCTATCTCAAGAAGTAATGCTACGTTCTGGTTGAAATTTGGAATATATGTGAATCCATATGTAAACAGGCTCTGGTTTAATTTTGACGCCGATCGCTCCAAGAGGTGTTGATTTTTTTTTTTTTTTTTTGCGAATAAAAATATTTTTATTAATGCAACAATAAGAAAGATAAATCGTAATAGATTGTCGTCTGCGTATTTCTCGTGGTTTTAATTGTATGGAAATGATAGGAAATATTATCTCAATGATTTAAAATTTTTAACTGTTGCCATCTTATGTTTGTTAACAAATAAAATATTTGTAATTAATTTAAGCAAGGCTTTTAAAATAACTTTCAATTTTCGCTCTTTGCTTTGCTTTTGCAATAATTCAGACATTGGGATGGTCGTCAAGTTTTTGCATGTGTAATTTTGTTTTTGTTAGGAATATTGCTTCCTCGTCAAGCATGGGGAGGGATCAGAAAAAGGAAAAATATAGAAGAAAGTTTCGTGATGGCCACAACATACTAGTTATGTTTTGTTGGGATTTTATTTTACAGCGATCCATAGCGTACGGTAATGTCCACAACCCTGCTATTTTAATTACAATAGAGAAAATAATGCCTTTTAGTTCAGAGCAATTTCATGTGTAACGGAAAGACAGTTTTTTTTTTTTTTTTTAGATTTAGGCGATTACAGTGAAATTATTTTCATTTCAGCTGTCTTTTTTTTCTCTGCACTTCATTGTTAAAATATGAAAACCGAGACAGAGAAAAAAAATTCTATTCTTTTTTCCTCAATGTTTGTACTATTTTCTGCTCCGTGATAAAATGACACTTTTCTGAACCAAGTTTTTGGACTTTTCGGATATTTTTGTGACATTGTGTATTAATTCAATCTTTTAACTGACGAATACTTTCGTGATCGAGAAGTAACAATAAGAAACTGTTAATTTAAATAATTTTTCATGCACTAGGTTGACAAAATTCAAGTTTATGCGTTTTGACGGAATAACTGCGGTGGAGTGGCTTTTAAAATAATTAAGTTAAAAATTGTTGCCTTTAACTTATATGACACTACTGTTGTTGTTTACGTGTCCATGGTTAATAACCATGGAAGGATTGAGGGCCATTGCCTCGAGATTTTGGACTTTTTTACTTATTCACACTTAGACAACATGAGAAAGATTTTCAGCGTAAAGAAAGGAAATACACCACTCAGAGCATCCGAGGCTATCGGACCCACGTTTACCGGCATTGGAAGCGAAGTTTCTACCACAAAGCCCCCCAACGCATAATGAATGAGGCGTAATGAGTGATATAGTTTACAAAATCATTCCAATAAATTAATGAAAAAAAAATTCTTTCGAGAGAATTTTGACGGACAGGTGTAATCTTTATATCAGAATTTTTCTTAAAATTACTTTATGGACTATGTTTGGAGCTCAGACAAAATTATATGTGCACATTTTAACTAACGAAACAGGATCTTTCTTTTTATTTCGGGGTGGAAAGAGAAATTTACACTTGCTCTAAGAGTTTTTTTTATTTAGTTTTATAGCACGAGCAGAGCCGTGCGGGTACTCCTAGTATGGAATACGTGTGTGGTTTGCAGTAATTTGTTAACAGACAAAATTTTTACAATTAATTTTAGCAATACTTTTAATGAGCTAAGTCCGCGCGCAACATGCGCAGTCGTTGTGGCAAATTTGTGATATCCGCGATTTGAGGTCGAGTACAGTTGTACATAGATCTTCTGACACATTCAAATTTAAATTATTTAATGGCTTAGGTTTTTTTTTTTTTTTTTTTTTGCTTGGTGATAACATGCGTTATTTTGTCTTTTTAATGAACTTTTAAACAAAACTAAGTATTAAACAAGACAAAGACTTCCATCAAAAGAAAGATAAATCACCAACCAATTAAAATTATCCCATAAAACGTAAAATAATCCACGATTTAAGAAAAAAAGTCATTAAATAAAAAGTGAAAAGCTAGATTAAAATAGTCCGCAAGTTGTAAAACATTTTAAAAAACTTCATGAAAATGTTAAATAATCCGCCAAATAAAGAAACTAACAGAATTTATTGCGAAGTTGTAAAATACTCGAAAGCAATGTAATTTAAAATATAGTATTTTATTATCCAAGAAATATCTTTTCAACAGAGATGATACAAGGATTGCAATGTAATGGATTAAAATGTAAACGACCCGATTCTCGCAAAACGAACATAGAATCTTAATGGTCAGCAAATAACTTGACGTAAAATTTGGCTTGCCATTATTGTTCCTTAAAAACACAAAACAGTGTTGTTTCAATTGAAAATTTTCTGACTTGAAGTTCTCTATTCTAAAAATACAGACAAAGTAATAATACCAACGCAAAATGATGTGATATATCTTATCATCAACAACCACGTTGTAAAAACTTCCCCGCCAAGAAAACCTTTAACTTTTCCGCACCAAAAAAAAAAGTTAAAGGTTTTCTTGGCGGGGAAATTTTTACAACAGGGTTGTTTTTGATGAGATTTGTATTGTAACGGATCCGATGCGACTTCCAACTTTCTTGAAAGGACGACACAGTTCTTGATTAAAAACACAGAGAATTTATTTACACTATGTACAGGAAAGATCGTTAACAACTGCTAAATTAATCATCAGCAATTAAGCAAATATCACACCACACCTTAAACCCAACGGTTACACACGTATTTACTTCCAAATACGAAAAACAACACCGCGAAATGCCTCGCAATAAACAGAGCTAATACACTCTCAGTTCGAATTCTCAATCGAAACTTAACTTTTTATCACGCAGGACGCTTTTATAAACATCGAAAAGTTTCCACAACATTCGAAATCCTTCTCGAAATTCGTAGACCGTTATCTGATTTCATTCACAAATTTTATCAATGAAAAGAAAATAGGGGATCGTATACTTCAATCGAATGTACAGGGGCTATATATTTATTACGGGAAACTATTTACAAGTTACGTTACTACAATAATTACTTTTACAGAATTTGTAACAGTATAATAAGGTTAAGTGAAGGAGGAGTAGAGGGAAGAGTTTTGATTCGATAGTCTTTATTTTTTGTAGAGAGATTAAAATTTCGCAAGATGATTAGTCCCGACGGTCAACACCCTGTCTACGGTCCTGCATGCAGAGGCGGTAACCCTAAAAACCGAAGAAGTTTAGAAAAATTATGAGAGGTTTCACCTTCGTATTTGCGTGTGACTTGCGTCAAACTCTTCTTGAAGTACCCTAGAGGAATGTGTGCAGACAAAACTTTACGCCTGATTACCAATCATCTTAAGAACAATTATAATAACGCAATTAGGAATGGGTGGTGCACACTTCTCGGGTTTTATTTCAAGTAAGTACTGGCAAAATACCTGAACAAGGATGTCTTAACAAAATAGATGAGTTGGGATAATCTTTCAAATTTAATGATTTGATGCAAAATGTTTATCCAGAAATCAAAAATCTTTTGCGCCCCCCCCCCATTCTTACCAGTGATGAATCCAGGATTTTGCTCTGGGAAGACTGAGGTCATTAAACTTTTTTATGTCTCCTTGCCATCACTAAAGTTCATTGATATAAAGTAAACGAAGGCCTCCTGTATCGTTATATGCTATGTAGGGGTGTTAATGAATAATGAAACATTCTGAGTCACACTTGAAATTATCTTAAATTCGATATTCACTGTTAAAATTTTAACGTCAGTATTTTCCCCCCCAAAAAAATCATGCATTTTAGACACCACTGCTAAGCAATTTGGTAGCAAAAATTTCAATGGTGTAGTTTCTGAAATTGTAAAAGTATTTTTTTCTGAAAGAGCATGCTTAAAAAGATAGGATTTGACCATTTTTTAGGTAATTTGACCAAGTTTAGTATATTTTAATAATTATTTTAATTGGTGCGCATTTTCAATTTCATTTTTTACGCTTCAGCGCATGACATTACAAGTGATGAAATGCCATTAACACAGAGCGCAATATTTAATTCGCTTCTTTACTCTTATGTAGTGGCAACGATATTTATGATAGCAAGCGTAGAGTAGAATATTTAATTCGCTTATTTACCCATATGTAGTGGCAACGATATGGATGATAGCAAGCGTAGAGTGCAATATTTAATTCGCTTCTGAATTATCATAACCTGGGAGCGCGGTAGACAGCAAGCGTAAACGTACAGTGCGCCAGTGGATTGCACGCCAAAGTACATCATTTGTGACGTCATAAAGACGTCGCCTAATTTGAAAAATCGGACATCTTAAAAAATTAAATGTTGGGGAAATAAAAATATTTTCTGGGTTCATATTTTTTTTTTTTTTTTTTTTTTTTGCTCATTCTATCAACTTCAGTAACTAAAAGTAGTACTTTTGACTGAAGGAAACACCCATATTCGTTAAAGATGCAGAAAGCAAAAAAAAAAAAAAAAAAAATCGCATGGTTACTGCAGGGGGTGTAGCGAAATAGAAAAAAGAAAAAGCTAAAAAGTCGAAAACTCTAGTAATAAACAGCTGGATAAGAGACAAATTTTTTTTTAAAGAATTAACACTAGGAGCGACCATTAAAGAGAGAGAAAGAGAGAAAGAAAAACAAGAGTTCTGTCTATGAAGTCTCTGCACTTTTTTCCCTCACTTCCTTCTTTTAAAGAGTAAATGAAAAAATCTTTAGAACTCACACACACACAAATAGAGCAAAATTTCGGAAATCCAAAAGGAAATTTCATAAAACCGACCCCTGTTACTATCGCAAATTCGTATATCAACCTAATAAGACGAGCGATATTCAATTAAATGATAAAGATAGCGTGGATGTAGGAAATTATATCATTTTTCAAGATACATAGACCAGGGCCGTATCCAGAGGGGGGAGGGGCGCCCCCCCCTGAAATGTTTTGCAACGTAAAACAGAAGCAAGTTTTCTTTTTTACTTCTTATTCCAGAAAGGAAATTAACAACGTTTTTAATTCTTAATTGTATAACTATTAAACGAGTGAAATTTTGAAGAAATACAGAATAAGCAGTTATTTTGTATTTCTTCAAAATACAGAACTAAATACTGTATTACTTCAAAATATCATTAGCTGCAAAGCATACTTGAAAATTAGACACTTTTAGACTTTCTACTCTCTTTCCGAATTGAATTCAAGACCGTCTAGGACCAAGACAGACCCCTGGTCAATTTGGTAGACTTCCCCTCCTCCCCCCAAAACTCATAAAACTTACAGTACGCCAATTTCTGGACTTCCCAAGGGCCGGGTTCCTAGTTTCCGATTAGGCCAGTGTCTGATTACCAAGATGTGCCTAATTCAGCTCCTTGATACATCCTGCGTAAAAAATGCAAAGATAACACGATTCTCTAGTTTTTAACCCCCGACACACAATTAAAGGAAGGGGGTTATAAGTTTGACATGTCTGGTGTATCTGTGTGTCTGTCTGTGGCACTCTAGCGCCTAAACGGATGGACCGATTTTGAAAGAAAAAAAAAAATTGTTCGAAAGGGGAGTTGATCTAGGGTGTTCTTAGCTAGGTTGCATCTTTGGATGACATTAATTAACGAAGATAATAATTAAAAACCTCTTAAAGGTTTTTCGCGATTTTTGCAGTGAAAAGATAGTTAAATTTTTTTAAAATTTAGTACAAAATAAAGAGAATTTCTTTCCGCGTTTGATAGAATGTGCTTGGAACTTCTTATGTTTCATAGAATTCGAATTATAACGTTTTTTTAAAGCAGATTTTAATAACGGCTAAGCCTGTTTTCAGGCGATTGATAACCGAATTCATAGTTGACCGACAAGAAAATTAAAAGCAATGATTCAAAATTTTTTATCTGTTGCCAGTTTCTATTTAATTGCAAATAAAATACTTGACATTGATTTTTAATAATACAGTTAACTCCCCATTATCCGCGAAATAGGGTGGCGCAGTAACTGCGGATAAGTGAAATCCGAATAATACGGGAAAAATAATAACAAACGATACTTGGTGCATACAATAACTAAAAAATATTAATAACACTCACACGTACATTTAAATTATAAAAAAAAAAAAAAAACATTGATACAGTGAATCTACTAACATTGAATATAAAAAATATATGTAAAATCTAAAAGCGAACAATAACACAGTCATAAGCTGTGTGGAAAAAAATGAGAAAAGATCCGCGGATAACCCGAACTGTGGATAATCCGATCGCCGATAATCAAGTGCTTACTGTATAAAGATTTTCAATTTTCCCTCTTGATTCTACAGTTGCGACTCAGTGGGGGGGGGGGGGGGGGGTTAAAATTTTTAATTTTATCTTTGCTTGGCAGCCTATTTTTCAAGATAAATTTTTGTGAACTCAACTACTGTTGTGTGCATAACTTTTAAAAGGTTTTGTTTGCCATTTTTTTTCATATTTTTACAGTCTCAATTGCCACCATATAAGGCCTCAAAATACAGATTTTAATTTCTATTTTTCAAAATTTTTCCCGGGGGAGAAACCCCCAGACCCCCTGAAATTATGGATATTCTACATCCCATTTAAAGGGTCACTCTACTGTTACCTTTTCACTACAAGTTGAATTAAAAATAATAAGAAATTGAGATAAAAATAAAAACAGCGGGGGGCATTAAAAAACGAGACAAAAAACGTGTGTGTGTGCTAGGGCAATGTGCGAAAAGCGAAAACGGGCCCCTTCCGAAAAAAAATTCTGGATACGGCCTTGATACAGACATTTTTAAAAAAGAGTTAAGTTCTGATCTGGGATTCGTCACTGCACATATCAAAAGGTAAGATTAAAACTAAAAAAGGGGGGAAGGAAATTTCGTGTCGGCGAAACTGAGGGGAAGGGGGGGGGGGGAGACACACCGATAAACACATATTAGAAACTATACCAGGTTATAAGGAAATTATTACCGTAATAGACAGAGGACGAAACTGCATGAATTACTGTGCATCGCCCTAGGGCGAGTCACTGGTTCATCGAGTCCGTCTAATTGACAGGCAACACAGTCCTTCTTCCGATTTAGTGCTTCCCTATAATACAAAACTTTCACTTTTACCGTGTGTATTTACGACACAAAAACAGTTTTCTTCCCAACCGGGGAACTATCAACATAGCACACCAGAGGATAAGGGGCAGGGCCCCAGGTGCCTCAAGCAACGAACTTATATTTCCGTGGCAATTTAGTTTTTATGAGTAGTTACTAGTGTTATTGTCATAAAAAGATATTTATAAACGACATGAAAGCAACGTCCCCTTAGTATTCAGGAAGCGTTGTATGATAGAAACAATATCATTTATTTCACATTAACTACGGCCTAACTTGATACGTGGCGCCACTTAGTTCTTAGTTAAGCGTCATAAATAGTACTCCGATTTAGAATATGGTTTTACTATATACATCATGTTTTTATTTCTTTATATTCGTAATCTAAAAAAAAAAAGATAAGAAAAATAGCAAATTCTCAAGCAAAAAGTTTGAATTTCGTAACTTCAAATTAGTAAATTATTCATTCAAATTTCTTATTAACGAAGTTTCAGGTAAAAACATTAAATGTTAAATCAAAAATGGCTCAAGACAAAAAAGCTAAGAAAGTAAGTGTCAATCATTTTCATGCACCAAGTGTTTTCACTGGGAAGTTTCGATAATTGGGATTTTGGCGTCAGCTCCAAATTTTGGATTTACATGGTCGTTGTATTTTGGCATTATCAGCAAGACCGCAATATTCTTAGCCCTAGCGACTATTTCAGAAAACAGACAAGGGTTCCAGCTATCGAAATTTGCTCCGTAAATATATTGCAAACTGTTATTTTTGGCGACATATTACTCCCCAGGGTCGCCGAGAGCCAAAGCCAAACTGACAGCAGCTTATAAAACTTATACTACACCGATTTCAATCCGAGCCGGGCCTCTTTGTTTTCGACTAGGCTGATATGGCCTCTCGTCGGCCCTGATCACACCTCTAACAGGGTAAATCAACATTCTATTCTTTAATGCATTGTTTGTATTCCACTTCTGAGAGTGAAACAACATGTGAAACACATTATTCTGTCGAGCATTGGGACGATTTACGATCAATTACGGTTTTTAGTAAGGGGTCATTCATTAATTACCTAAGGGTCCTGAGGGGGAGGGGAGCTAGGAAACTCTCTACATACCCTTACTTGGGGGAGGGGGGTGTCAAACCAATTCTTACATAAGATTTTCCGAGTCGATATTTTATAAGAAATCGCGCGGTCAAGTGGTTTGGAAGGGATCATATTCATTTGCGTCTGGAAGGTAAAAAGGCATTAAGGCTGAACTGTTTTTTATTTGTTTGATAAAGAATGAATGGTGTAAAATAAAAGAATCGCACTATCTATGGCATGTTTTATTTTTTTTTATTAGTATCGCATCATATACAAAAAAATGTCGAAAAAACATTGTCCATATTCCAACTTTTTAGTATATGTTTCCTTTGCACGAAAAGGTTTTTAATTTTTTTTAAATAACGATTCCAGTGATGTAAGATTCGTTATTTTATTGAAAATCGAAATGGAATCTTATGTAGTAATTGGAGGGGGTGGGGGGAGTGAAAAATCTTTTACGTACCCCTTACACGGGAAAAGGGGGGAGACAAAAATATCCAAAATCATCCTTATGTACTTAATGAATGGCACCTAATAAATATAGTATGTTTTTAAATCTATACAAATAAAACAGATAATATAGTCCCTTACAGGGACTATATCAGTTTAGTCTCGTTTTGAATATTTCTTAAGGGAAAAAAAAAGGATTTTGAAAACATGAAAACAATCTGGAATTTGTGATGAACGTTTTAATGGCTCGCTGAACATAATGAAAGTTCAAGCTTCCTGAACCTTTTCAGTATTAAGGCTTTGGCTAGGTGTTGGTTCAAATTAATGGTATGCAAATAACAACCATATTTTCAGCAAGAGCGAATCGAGAAATTTTTCAAGGGAGTAGCGATTGCTATTTATTATTTGCCCTTTACTACGTATCCTGGTTTGTACATTTGTGTCACAAAAGTTTTAGACTTCAATTCCGAAACATTTCCGGAGCAAATCATCAAAGAAATTGCATTCCTCTTCCTCTCCAAAATAATCGAAGATATTCAGTAAGTTACCGCCCTATAGCCAGGGCTAAGGCAGAAATACATGAAATACACCGCCAGCTCAGTCAATTCCAGCCGAGGACTGCAGTTTCGTGCTTATTAGCACTCATCAGCCCGGCTTAGGACTAACTGAGGATACGGATACGGATCATGATTTTTCTTCGGTGGAGAGCGTGAGCTCTTTTGCCGGGTGTGAGGGTATAGGGTCATAGCATGGAACAGATCATTGATGGTATGAGGGGGAGGAGGAAAATATATATAAAAAAGGAATCTTTTCAGGGCCACTTGTGTATATACAATATTTACAAGCACATGTGAAATAATCGACAAGTATGAAGAACGAAGGATAAATATAAGTGGATAAATAAGGACTATTTACAATATGTACAGCGAAAATCCAATGGAAGATCAGTGCGGGTAAGGCCTGTCCTACCCGCAAGGAGAGTTCGGGAGCCGAACCATCTGCCGGAATGGCAGAGAAGAGATTTAGCCGTCGGAGACGGCAGGGGGAATGCGCCTGGGGCGCTTTTTCCCCTTGAGTTGGTAAGAAATAAACATTGTGTCCGAAGGGAAGCCTGTGTCTCCCTTATTGTATGTGTATTGTATTTGGTCATGTATCAGTGGGTTGGGGTGGTAGGTGAGTCGAGTGAAGAAATTTGTTGCCATGTCAATAATGAAATCTGTTAGATACACAATGTGGGAATCATTATGGATCGTATCATTGGAGACATACCAAGGGGCATTAAAAACCTTTCTCAGTATTTTGTTTTGGATGACTTGGAGCCCCATCATGTTGGTTTTTGCAGCATGACCCCATACCGGGATGCTGTAAACCATTGCTGGGCGGATGATGGTAATATATATGGCGAGTTTGTTCTTGGTGCTTAATGAGTTGGTCTTGCTTAATAGACCGTACATGTAGCCAATTTTTGTTTTAGCTTTTTTAATGGTTTCACGAATGTGATATTTGAATGTGAGTTTTCTGTCTAAGCTCACGCCCAAGTACTTTACATATTTAGAGTACTTGATGTTTTCATTGTTGACAGAGAGGGGTTTGGGAGCATTATTGAGGTCATTTTTGGAGCTGGAGGTGGAAAACCTCTTAAGGAAGCCAAGAGTGCCAAACAAACTGGTAGCTAATATATATGGTAATAATATGTCGGTAATAATATGTATAAATAATGGATAATAATCTGGTCAGTGCTAATTCTATATTAGCTACCAGTTTGTTTGGCACTCTTGGCTTCCTTAAGAGGTTTTCCACCTCCAGCTCAGTTAGTCCTAAGCCGGGCTGATGAGTGCTAATGAACACGAAACTGCAGTCCTCGGCTGGAATTGACTGAGCTGGCGGTGTATTTCATGTATTTCTGTCTTAGCCCTGGCTATAGGGCGGTAACTTACTGAATATACCTGCCTTGCCTGCAATATTCGAGTTGAACCGAACCATTGTTTCGGTCACTCGTCTGGTCAGTGCTAATTCTATATTAGCTACCAGTTTGTTTGGCACTCTTGGCTTCCTTAAGAGGTTTTCCACCTCCAGCTCATCTGTCCTAAGCCGGGCTGACGAGTGCTAATAAGCACGAAACTGCAGTCCTCGGCTGGAATTGACTGAGCTGGCGGTGTATTTCATGTATAATCGAAGATAGTCTAAAAGAAAGATTTTTTTTTTCTAGTTTCCGCTCTTGATTTTCGGCCCAGCCGATCATGTCAGAATGAAACGATAGTTGCCCCATATCCTACAATTTAGCGATTGTACAATAAGCTTTAGTGTCAAAATAATACACACAAACACACAATGGTGAGTCTATTTCAGATTTGCGCGAATAAGTTCTGCAACAAATTTGCACAAAAGTGCTACTCCAGTATTATTGTAATGTATTGCAAACTATAGTATTTGAGGTACTTACGTATTAACGCTATCGCAGCTACAGATTTGGCTGTTCTTATATATTATTTCTTGCTTGACATTTTATAAATCAATTGATGGCTGTCCACAAATTAATAATGTTACGCTTTGAGGGGGTGAAATTGTGATAAGGGGGGAGCGAGAGGCAACGAGAGGTGTGACATCACGCATTTTTTTACAAGAATATGTTTACAAAAAATTCCGGAATTGAAAATTTTTTGGAAAATCTCATTTGAGAGCCTTTAATTACGTTTTTAAAACTTCCAATTCCGAAAAAATTCCGGGAGAGAGACCCGGATCTCAAGCCCTTCCCTTAACATCAATGAAGATCCAGTACAATACGTTTTTGAAGCTTCCATATTGAAAAGTTGAGGGATAGCTCCTGACCCCATCACTTCCCTTAATGCTACCAAACATGGCCAACTATCGCGTTTCAAGACTCCAATTTCGAACTATCTCTGATGGAAAGTTCCAAACCCCGTTCCTTCTTCAAACGTCATAAAAGATGGCTTACAACTGAGTTTTCAGAACTTCAAATTCGAAAAATTTCCGGAGAGGAGCCCCCATGTCCTTCTTTCCTCATTTTTCAACATCATTCAAAGTAGGGATGTGTCGTTCATGAACGAACGGGTTAACAAGAAGTTCCGTCTAGAACTAGACGAGCCTACTTTCCCGTATACCCATACTACTTTCTAGTACCTGATCAATATTCTCAAAAATAGCTAAAATCGCAAATTTTTTCAAACATATTTTTTTAAATATTTTAAGCTGATTTCTAGGAATAAAATATTTCTTACTTTTCTTCAAAAAAACGAACAAATAAAATAGCAGCACCTTTTAAACAAAGCAGCTAATGCACTTCCTTCCATTAAAAAAATTTTTTAACAGCTTTCAAAACGAAAAAATAATAATAAGTTCATTAAAATAAATACATCGTATAAAAAAAATCGTTTCTTTTTCCCCTGTTGCCGAAAATAATTTTTTAAACGAATTAATGCACTTACCAAAATAAAAAAAAAACAATAAAATGTCAACTTAAAGAAATAATTTTCATTGTCAAAAAAAAAAAAAAAATCGTCTGGGCATATTTTTCGAGTTTATTCACCGAAAACTAAATATCTAAATTAAAACTTTAGCGTGAAAATAAAAACAAATCATATCAACAATAATTATTTCACAGTTAAAACCACAGCAGCGGAGTCGGAGTCGGAGTCAATCTCATTTTGGGATAAAAGAGTCGGAGTCGAATATCCAAGAATCGGAGTCAGTCATTTGTCCTCCGTGTATAAATGTTGCTACGAAAGCTACGAAGTCAGAGTCGAAGTCGGGGAGTCGGAGTCCGATTAATTGTCGGGAACAGGAGTCAGAGTCGGTGTCAGGTCCCCTTAAATTCTCGGAGTCGGAGTAGGTCGTCAAGAGCTATTTCCAACAAAGTTTGTTTGAAGTAAATCCGCCTTCAAGTACGGAATCTACATCGACTTTCAGTTTCCCTGTAGGCGCTAATGTTAAGGGATTTGAACTGTTCAAAATTGAACGGAAAATTGTTCAAATCAAAAAGATATCTTATATACAAGTTTTTTATCAAAAGCTTTTTCCTACAAAGTTTGTTTGAAGCAAATTCGCCTCACCGTTCGGAATTGCTTTGAATTTCCCCGTAGGCGCTAATGTTAAGTTTTTTTGAACTGTTGAAAATTGAACAAAAAATAGTTCAAATCAAAACGTGAAATATGGGAATGAGGTGTCCTCGCCGAGATCTTTCGAACAAAAAAAAGTTTGTTCGAATCGGACTATTCATTCAAAAGTTATTAGGGGGGGACAGACAGACAGACCGACAGACAGACCGACAGACATTTTTCGCCATCTCAATACCCTACTTTCCAATTTTTAATTTTTCAATATTTATTTAATTATTTTATTTATTTTTGACTTTTTTTTGTTTTTCACGATATTTTTGAGATGCATTAAGCCTTCTTTCATGCTTTTTTCTTCTTTTTCTGACTTTTACTGGGAAAGTAGGCTAAAAAGAATGAATCTTTAAAATGAACGGATCCGTTCTTTCATCTAATAAATGAACGACTGTTCTTTCGAACGGTGAGCAGTTTGGAACATTGTATTGCTGCCCTTGTGAAAAAATAGCATTATTATTATTTTTTTTTTTGAATTACATTCATCTTTAAATTTTTAACCCTCATCAATTTCAAATCTCATTTTTCTCAGTGAAGTACAATGTTATATTTGGAGCATTTTTACTGTTTGCTTTATTCATCATTTTTCTTTAACCGTTGCAATTCATTTGAAATTTTTTAATATATCCAATAGTAATGTTTTGTGTAACTTGTTTAGACTACTAACAAAGTGTTTGGACTTTCTACTTCCTCTCCTATGCACCCGCTAAAATTTCTTCTCCCGCATTCTGTTACCAAAAATATTTCTAAAAATACCTTTTTACATTTTATCAGTTTTCTGATGATCCTTTTATCTTCGATAACATCCCTATCAACTACTACCTGTATTTGTTTTGAGGTCAAAAAACAGGTCAGTTTCTACAACGTTTTTGTTTTACTTCCATCTGTGACCATATTACATTTGAAGATATGATATTTCTATTTAAAATTAGTGCACTATTTCACGTAAGTTTAATTTTGCGGAACTTAATTTTGTGACATGCTGAAATTTTGGAATGGAAAACGTATCTTACCATTCGGCAACTGAGCAATATTTTACAAAATGAACCATAATTTTTTTACACATCTAAACCCAAATAAAGTTTTTCATTCGTATTTCAATGGCATATTTTCTAACCTTTAGATCATTCTAGTTATTTTTCCTTCAAAGAACTGATCCTATCAAACATTCCGAATGTACGGGAGCATGTTGTGCAGAGAGATCACCTGCAACTTTTTTAAATGAATGAAGTCATTCAAAAGAACGAGTTGAATGAACGGATCAAATTTTGAACGATCCTCTGATGAACGACATTGCTCATCTCTATTCAAAGATCGTCTAAAACAGCGTTTTTGGAACTCCTACATCAAAAAGTTTCCGGGGAAAAGTTCTAAACCCCATGTCTTCCGCTACGTCATCAAAGGTGGTCTACAATTGCGTTTTTAGGACTGTGATTCACAGAACACGTACACATTTCAGTTGTATTTTATTATTCTCGCTGTTCTGCACATTAGTATGAAGATGTATTAAAACATTTTTATTGTTTTCAGATGTCTTTCCTACTGAAACAGTGGTTAAAAATTCAGAAGAAACGTCCAAGAAAAAAGAATCGCCATTTAAAAGAATGCGCAGATGCATGGACAGACATGATAACAATCATTCATCCGAACACCTCTAAATTTGTACAAACTCTCACAGAAGATGAGCTTGTGTTGGAAACTGTCAACTTACAAAATGACCCTTTTGCTAAACAAAGCAGTTACTATGCAAAAAGTGGTCAGATAACAGCAGAAAATGAGCAAAATAAACCTCCAAATGAAAAAGTACCAGAGAGAAATACGTTGTCAAGTAAGCTATTCATGATTTTGGATTCTGTAAAAGCTGATCTACAGGAAGTTGGAGAACCTTTGGCAGCAAGCGATAATAAAACTTATCTTGAAGAAAGTTGTGAATTTCTCAGAAATGAATATTATATACAAAAGGAAATACCATTTGAAAGCGAAGCCGGCAACCGAAATTTGCTATCTGAAAATATCATTCATGAAATGAATAACTGCAATGACATAAGTTTAGAAGCCAACAATCACAATGAGCAGTCTGAAGACGTCATTTGCGAAATAAATAACTGCAATGGTGTAAATTTAGAAAAGCACATTTCAAGCTCTAGTAGTTCACTTTCAAATGTTTCTTTAGATTCTACACTTTCTTCTTCTGAATTTAAAACTGAAATTAATAACACTCTTAAGCATTTAGAAGATACTTTAAGTACTGAAAAAGAGCTTGATAAGGATGAAAATTGTAGCACCAATACTTGTGCTGCAATAAAGCAGCTAAATACCCTCACGCATAAGGAGGAAGAGAAAACAAGTCCTTTTAATGTGAATTTGTCAACGAGCAAAAATGAAAATTTAAAACAAATTGAAAGTTCATCTGAAATTAATTTTAATGAAGCCCTCTGCTTCAAAACGGAAACTCTAAAAGACATTTTGCAAAAAATTTCTTCTCAACTGGAAAATTTAATTCAAATACTAGATAATGTGTCAGCTGGAGACAGAATAATCAACATAAATCCATCACAGAACACTACACTCTTAAGGTATGATCCCAAGGGTAATTCTCAAAATTATTGTAAAGGTGATGGGAAAAGTGATAAAGAAATACATAAATTATCCAAACTTGAAACGACAAATTTTGAGAATGAGATTAAAACAACCAAAGAACTTTTTAGACATAGTAATGAGCATCAACAAGATGATATCAAGACTGATTATGCATTAGAAAGTGTACTAAAAAAATATAATAACAAACTTATTGATCATCCTGTTTGTACATTAAAATCCAGCAGCTCAAGGTCATCTTCTGAAACAGAAAATACATTCAGTATGCTATCAGTACTAAATTCCAGTCCCATTAATAACATTAAGTTCCATACTGATGCAAAATTCAATGAATTTTTCAAAAAAGAAGACAGTTCTGCAGAACCTGTAATGGGCTTTAGAATGATACCAGTACAGTTAACAGACAATTTAGGACGAGAAGAGAGATATCTTAAATCTAGCTCTTTAGGGCACAAATTAATTAGTGAAAACGTTTCGGCTACTGATGCTATTGAAAGCAAGGAAAATATGTATAACACGGTAATAGAATGTACAGGTGCCGAAATAAATTCAGATCAGACTAAAGATTATGAAAAAAGAACAAAACTATTAATAGAGAATTTGAAAAAACTCAGTTGGATCAACAATGAAAAACAAATTCTGAATTATGTTTTACCTGGTGCAATCAACAAACCTCTTGACGCAGAAAGTAGTCCAGATACACGGTTACTAAATCATGCATCTGATAAGTTTGCAGAAGTTGATGTAAAAGGGGCAGGAGGTGATTTCAATAGCAATATTAATTCTTTAAAACATTTAGACACCTCACAAGGTTCAGACAGCAAGAAGACTCAGGTGGCTGAAGAAACTAAACAGTTAAACACTGAAATTCTGCAGTCGCCTTTGGCAAACAGGTGGCTCAATGTGACACATATATCAGGGGAAAATGTTGAAAGATCTTTTTCTGTAACTGGATGTCATGGGATAATGTCAATCCCCGACAATGAAAGCAATATCACGACAGAATTGTTGTCAACAACAAAAGTAAAAGCTGATGCAGATAAAATAACGGTTGAACAAAAAACTGCAGGCAGAAATGATGAGAACTGTATTATAAGATATCAAGATGTGTCCTTGAATTATGGTGAACAAAGAGCTCTTGAAAAATATCAAAACAAATTTGAATGCCAGAAAGGTGATGCAGAAACGGTCGCATTCCCCCATACCAGATTCGAAGAAACTGGAGATGAAAATAATGACACTACTCTTCAAAGTAAAATCGGTAATGAAGCATTTTATGGGGAGGACTATAAAACAGATAATAAAAGCTGTAGCAGCACTAGTTTATCCATTTGGACAGGTAATGTATCACCTAACTTGTCAAACCAAAAGGCAAGCGATACATATTCAAGAAAAACTCCTGATAAGCAAAGGATACATGTACTAAATATGCCGATTAGCAACAAAATACTGGCTCGAAGTAGAGAAATTAGATCACCTAAGTTTGGTTTTAAATTAAAAGAACTCAATTCGAATTTTCAGAAATATTCCTTGAAGTCCAAGAGATGAATGTGCAAATTGCCTACAAATTAATGAGTTATTTAAAAAAATGAAATTAAAATGAAAAAATAAACTATATTGCAGAAGTGCAAGTATGAGTACCGTATTTAAGAATTTTATTTTTGTAAAACATATTAAAAATTTAAAATAAATCATTTTTTTAACCATGTTCCCATAGTTATCAGTTCATACCATGTGTATTTTTCTTTTTTTAGCTCTATAATTTTTAAACCCCGACACACAAAGGGAGTTATAAGTTTGATGTGTCTGTGTGTCTGTCTGTTTCACTCTAACACCTAAACCAATGGACCAATTTTGAAAAAAAAAAAAAAAAAATGTTCAAAAGGAGAGTTGATTGAGAGTGTTCTTAGCTAGGTTACATCTTTGGATGACATTAATTAACGAAGATATTAATTAAAAACCTCTAAAAGGTTTTTCGAGATTTTCGCAGTGAAAACATGTTTAAAAATTTAAAAATTTAATCCCAAAATAAAGAGGATTTTTTTCCATGTCTGATAGAATGTGTTTGGAAGTTCCATGTTTCATAGAATTCAAATTATAACGATTTTTTTTTAAGCAGATTTTAATAACGCCTAAGCCTTTATTCAATCGATTGATAACCAAATTCATTGTTGGCCGACAAGGAAATTAAAAGCAATAATATAACATTTTTATCTATTGCCAGTTTCTATTTAATAGCAAATAAAATACTTGACATTGATTTTAAATAATATGAGGCTTTTAAAAGGATTTTCAATTATCCCTCTTGATTCTACAGTTGTGACTCAGTCGGGGTTTTTTAAAATTTTTAATCGTTGCTTGTCTTTACCAGTTCTATAAAAGTGACCAAAAAGTGACTAAGAGCCTCAAAAGAAAAAAAAAATGACTACACTAAACCTCATATACCACTTTTTAGCCTACTTTCCCAGTAAAAGTCAGAAAAAGAAGAAAAAAGCATGAAAGAAGGCTTAATGCATCTTAAAAATATCGTGAAAAACAAAAAAAAGTCAAAAATAAATAAAATAATTAAATAAATATTGAAAAATTAAAAATTGGAAAGTAGGGTATTGAGATGGGGAAAAATGTCTGTCGGTCTGTCTGTCTGTCCCCCCCCTAATAACTTTTGAATGAATAGTCCGATTCGAACAAACTTTTTTTTGTTCGAAAGATCTCGGCAAGGACACCTCATTCCCATATTTCACTTTTTGATTTGAACTATTTTTTGTTCAATTTTGAACAGTTCAAAAAAACTTAACATTAGCGCCTACGGGGAAATTCAAAGCAATTCCGAACTGTGAGGCGAATTTGCTTCAAACAAACTTTGTAGGAAAAAGCTTTTGATAAAAAACTTGTATATAAGATATCTTTTTGATTTGAACAATTTTCCGTTCAATTTTGAACAGTTCAAATCCCTTAACATTAGCGCCTACGGGGAAACTGAAAGTAAATGTAGATTCCGTACTTGAAGGCGGATTTACTTCAAACAAACTTTGTTGGAAATAGCTCTTGACGACCTACTCCCGACTCCGACAATTTAGGGGGACCTGACACCGACTCTGACTCCTGTTCCCGACAATTAATCGGACTCCGACTCCCCGACTTCGACTCTGACTTCGTAGCTTTGGCAAACATTTATACACGGAGGACAAATGACTGACTCCGATTCTTGGATATTCGACTCCGACTCTTTTATCCCAAAATGAGATTGACTCCGACTCCGCTGCTGTGGTTTTAACTGTGAAATAATTATTGTTGATATGATTTGTTTTTATTTTCACGCTAAAGTTTTAATTTAGGTATTTAGTTTTCGGTGAATAAACTCGAAAAATATGCGCAGACTATTTTTTTTTTTTTGACAATGAAAATTATTTCTTTAAGTTGACATTTTATTGTTTTTTTTTTATTTTGGTAAGTGCATTAATTCGTTTAAAAAATTATTTTCGGCAACAGGGGAAAAAGAAACGATTTTTTTTATATGATGTATTTATTTTAATGAACTTATTATTATTTTTTTGTTTTGAAAGCTGTTAAAAAATTTTTTTAATGGAAAGAAGTGTATTAGCTGCTTTGTTTAAAAGGTGCTGCTATTTTATTTGTTCGTTTTTTTGAAGAAAAGTAAGGAATATTTTATTCCTAGAAATCAGCTTAAAATATTTAAAAAAATATGTTTGAAAAAATTTGCGATTTTAGCTATTTTTGAGAACATTGATCAGGTACCAGAAAGTAGTATGGGTATACGGGAAAGTAGGCTCGTTTAGTTCTAGACGGAACTTCTTGTTAAAAAGTTAAAACACCTAAAATATTGGAATTAGATAAACAATTTCTTTAATCTTATTCAATTTTTTAAATAACAAATTTTCTTCTCATGCAAGCAAACATATATCTACTCAAATTGACAAGATGTCTAATTCATGAAATACACCACCAGCTCAGTCAATTCCAGCCAAGAACTGCACTCCTATGTCGGGCTGATGAGTGCTAATAAGCACGAAACTGCAGTCCTCGGCTGGAATTGACTGAGCTGGTGGTGTATTTCATGTATTTCTGCGTTAGCCCTTGCTGTAGGGCGGTAACTTACTGAATAAGATGTTTAATTGCTTTATACTTGGTATCATTAGCTAAAAAACATTTTTCACAGTTGCTCTTTCTGCCAGAATAGAATATTATTCTAGATTTCACTCACTTTGATATTTTATCAAAATTATTTAAATAAAATTACTGTGGTGCCCAATTTAAAACATATATCTAATTTACTGTATAATGTGGTGGGCAGGTAAACAGCATTATCTGCAGAAATGAGTTTTTGAGATATTTGAAGAAACGTATTTTGAATTCAATGTTGGAAAATGTTGGAATTAGACACTTTTTTTTTGTACATTTATTTTTTCAGCATAAACCAAATAAGCAAGCTTGTACAATAAAGCTAACTATAGAAAAATGTAAAAAAATGAAAAAATTGCAGTTACTTCCCCTTATTTGCCCATGGCCAGGGGTGGCAAATAGGGAGGGGGAGAGGGGGCGGTTGCACCCCCAAATTTTTCACTAAGAATAATAAAAAATGAATAAATTCAATTTAGATAATTAGAAAATCATTTGCCTGCATTTTCAGAACAGAAAAACTGATGGAGAATAATTGTTTGCCTTAACTAAAGAAGTAATCTCTTCACATGGGTTAAATGTTTCAAAATTGTGTATTCTATGTTATGATGGTGCATATTATATGAGATGCCCGTACAGTGTTGAGACTGCACAATTTTTATGCGTAAACTCCATGTCATTTTACATAAATTTTTTTTGCTCATATTATAACTTAATGTTTAGCTAGTAAGTGTTCATTGATGCCTTGTACTAGAAACACATTTTAGCAACTCGATGTATTATATGCTTTTATGGTAAGTTTTTGTAAGGATATGCTATTTTTGAAAAACATCTCACATCAAAAAAAAAAAAAAAAAAATACTTTCACATCAACAAATATATCTTGAGGTTCTTCACTTGACAAATTCTGAGTGATACAAGATGGTATTCAAGAGTTGAATCTAAAAAAGCCTCCAGGAAGAATTGATGGAAAGCGATCTTTTCATTGATAGAAAATCTGAAGTCATTTTAATATGTATGACTTATTTTGAATTTTTGTTTATTTTATTTATACTGCAGAGCATTTTTTGAACAATGCTACACACTATCATAAAAATTTCAATCCGCTAATCTTAATTCTTGGATTGGCAACTGAAACTCTTAGTAATTTTCGCACTAATGCATACTTAAAACAAATGTGGAACTTTGTGACAGAACTTTCTGTAGCAGTTTTTACTGTATGCCAATGTAGAAGAAGTGACAAAACCCACATGAAGTTTTAGCCAGAATATTAAATCAATATTTTGAATAAAGTGATCAGTTCAGTTTATCAAGAAATTGAGACAGGATTTGATGAGATATATTTATCATTGATCTTAATTCTCAATATTATATAGCTCAGTTATAGAAAAAGAAAATATTACACTTGTAAGTAATAGCATGAGGGAAGAGGAATTGTTTTCTGAATTGCGACTATACTTTTTGACCACACAAAATAAATGCTAGCCCAATTTAAAAAGATTTCTTGGTTATTTTAAAGAGAGGAATCTGAAGGAAATGTGTTTTTTGACAAAACTTTCTTGCTTCCATTGTTTTTTGACTGTTTCAAGGAAATCAGTCATTTGAAAAACGACTTTTGTGATTAAATTGAAAAACCAACCTAAATGAAGCCCAAATTAACACGAAAATACATCATATAGCTGTTTCAAGGCTACAATGGAGCCACTTCATCAGTGCAAAAAACCCAGAAAGTTGTGAGAGAACTGAACGTCAACCAATTTTGACTTTTGTGTGTCAGGAGGTTAGAGAATTACCTTCGAAGCGCAATGAGACAAGCAAGACCTTCCTCTTTAGCTACACTGGCAATAAAGCAAAACACTGGAATTGATTAAATGTACTTACGAATTTTCCTCTTCTTCCTGACTCCAAAAAATAGCAGATTAAAACTTTATTAAAAAATTAAAACTAGGACCAAGATGTTTTGTGAGATGTAACTTATTACAAAATAAATTTAAAGCTTCGGCAATAAAAATTTTAATTGTTCTGAACAAACCTAATTATTCTTAACATTAAAACCACTTTATTATCACTTCTTGTTAACCAATATGTATTTTATACTGTACTGAGGAAATTCATGTTTAAGAAACTCGACCCCTCAAAGGAAATGCTGAAATGCCACCCCTGCCCATGGCAGTATAATATCATGCAGCCTCTAAAAAAACATGATTCTTTTCCACTATAATCCGAAATTTGGGGCTAAAATTTAAACTTTTGAGTGTGGGTCGGGAGACCCACTCCAAGATATATGCTTGAATTGAGTGATAATTTTTTCGGAACAAAAGAAAAAAGGAGTATCATTTGACTATTTTAAACTTTTGAGAATCTTCACATTATAAAATTCTGCCATCATATCTATAACATCATCCAAATTCTTTAGAGTTAGTTACCTAAAAATCAGTCAATTTGGATCAATATTCTAAAAATTAATTAATGCTTTTGAGTCCTTGCATTTTAATAGAATAGCAAGAGGAAACACAAGCAGACTTCCTCATTTATACATCAATTTTTTGAGTCTCATGTTCAGACCACTTCCAAAGGAGGGGATTTGAGAAATTTCAACTAATAAGTTTATCAGTTCTGAATCATTTTTGTTTACTTATTCCTCCTGTAGGTTTGTCAGACTGGTATACACCTTGGTAGAATCACTGCCAGAGTCATATGTAAATGAAGTTAAATTAACTGTTCACTATAAATATCTAGCATAATTAAAGCACCCATTTTTAATTGTCTTGATTCAAAAACTAGATTTCCTTTTATGCTTAATGCCCAGAAAATTAGTCGTGAAGCTTTTAATGTACTTGCAATGTTTTTGAAAATTTTCACATATCATGAAATATTTTCCTGCGTATTATCCGCAGTGGCGTATAACCCACACATCCTAAAGTCAGCCTGAAGAAAAAAAAATTTTCGTCTAATTTGCAGATAATGCAATGCAAAAAAATGAAGTTTGATTACTTACCAATTAAATTTAAAATGTGAAGAAATAATAACTTTTAAGGTATAATGAAAATTAATCAGAAATATAATGCTTTCTTCCTGAAATCGTGATTATAGTACACTAATTACTTAAAGACGAAGAGTCAAGTCAAAGGAGCAAGCGGTCTAATCTTGTACAAGTGAAGGATTCTTCCTTTACTGTATGATTGTTTGTTTTACACAGCTTGAATCGTGTAAGAGGAACATTCAATTATGTAAAATAAACAATCTACAGGCAGAGAAATGATCTCTATTTGTGAATCTACTGTAAATATTGAGGTTCAATGCGTTGGAGGTTGAGAAAAAAAAGGTACAGATAATATACAACAGCGTATAATCTACACCCCATTAACTTCACCCTTTTTTAACAGATAATCTGGGGATTATACACAGGAAAATACAGCATTCAAGAAACATAATTTGATAGAAATAATGCAAAAACATTACATAGTAATAAATATATATTTTCTTTAGAGGCAAAAACAGTAACACAAACAGGCGGAAGTTAACACAATTATGAGTTTTTCAACAATAATTTCAGTTTAAACTAATTTTGTTGTTTGGCATGTAATATCCATCAGCTCCTGTACTGTATCTAATAGATATATGAACCTCTGATAAGACCATTTGTCCAAAATCATAATCTTCATATTTCTGTAAGAAAATAATATCACTACATAATGTGTACATAATGAAATACTACAAAAATAATTCAGCAGAAAGAATACTGAAGCTTAAATAGTAGTTTTAACCATTAAGTTCTTTTAGTTTTTTTTTTGCATCAAGTGTGTGGATAACGCTTGATACATCCAATTAACAAAATTTCTGAAAAATTACTGTTCAAATGCTAATCACCATTTTATCATTAAAATATTTTTTAAAACAATTTCTCTAATCCTCATATATATAATAGCCAAAATCACTGATCGAGTAACACTTTGACGTCACCAGCAATGATGTTATTAAGCACTTTTATTATACTTGGTCTGATTGTAACGGAAAAATATGAGGCCTGCTTTTGCTTATATCTCAGCAACTCGACACCTTAGAAACTTTGGGACTTCACTTAATGATCTGCTTAATCTTAAGGTACTACTTAACGCTAAAAAATTCAATTGTAAAATAAAATAATTATTTCTGTTAGGGTGGAAAACAGCAATTTCACGTCATTTCCCCATTAAATGTTTAAATATAAAACCTATGGTTACAAATTTTATTGCCTTACAAGAGCAATATTAGTAACCATAGTAAAAATTCTGAATCAAGGCTTCCTTATAGCATGCATGAAATTTAACCACTATCATTGCTTTCTTAGGATTTTTATCATCTATGCCATTAATTGAAAACGGTGGCTAAGTAAAGAGACATATTAGAATCTATATTGCGAGTAACTTGTATGTTGTGGAACATAAATTAATTTGGGAAACCTTCAATATTTAAATGGCTCTAATTAAATTAGCACACAAACAAATCCTAGAGGGGAACAAGGATTTTTTTTTTAGTGCCAAATGCTTAAAGTTTTAGACACGTATATAGTTTTTTCCCTTTTAGTATGAAGCATTTATATGAAAAAAAGAGGTGAAATTTCGTGATGGTAATATTATTCCATTTCTGAAATACATTTACACTAAAAAGAATAAAATAACAGAATTTTCAAAAAAAAAAAAAAAAAAAAATTACTAAGCATTTTTCATAATGCATTCAAAAGGACAAAATAACTTTTCTGGGTCAGAAAGGACAATATGTAAGTATTCTGCAGTTTTCAATTATTCCAAGTAAATGCCTCTACAAACGAGGAAAAGTGTGGCTCAAGTCATTTCAAACCAAGCTTTCCAAAAAAAAAATATGCATGTTTCAACATTCAAGTTTATGACAGAAAGTTAGATAATAATGACAGAAAGTTAGATAATAACAAATTCTCTACTTGACTTGAGCCACACTTTTCGTCGTTTGTGGAGTCATTTTCTTGGAATAATTAAAAACTACAGAATAGTTAAATATTGTCCTTTCTGACAAAGAAAAGCTATTTTGTCCTTTTGAGTGCATTATGAAAAGTGCTTAGTATTTTTTTTTAAATTCTGTTATTTTTTAAAGTGAACTACTTTACAATTGAGAATGTTTATTGAATTTTGTATATATTTTTATGAGGAACTGCTGAGATTCTTGACTGTTGCCAATTTTTTAGCCCTAAAAGCGGTTAATGATGTACCTTAATCTTACAAATTTTGACAAAAAGGGATAATGAATTGCCCAAAATTATGCAACCCAAAATTTCAACAATCAAAATCTCCTCAAACAGGCAGTTGCTTCACTCGAATGAAGAAGCAATTTTCATCCGTCATATCTTGACTGGGGGATTTTCTAGTAAATAAATAAATATATATTATGCATTTGGATTTCAAGCTTAATTTTGCAGCTCATATACTATAAATTTAAATAGCCATTTAAAAATCTATTTGAACTACAATATCAAACTATACGGACATAAATTGATTTGCTATTTTGACATGTATGATAATGTTGGCGTTTTTTAAGACTACAAAAATTAAGGTAACATAAAATGTAAGAAAAGTATATAACTACTGTCTGAACACGGATTATATGGAAAGGAAAACATCCAGTTTACAGGCAGAAATGGACGCATCTATTAGTTTTTAGGGATGCCAGCATTTGCAGATGTATGTTAGCCCCTAAATTAAGCAGAGTCTCATCAGATGTGCAGAACATGTGCATCAAATTTTTACTTTTCCCCCTCATTCAGATAGACTCGTCTTAACTGGAAGTTTGCCAATTCCATACAAGCCCTGGTTAAACTGTATGCAGTTTGAATTAATGTGGAAGAAAACACATTACAGGGTTCATACTCTATTTGAATGAAAAAATTCCATGACTTTTCCAAGAATTTTTCATAACTTCAATAAAAAATTTCATGACCTTGTTTACGAAGAGAATAGCACTACTTAATCTCAAACTTGCTAATTTTTGGAAATGAGCTTTAGCAAAACGCCTACAGGAATGCCACAGCCTCATTGAAGCACTTATTCGTAATGGAAAAAATATAAGTGAAACAACTAAACTATTCTTATTTGTCTTCATCATAAAAAACTAAAAAAGAAAACTTAAAAAACTAAACTATTCTTATTTGTCTTCATCATTTAAATTTAAGTAAAGTAATAATTCAGTGAACTAACATTATGATGCTTAAATGTCTTTTTTTTTTATAAACAAGCAGAATGATAATGAATGAGACAAAGGTTGAATTAAGTTTCAATAAATTTGCTTCAAAAGTTGCCTTTCAGTGTCAACAGCGCATTTAATCATCCACATAACTTGACAGTATTTTGGTTCTTTAAAGTAAAGCCCCATAGTTTAGTTATTTATGTTTCTAAACCAGATATTTTTTGAAAAAACCATTCAGTAATGAATCAATCTTCTGATTCAAAAGTACTTGTTTTGTTTACTTATTTTCACATTTTTAAATGCATATTAATTAATAGATTCAGAAATTCCAGAACATGTTCGATTCTTGACATTGAACGTAGCAGTGGGTCCATGGATTAGTTTTGTGGGCCATATGTTGGGCACTAGTGTAGTACTGCTTTAGAGTATTAGAATTCCCTTTTTTCTGTATTCTATCGCCTGACTAAAGATCTTTACTTTATAAAACCTTCAACAAATTAAGATAAACTCTGATAAATTTAATAACGAAGTTCTTACGACTACTGGAATCGAACTCGGATGCAATTGAATTGCTTTTTTGAGTGGACGTAACACAACCAAGAACGTGCAAGTTTGCTACTACATAATATAAAACATAAGAAGTGTTGAAAATAACAGTAAATTCAAAATAAGAGTTGTCCAAGCAGTAAAATCACATCCCAAAAAAAGGCAAGCGGCTGCAACAGAAGTGGATACAAAGATTTTTAAAAATTTAGATTTGATTTTGGGATCGTTCAATTTTCCACTTTTAATAACTCTTTTGTGCTATCACTCAGACTCAATATTTGTAATGCTCTATTAGTTAATGTTATTTTACATCTGTCCAGGACATTTTTCCATGATTTGAAATAAATTTCCATGACTTTGAATAGAAATTTCAATTTTCCATGACTTTTCCAGGTCTGAAATTCACTTATTTTTTTTCCATCACTTTCCAGGATTTCCATGACCCGTACGAACCCTGACATTACAATATTTAGATATGAATGACTATTATTAAGCATGTATAGAGACATTTTCTTGATTAATTAATGTTTTACAATTTCATTGCAATTACTATTTTCTGAGAATGGTATACCTCTAATATTGGTCTGGCATCAAAAGTTATTCGTTGTCTACTTTCATCTGCTGCTCCCTTTGATCGAAATGATGTGTTCATCAATGTGATGTGGAGTTTTACTTGGTCATACTGCTTTTTACTAAGATCATTGTCTGTGAAGGAATTCATCAGCATATTTGCTACTATTTGCAAGCTGAAAGGAGAATAAGAGAAACATATAAATATTAAATCTTTGATTAAGTGAACTAATCCATTTGCATGATAGGGAATTTAAATTTATGCAGTAGAAAAAAAAAGACTTAACTGCTTTGAAAGAGTTTGTTTTTAAATATTTTTTTACAAACAAATATTAAAGTAACTTTATGCAAATTTTAGGGTTTTTTCTAGAGGTGGGCAATGTTGTTCTTTTAAATGATCCGTTCATCAGATGATTGTTCATTCTTTTGACCCGTTAATTCAGCTCGTTCATTCGAACGACTTCGTTCATTTAAAAAAATTGCAGTTGATACTTACATACATTCGAAATGTTTTATTTCATCAATAGTATTCTTTGAAGGAAAAATATCTAAAATGATCTAAAAGTAAGAAAATATGCCTATGAAAAATGAATAAAAAAACTTCATTCAGGTTTAGATGTATACAGCAATTATAGTTCACTTTGAAAGAAATTTCTCAGTTGCCGAATATTTGTTTTCCATTCCAAAAATCGCAGGTTCCATTTCAGCATGTCAAAAATCTAAGTTATTAAATTTTTCTAGCTACAGCACTTGTATATATACATAACATATAGTATTACCAATAGACCATGTATAACAGAAAAAGGTAACAACAAATGTATTTGTAGCTCAGCCGGAGTATCGGAAAACTTAAAAAAAAAAGCCTCACCTCAAATATTAGAGAGCTTGAAAATTATTCCACAGTACCAATGCGAACAGGAAAAAAAATAAGTAAATAAATAAAAAACTACAACTTTTTTTAAATGGGGAAAAAATTCGATGGTAATTATCCTAATTAGAGGTGCGACATTGTAGGCAAAACATCTATGTTTCATAACATCGATGGTCGAAACTAAAACATCGATGGTATTGATACATCGATCTTTTTATCAATATATGACATTCATTTTTGAATGTTCTACAGTACAGACTTACATTAATGATAATCTCTAACAAATGTTTCTCAGTGGATCAGTGAATTCTTTTGTGGCATTGCGTCGATTTATTAAATTATAGCTACTATTTCAAAATTTCTAAGTAAAGCCAATATTAAATTCTATATATATATTCTCTAACCAACCAATTACGTACAACACCACATTTCGCAAGGCAACAGAAAAAAAACAAATCAGACCAGAGGAAGCTTTCCTGTCGCCGTTTATGGTTATAATACATTGAAAAAAATCCCATGTTTATTTGGAATGCATTCGTTTTATACCTAATGTGAAATATAGTATACTAGCTTTTACCCGAGGCTTCGCTCACATTGATGTAGTTTTTTTCAATCGATTCAAGTTAACGGTAAACACAGGCAGAGGTCAAATAGTTACCAAAAAATGGTTTGGCTCCAGTTTCGTTGACATTTTAAATTGTCTGCCCCTTTAAATGTATCAAAAAGTATGATTAAAACTGAAAATCAAGGGAAAGGGGGTAAATGAAATGTCGGCGAAACTGGGAAGACACTCAAAAAATCCCACAAAATAAATCTTGAAAACGTTCAGGAGTTGTAAAGAAGTTAGTTTGGGTAATTCTCAAAAAATCCAATTCGAGTAAGGTCAACTATTCTTAAGTAAAGTGAAACAGTTTCCGTATAATCCTGATCTCCGTCAAATAATTTCCAGCGCTACACCGGCTATTTAAATTACTGTATAATGTATAGCTCCTTACTGGAGATATCGTCCCAAAGTACGGTCAACAATCACGGCAAATCCTGATTCTAATAATGTCCTATTAGAGTGAGAACATCAAACCTTTAAAATCCCTATTAGAAGGAAATCAACTGTTTCTAAATAACGTAAACGGTCCTGATTACAATACCAAAAAGTTCAGAATGAAAATACCATTAAAATCAGAGTAAGGACAACAGTTTTTTTTAAAGTTCCCATTTAAATGAGGACAATAGTACAAAAAACTTCTCATTTTGCAAAGAGAAAAATTCCCAAAAGTCTCTATTAGAATGATTATATCAGCGTTTTCAAATAACATTTCCCTCCGATGATTTCAGTCAAGATTATTTCCAAAAATCTTCATCAGTACAGGTCCAATAGGATAAAAAACAAATAAAAAAACAAAAACAAAATAAAAGAAAGAAAGAAAGAACAATATACTCCATTGTCACCATTAAAATACGGACATTAATTCCACAAAATCCTAATTAGCATCATTAACCCTTAAAAATACACACACAAAAAAGAAAATGAAAAGTTTCATAAAAATTTTAAATAATTCACCAATGCACTAACGTAGTCACCTGGTAAAACTGAAGATAAGAAATGAATTTGGTGGATTAATTTACATTTTAATAGTAGTTTTAATGTTATTTAAGAGTGTTGTTTCACTAATTTGGCGGATTAATTTTAACTTTAATACCTCATAGTACTTAATGATCTTTTTGCCAAAATTAATTTGGCAGAATTTTTACATTTTAATGAAACTTTTGTAATGGCTATAGCGCCAAAATTTTTAAACACTCATCCCCAACACGGTATCATAACTCTTCCTATCAAATAAGTTTTTAAAATGTCATTTTGTTTAGTTTCATTTTATATTTTTGCAATTAAAAGCAGCGTTAAAATGTAAAATAATAAATCCAAATCCATTATTAATCGCCAAAGGACCACAGTACCACACATTCGCCAGAGCATTGCCAAGTTTTTTAAACTGAGTAAAATGTTTGTATATTCATAAGATATGATTTTTAATTCCAAACAGAAGATGCTATAAAGAAAATGTTTGCATGTATTTGGCCGTTCCTGTCGAAAAATAAATCTTTGTTCGACGGTAACTGGGGGTAGGGGGGCGGTCTCCATTTCATTACTTTATTTAGTTACCAGATAATTGTATGCAGCAAAAATGCTCGGCGTTGCCTGGGTCTGTAATAATTATGAAAAACAATTGCTACCTTTATTCATTCCCTGCTGTAACTGAAACAACTCAAAACACACAGCTTTGACGTGATTAAAAATAGAGCTTCTTCCTAACCCATAAAAGTAAAATGGCAGTAAGTATGAAGAACAAAATAGTACTCTTTTAGAAATGAAAAAACGATACTTAAGCATATACAAATTTGAGGAATTTCCAAAATAAGAAATTAAACTTCACTTCATTTACATACCTACAACAGTAGGTGAATTAGATTTTCTGGAATCCTTTTACATTCATAAAAACTTAAATAATCTTTGCAATGAGTCTTTTGCTGTTCCACATTTTTCTCCAATCTTATTCAATTTTACATGTTAGAATGCTGTCATATTTTGCCTCAGCACTTGCTGATATCTGATTGGTCAATGTTTTTCCGGTTACGCATTTAAACTCTCCCATGACCTTGATTCATCCATTTGTTCATTTCGCACTGAGGAAAGAGGCTATTGCCTCCGAAACATGTCTGTGTTTTTAAAAACTTTTTATCCTTTTTGTGCTTTTAAACATTGTTCCATTTTTATCTAATTTAAACTTTACTTGTTTAAAAAGATTTATCTTTTTTTTTCGAACATAGTCTAAAACCTTCTCTATACTGCTATTGAAGTACAAACTTTTAAAAAACGTAGCCGCCCGTAATCCCTTACTGCGATTTAAAATGTTATTAAGTTTGCATTAATCATATTAGGATACCTTAAATGAGGCTCCCCCTCCCTACTTTGTAAAACTGTGTGTTACTAATTTTCATCGAAGAGTTAGTGTCACCGAATACTGAGATACTTCTGGTGATTATAAACGATGCTTCCCGAAATATTTCCAATAAATAGTAAAAATTTGGCAATTGTTTGAATTTAAAGACAAATTAATGGAAGTTTTTGTGCTGTTTATGGATTTGCTTAGATTTAGTTGGCGAATTATTTTACTTGTTAACAAAATTAAAGAAAAAAATATTTGGTTACATGGAATTACAAAGAAATGGCGATATTTGGTTACATGGTGAAAACCGAGAAACAGTATTGAGTAGCCTTTAGCTTCAAAAACAGCGACAGTTGAAAAATTTTCCAAATGCCTTAGCTATTGATATGATTCCACAAAAAAGTTTGGCTAGATTCCTGCTGATCGATTAAATACCCAGTCAACAGAAATAAATATAAAAAAACGCATTAATTGCCTCAAAGGCATTAAAATTGAAAATAATCAGCCAAATCCATGTATTATTTGCCAATCTTGTGTAAAAATCTTACTTCAAGATTTGACTTGAGAAAAGCCTTGAACAGTCATGAAAAGCAAAGATAGTCAACAATACAACAATTGTCGCTATCGACTGGGAGTTGAGATGATACCTTAAATACTGTATTGAGTTGAGGAAAACCTTCGAACATGGAACTAAAAAGCTCATAACTCGTTTTTTATTCTACTTAGAAATTTCGAACAGGTGCCATCATCAGCAGAAAAATCAGAGCTTTCGATGGACATATCATGTAAATATGTGCAAGTATTTTTTCATCCCTATATTAGAGAATTTATACGAAAATTGTGTTTTATTGCTCCCCTAAGGGGGTTTTGCCCCCCATAACGGTACGAAAACTACCCTATGTGTTATTCTGATGCATAAGCTATATTATTGTAAAGTTTCATCAAAATCCATTCAGTAGTTTTTGCGTGAAAGAGTAACAAACATCCATACATCCATACAGACAAACTTTTGCATATATAATAGTAGTAAGATGATTATATAGTATATGATCCCATAATACTAAATGATTTTGGAAATTCCAGATAATCTAAGCACTGGCAGCAGCAACTTTATTTTCTTTGAATTTTGTTTTCAAAATTCAAAGAAAATAAATTCACTATTCAAAAATTTTGAAAGCAATGATAATTCAGTATATATCTGTGAGCCAACCATGGAGAAACAATTTGAAGAGCATCTGTGGTAATTTTAAGAAGCATTTTGAAATTTTGCGGAGCAACTCGGTATTTTGCATAAAATTCAATTAAAAAAAACAAAAACCACTTGTCTTAAATTGTTTTTGAGCTTTAATAATCATTTTAAGCACGAGCATAAAAAACTGCTTTAAATACTATGTCATGCTTGAAATGGGAAATGAGGAGCAAAATAACCTTTTTTTGCGGAACTCAGGAGTTCCGCAATTTTTGCGGAGCAGTTGGCATCCCTGTTTAAGCTGATTTTACATGGTAGCTAACAGGAGCTCAGATCCTACACTTTTCAAATTTAGGTGATGTCGATGTTTCCGAGAGTTCAATGTTTTGGGGTCAATTTACAGATACCATCGTTTTTTTTAATATTATTCCTTCTTACTTTGAAGATCAATGTTTTGAAACATTGATGTTTTTCAATCGATGTCGTTTCTCTGTGAGAAATTTTATCGTAATTTTCAATTAAAAATACAAAAACATCAACATCGAACCCAAAACATCGATGTTCCAAAAACATTGAAAGTAAAACATCGATGTTTTAGCAAAAACATCGATGTTTCCAAAACATTGACATCGACCTCTTATCCCTAATCCTAATATTGAATGTAAAATAAGCGACTTGAAAGTTTCCAAGCAAGTTAAAAAATAAAGTCAATTCAATATAGATGGTAGTTGATAGGGATGTTATAGAAGACAAAAGGATCGCTAGAAAAGTGATAAAAAGTATTTTTAGAAATAATTTTGGCGACAGAAAGTGTGAGAGGGATTTTAACAGGTGCATGGGACAGGAAGTGGAATGTCCAAATATTTTGTTCGTAGCCCAAACAAATAACCCAAAACATTTATTATTGGATATATTGGAAAATTGCAAATGAACTGCAACGATTAAAAAAAAAAAAGATGAATGATGCAGAAAGTAAAAAAGTTCGAATGAATATATTGTACTGCATTGAGAAAAATGAAACTTGAGATTGATTGAGTGCTAAAAATTCGAAGATGAATGTAATTAAAAAAAATGTGATTTTATCACAAGTGCATCAATACAATGATCCAAACTGCTCACTGTTCAAAAGAACGGTCGTTCATTTTTTAAGTGAAGGAACAGATCCGTTCATTTTAAGGATTCGTTCTTTTTGACTCGTTCGTTCATGAACCCTGGTTTTTTGCTCTAACAAGGGAAGGACATGACCTTGGGGAAACGGATTCGAATAAAACTGAGCACTGTGGTAATATTCTATGTAGGTAACTAGTAAAATATTTCACATCAATATCTGGTAATAACAGAGAAATACACACTCAAAGTTCAAACCATATTTTTTTTATATCCCTTACATTAACTGTTAACCACATGCACCACGGCCACATATGGTAACATTTTTGACTAATAATTCCACATACACAGCTAGGTGACTTTTTCTTTTCTTCTCTTTTTTCATTTAAAAAAAAGTTGTTCAGAGTTATTTTATCACATATAAATATGAAATATGTGTTTCTTATTTTTCCTTTATTATTACTTTTTTTTTTATTCATTATTAATTTTAATTTAACAATTATCCACAGTAAAACTTAATGATGGATGGAAAATAAAATGTTTGTTCTTACACATACTGTTTTCAACTTATTAAACCAATATTTTGTAATTAGAAATCCTTTTCAAATGGCGCACAATCTTGGAGGATACTCATGGTAAAAACATTTGAAATAATATATGCACATATATGAATATAATATGAAAGAATTTTAATAAAGTAAATTTTAAGATATAGCTAAGTCCTGTTGTGTAGAAAAATAGTTGTGGTAGTTTTATTGTGAATAATCAATAAAAGAAAATTGAGGATAAAAAAACTCAATATGATGCTAAGATCCAATATTTATATATACTACACATTATTTTATTAACCGAAACGAAGGATTTTTGGTCAAAATAAGCAAAAATTCATGAAAAATAGTGTCTGGTAAAAATGCGGCTTTTAAATCAACAAATTGAGCTGCATGTAACAGCATAAACATGTTAAAAACCAAACATACCAACTGTCATCATCTACTTCTTCTACCTTGGCATACAATACATCAACTTCAGCGGGATCGTCATTCATGTATTCGATACCTTTAACATTTACTTCTAAGGTTTTCCCATCAAGGAAATTCCTAGAGAAAAAAAAAAGTTTTAAAACATTAAAACAACAAAATGAGTAATTTGCATCAAGAGAAATAAAACATATATTTTTTATTAATAGAATTCAGTGTATGACAGACTTTCAAGCCCTCAACTTAAAATTAAAGTTTTTGTTGTTTAAAGTGCAACCATTCTTCAAACTTTGGAATGCAATAAAAGAAAAAACCCCGTAATTTATTTGCAAAGACTTGTCCTAATGGCGGATCAGACCTGAATGGAATCATCATACAGGACAGAGGTTTTGTGTCAGAAAACCTGCTTTTACGGCAGAAATAGTCATGGCATTGTACAATTTTATAGAAAATCTTGAAAATAAATGAGGTGACCTTTGCAGAGAGTCGGAAATCCTAACGGTATGTTGAATTTACGTTTTGGTTGAATTACTCACTAACAACCGACTAAGAATGACTTTGATATCACTGATCTCAAAACTACGGAGGAAGGATCAATTATTAGTTCTTTTGGAACAATTTCAAGTTATTCTTTCAAGCTCAAACACCAGAAAAGAGTTTTTAATCCTAGTAACAATAAAGACATTTAAATATTTTTTACTTTCTTCTACATCTAACAAACGAAAAAAAATTACAGGATTTGAGAAAGTTTTCAAAATTCAACAATGTATGAAAGCATACTGAATCCATTTAAACCACTTTCAGAAAATGTCTATCTGCATTTGCATGTGCAGGAGTCACTAGGGGAATTTGGTACCCGTATCCCTACACAGAAACGAAAGTTAATACGAAAATGGCCAATGTTTTAGGTTCTTAGGCTCATTAATTTCATATTACATACCTTTTAATAATGCTTTATTATTCACGGTTTTGAAAAATTTATTTGTATGAGCAAAAGAATGGGAGTCTTTTTCGCATAATTTAAACCTCCAGGTAGAATGGTGTCTCTATTTTTGAAGCTCTGTGTACACCTATGTCTATCTGTAGATATGTGAATGACTTTTTTTTTTTTGGCCACAATAGCTTAAAAAGCACAGCACAGAACCAAAGATTGGTACACACATGAATAAATTATTGCTGATTATTTTTTGGCTCCCATAACTTCAAGGAGAGTGGGACAACTTATCATTTTTGTCTTTAGGCATGACTGCTATATCTCAAGAAGACAAGAAGTAATGCAATGATTTGGGCAAAAACTGGTTCATAGGTAGAACTCAGAGGGAATTGGTGCTGGTCCATTTTGGAACCAAATAATTCAGGGGGGGGGGTGCAATTAAACAGTTTTCCTTCATAACTGTGACGGCAAAACTTGAAGAAATAATACAAGGGCTCAGACAAAATTTGGCACTGTAGAAACTTTTGTGACGTGCATAATGTTAGCATTTTGCTGTAATCTTTTAGCATCCGCTTTTGGTTAACAATAATTCTTTTTATTTTCCTATTAGTATATAACACAAAACATATTGATCAAAATACAAAGCTATTTTGCAGTATAAATATGATTACCTTATTGCATTGATCAGCATATCATATAATGCATAACAAATATCAACATCCGCTGATCAGAGACCAATGCCAATAATCACCAATTTTTTTTCTCTTTCATATTGTATTAAAGGATGCTTACATTAAAATTTTCTTTTTCTAGAAAATAATTTAAAAAAAAACATAATTAATTGCACATTTATTTTCAATAGATTACGTTGAGATAAACATCCAATTCTGTCATGCATAATGTTAGTGTTTAAAAGGTGCCCCAGTTTAAAAATTACCCCAAGTGCCAGTTCATTTTGGCAACAGTTTATTCAAGAAGTTGGCATAGTCAAACTTTAATCGCTTTCTAGCGGGGAGAGAGATTTTTCTTTTTGTCTACAAGAGTTATAATCAGCTTGAATCAGTTACCAACGTAAATGATGAATTAAGTTATAACATTTTCACTTAACAGCTCCCTTAGGATGGCCGTTAGTTTGGGATTAAGCTAAGTAAAAAAAAAAAAATGCAAGCACACCATTTAGCTTGATTTCATTTTTGTAGGACTTTAATTAATGAAAACATTTGTGAAAAACTCAATTATCATTCTTTTAAAAATTTGGGAGCCGAGACATGCTTCAATATAGAAAAGTTTGATACTAATTGAAAGAACGGATTTTTCTGAATTTGATGGAATGTGTTTGAAGCTTTTAAGTTAATTAAAACTCGTAACCTTTTAAAACACAGATTCTGAAGCCATGAGACTCTTCACGCTGATTGCCGGTAATAAAAAAGATGTAGTGAAAATTTGCTATAATGAAGCAGCAAGTTGTGCATAGTCATCAATTTTCGTTTTTGCCTTTTTCACGTACAATCATTTATCAGTTACATTTGTTGAAAGTTGACTTTTGCTCAGTGATACTATTACAGAAATGGGAGTTCAGGATGAGTAAAATAAGACCATGTGGTAATTAGAAACATGAAGCAGTTGTCAGAAAAATCTGCATAGAGCTGCTTAGCACCCAGTATGAGTGTGTCTCTGTCACGTTTTTATTCTAATTCTACATCCTGTGGAAGTTGTTATTCACAATGACCGTCTAGAATTTGGGATCACTCAAAATACACTGGGGATCAAAACAGGTATTCCCTTACTAAAAAATAATTATATTATTTTCATGTTTGGTAATTCACTAGAGTTAATGAGTAAGTATTGTTGTATTAAGTAGTAAATTACTACCCTTAAGGGTAGAAGCCAGTTCTGAGGCAGAACTACATGCAATATACCTTCAACCAGAGACTGCAGTTTCTTTCTTATCATCAGTCTAGAACAGTCAAGAAATTCAAGCTTTTATCTTTAATTTTCTAGTGGAACGGCACCATTGCTTATGCGCACTCTCTAGTGTGCTCTATTAAATTTAGACACCAATTTGTTGGTGTCTGATCTGCCTCCAGCTTGGTTTTTGACTGTCCCAGACTGATGCATTCATAAAAAGGACAAAACTGCAGTTTCTTGATGTCGTAACCTGGCAGTTGGTATATTACATGAAGTACTATAGTCTTGACACTTTTTATCTCAATTCACAAATGAGGAAGAAAAGGATTCATAATTAAAACTGATTTTGATTAAAATTACATCAATCAATCTGAAACATATTTTGAAATTGAAAAGACCCAAAAAAATCAAGTTTATTACTTACACAATTTCATTTTTGCACTTTTGAAATATTGCTTCAGCTTTTAGTTTATCCCGATTGTCAAGCAACACCAAGGTAGTAATGGTTAAATGCATTTTTTTTGGTTCTTGAAACAGACTTTCATCTATGCCTCGTACCTAAACAAAAATGATTACAACTATAAAAAATTCTATTCAAACCTATAAATCTGAGATTATATGGGTTTTAACAGTTTGAAATCTAAATAATCTTAACTACCACGATCCCATTAAGTGTACATAATTCAATCATCTTATAAAAGAAAACATTAGAATGTATTTAGCAAAAAATTTAAAGTGGTTATTTGCTTAGTAATTTAACTTTTTGTTGTTGTAATAATGTGCTAATGCTAATAAAGTATCATTCTTTTATAAAATGGCTGGATGAAAAATAGGTCTGTTTTATTGGTAACAAAATGACAAAAAATTAAGGTTTTCCTTCGAGTTTCTTTCTCTTCTGCTTTACTTTTGGCTAGTACTCTCCAAACGTATTGAGAAGTGTTCAAGAACCAAAACATCTTTATAGTTGTTTTCCATGGCATATGCAATGGACAAGATAGTAAGTCAGGAGAAAACACAGGAAGGGTTGAAAATAATTATCAACATAAAGTTATTAATGTCTGAGCAGTAGGATCTAATAGTAGACAAATATGAACATGAATTATGGAAGCAGACGCAATTAGATTTCGAAATGCACAAAAAATTGGGAATGGAATGCAAAACCGTAGTAACAGCTAACACGTGTACATACGTACATTCTATACCTACTGAGCAAAAATTAGTAGGCATGCAAATCATGGAGTACATCCGCTTGTTAAAGTGGTAAAGAGATGTGCAATCTTTTATTGTCCATCACAAAGCATAGACTAATAATAAGAGTAGACCGAGCTTTCCCAGACTTGCTGATGAAAAAATTGGTTCATGGATACATCATGTGACTGGTGGAAGGCTTGGCGAAAACTTTGGCAGCATGGTTGCTAGATGGCAACATTATCTATAGTTTGGCACTTGACTAGTATTTTAAGACATAATGTGTTTTCATTATAATATTTTTTCCAGGTGCAGAGATTAAACTGTTTTTCTTTTGGTTATGAATTATTTTGACATTAGTAATTAGTTTTTCATCACAGTTTTCAGTAACTTTTATTTCATTTGGAACTGCTATGTCAGCGTTGGCGTGAACGTAATGGCGTAAACGTTTTGCGTTAACGCAAAAATGTACTAATCGGTATCTTAAATTGAAAGTGTAGGTAAAAATCTTACCATTTGCCGGTTCTTTTTGAGCGCTTGCATCTTTAATTGGTAAGAGAGTTATTGAAATTGATTAAAGAAAATGCACAGTACTATCTAAACGAAAAACTCACTATATTAACAAAATATTTACAACTTAGAATAACAAATTTACAAATTGGACAATATAAAAGATCATTCTTCCGTGTTCCATCAATTCTATTTATTTTATTTCTCGCTGGCGTGGATCGTCTGCTACGATCAACGCCCGCTGTTGCTAGGATATCCACCAGTCATATGGTTTGGTTTATGAGCAGCAAAAGGGTTGCCATTGTTCGGTCTATTCTTATTATTAGTCTATGTCACAAAGACTTTGAAAACCGGGGCACTTCACAGGTTTTTTTTTTTTTTTTTACAAATTCTCTAAACAGAAGAATGTTTCCAAAACTTAATGAAAACTGGGAAATTTTTGATAAATATTGGAAAATCTAGAGATGTGATCAAAATCTGGAAAGCTCCCAGAAGAAACCAGAGCAGTTGGCAGGCATGTGTATGCCCAGCAGAATTTTCAAGTTTGTCAAAAAATTTGATCCATACTATGCATATAAATATAACTAAATCAATGAAATGAAAGCCAAGTACCTTTTTAAAATTTCTTAAGACATCATCCTTAAACCTTAGAAATGATTCTTGGACCTCTTTAGCATTTATAGGTATTGATATAAAGTGAGTGAAATCTTGATGAAAACGACCTGATTTGATTGTTTCTGCAATCCTCCTGTAAGCACTACCAACGCTATTCTTGCTTTGTCCTTTGATCACTGTAACACAAAAACAAAAGAGTAAGTAGGACTCGACCGATGTATCGGCCTGGCCGATGCATCGGCGCCGATGGTTCAACGATTTAGCCATCGGCATCGGCGGCCGATGCTAACTTGCAGGAAACATCGGCCCATCGGCCTTAAAAACATCGAAAAGCCGATGGAATTGGCCGATGTTTTTGAAAAAAAAAAAGGACTTTTGTTGTTTTACATTTTAATACAAAGTAAAGGGAATTATTGTTTTCAAACAAAATTGTTTACTTGAATTTCAGTATGAATTTCTATAGTCACCCCTGAAAGAGTGTTTAATACTGCATTCAGGTACCAAACAAGTTAATTATTGCGTTGTTTCTTGCTGCTGGATGTATGTATGTATCTCTCATAAGTCAAAACTTAAAAATGGTACGCTGTAGAAGGCTAAATTTTCGCATGTGGGATGTGCGCACGTTCCAGTTGTGCACTTCGCTTTTTGTTTTCGATCGGGTGTTCTAAAAAGCTTATTAACCGATTTTTTGTGGCTATTAATTACTTATTTCAAAGCAAAATTAATATAGCGTCTCAGACTGACGATCATTTAGTGATATATTGCAGAACTGGAGACCATGAAAACAAATATGAGATGCAGAAACCGGTTTTGTTTCATTTTGTTAGATTCCCGTTGAACCGACGCGACGGTAATTTTTAATTTTTCGATATTTGTAATATGAACCAGAGTAATGCAGTCTTTTCTGCATCGCTTCGGCGGAGCTACATGTTTGGGGCCCATCGAAATATATTTTGGGGCCTTTTTTCTCTATCACAGAAGTTGTAAAACATTTATCATAAAGATTTTTGTAACTCCTACGGTGCCCCTATGTATATGGGACCTCTCGCGCAATCGCAACATTCGCTATATTTTAAATCCGCCACTGCACGTCAAAACAAACTCGGGTGCAAGTTTTAAAAGGGTTTTTCTGCTCAATATTTATGATTATTTTGAACTCTATTTTTTCTCCGACTATTTTTTGTATTTCCGAGAACACTTGCGTGCCCCTCCTCCCACTCCCTCAATATCTGAAATTAAACTCTAGTTGTACTTCTGAGTTGTTTAAAACTAACGCCATTCATAAAATTAGAGATTTTTTTCAAGCTTTATCTATTGTTTAGGAAGAATTTAGAGCATTCGTGTAAGAAATTGATTAAAGACGTTTTGAATGGTGGCATAACTCGGAAAACAGGGACTTTTGAATTTTTTCTTCAGAAGTGCTGAAGTAGATTCAGAAACTCTTCCGAGACGTTGGTGGTAGCGGTTCTGTACTAAAAAAATTAAGTCGAAGTTGCGGCCGAAGTTTAACGTTGTGAGTTACTCCAAAAACAGAGGGTGACCCCCCTAACCCATCCTCGTCATTTCAAGCATTTCTTAAATAATTAGCGGTTATTCATTTTGGTCAAGAAATGCCATCTTGCGTATTTCTTATACTTATTTCATCTATATTTTGTAATGCGTCATCTTTTTTGCATCATTAATAGCGATCGATTTTTTTTTCTGTTGTAAGTAACTATTTTTATGTCTTTATATAAAATCAAGGAATAAGTTATTTTCGTTTTCATCATATGTTTAATAATATGTTATAGAAAAGTTTCAAGGATTTTCTACTATGCCATTTTTTAAATTTCAGAAAATTATTGTTAAATTGAAAAATTTAATTTGAATTTGTTTGTAGTGCTGCATAAAAGATTAAACAATAAAATTGCTCAATATTACGTGTGCAAACATCAGATCAAGTAGTATATGTATTCAGTTATTAACTTGTTGTAAATATGAGTTTGTTTATTGTAGCTGCGTTTTAAGAACCTCGCTCTTTTCATGGCTATTTCTTTTTTCCGCAAAACTTATGTCATTGTTATACATTTATGAAAAATGCAAACTTTTCTATTCATAAATTTTAAATAAGTATAAAAATATTCCTATTATGATTTAATATTGTAATTTATCTGTTACCTTTTTTGTTTAATTTGATGATTAAAATATGTCGACGTGCAATCTTTCCACTTTAATTGCGTAATTTGTTGACGGTTTCATAGTTTTATTCTTTTTTTTTTGAATGATAAAACAACATAATTTAATGTTTTTTAACTATGTTTAGCTTACCTAAATCATACAATATTACTGAAGTCTTTGTTATGTGTTCAATTAAAAAAAAAATCAATTGGTTATTAAACAGTATCTTTGTTTTTCTTCCTTTTTTTTGCCTGTTGTTCTTTGTCTTCCATCATACAGCACACAAAAAAGTAGAAGCATTACTACACCCTATACAGATTGTACGTAGTACGATCCAAAAGTTCGGGGAACAAGTTGTATAAAACCTTACCCAGAATAGTTCATATTACCGAAGCACATCCACCTTCAAAAGGTCATTTTGAGGGACTATGTACTTCTGCCAGTGTTCATATAACTTTTGGAAACACTCCTGGAAGCCATTTTTCGCTACCTTCTGTGATGCAGCTTTATCTTCTCCTGACGGAAGAAAGCGGTGTCCATGTAAATGGTTTTTTTTTTTTTTGCTGGGAACAAGTAAACATCACACGGAGCTAAGTCCGACGAAATGTTACGTTATTTGCTTGTCATATCAGAGTATTGACCAATAGAACCGTGCATCCTCAACAAGAAAGTCGCCTTCTTCCCCACGATGAAGTTGAAGCAGCAGCGCAAGAGGCCTTACAGGAGGTTGTGACAAATGTCCAGGAGTCCTTCTAAAAGCTATACGAACGTTGGCAGAAGAGGTCGCACCCCCCAAACTATTTAAGAGGAATGACAAAAAGTGAGCAAATTTAATTTACGTAAATCGCCAATCGAAGTTGAAGCAATCTTGCTGCTTCTCCGTAATGGTTGATGAAACTTGACACATTTCCAAACAAGAGCAAGTACTTTCCGTTTTTTAAATTATTAAAAATTCATCAAGCCTTTACCGGCGTTTTCAGAACAGAAAAAAACCGATGAAGAATCATGGTTAATTTTAACGAAAGACGTAGTTTCCTCATATATGCTAAATATCTTGTTCTTGTAACGATGGTTATGAGAGGCCCGTGCAGTGTTGTGGCTGCACAAGAAAATGCTGTGGTATTTTACATTCATTATTACGCTCATTCTTTAAGTGTGTCTATTAATGAGTGTTCATCACTTTCTTCCACTAGAAACACATTTCAGCTGCTCATTGCATAGTATGCTTTCATAGATACTCTTTAAAAATACATACTATTTTTGAAAAACATATCTCGCATCAACAAATATCATTTCTGGGGGCTCTTTAACTATGCAGTCTTCCCCTCCCCCAAATCATGATTACTTGCTGTTAGCCAACATGTGTTTTGTTCTATATTGAGGTAATTCGTATTTAAGAAACTCGACCCCCCAAATAAAATGCTGAAATGCCGCCCCTGGCAGAAGTGTATAACCGTTCAAGGTGACTATTTTGTAGATACAGTGGCTCCCAAAAGTGTTCGCACACCCACGACTTTCAATGAAATAGGCCCCTATGGCATTGGTTAGAATTAATATTTCGGAATAGATATTTAATTATAAGATCTATGATCTATTTTAAACAAAACTGCACGAAAATTTTTAATAAAACATGAAAACTTAATTTTTTAAAAATCAAAAACCAAAAAGTGTCGGAAATTTTATTTTACAGGTCTTCGTACACTTCGGAAAAAATATCAAAAAATTAGTAAATAATCTAAATTTATATTAATAGAATATCATGCAGTAACAATAACAGCTTTTAAACGTCTGAGAAGAGATTTCATTGTTTTTTCTGTCTTTTTTTGTGCAATTTCTGAGTAAGTTTTCAGCCGCACTACGAGTCTTACTGTTTCTAGTTCGCTTTTCGTTTCAATGGTGTATTTTCGTAATCTAGCCACCAGATATCTCCAAATATGTTCCATTAAGTTTAAATCTGGCGATTGAGGAGAAATTTCTAAGCTTAAGGACAAATTTTGAGGCACCAAACTCGAACGTGTGCTTCTTATCGTTAACTTGATAAAAAACAAAGTTGTTTCTGATTACCAAATTTTGGGCTAATAGTTTAAAATTGTTTTTTGAAACATTTAAGTGAACAGCATGATTCATTATTTCATCAAAAAATTCCAAATTTCCAAGTCCTGATGCTATTATGCACCCTCACACAAAAAACACCTTCACCGTCCTGATTAACTGATCCAGTTAAGCTCTTAAGATTAAATTCCTCATTTTTTCTTCTGTTGACAATTATGCACTATTTTAACCCAAAATATTAAATTTATTTTCATCTATAAGTAAGACGTTGTTTCAAAACGTTTTGAGCTTATTTATCATTTATTTTACGACGGAAAGCGTAAGTTTATTGTTTTTCGCGCGAACAAGAAATTTTCTGCGGGAAGGGGTCCCCTTTAATCCAGCTAATCAGAGAACTTGGCGAACAATTTTAGGTGAAAATTAAACGTAAAATGTTTCATTCAATTCTGCAGAAACTTTTTCAGCGCTCAAATGTGTATTTCATAATTTTTTTTAACTGTAAACCTCCGATCACGCTTTGTTAACTTTGCCAGTTGACCTTTTGTTACCTTGTTTTCGATCCGATTCTTGTCTTTAAAGCATTTTATCAAGCACTTCACTATAGATTGGTATAAATTAACTAATTTAGAGACATTTCAAACCAATTTATGGCTACTGTGAGGGAAAAAAAATCAAATTTCGAATCGTGTTTGTTGTTTTCTGCGCATACCTGCCATTTAAAAATAATAAGCAGAAGCTTAGGGAATAAATAAACAAAAAATTAATGGCAAATGACTTTACAGTGTCATTACAATGTAAAAACAATAAAAAAAAACCACATATAATAATTTTAATCATGAATTTATTCGAAAATATTTCAGTGTACGATGACTTTTGTGGCGTATTTTTTCTGTCTCATCGTTTTTTGACAAATTTCCAAAATAAAATTTGGAAATATTTTGAGAAAAACTACTGGGTTTTATTCAGAATGGCATAGGAATAGTGTAAAAAAAATGGTCTTCATATTCGAATTCAGTTTTGCGTTATTTCGGTTTTACTACAAAATTTCAAAGTGTACGAACACTTTTGGGAGCCACTGTAGATGTTCTTCGGTAATGTGAACTATTCACGATATTTTTATACAACTTGTCCTCGAACTTTTAGATCATACTACTTACGTATGAATTTTCAACTTTCTATTTCATAACGTTTTTGTGTAACGTAAGTTTACACGCATGAAGACATCACAAGAGAATTTGCGATAATTAACTAAGGAGGCGTTCAAAATGGATATTTCGGTCATCTGTATGTTCTTAGGTACATATGCGCTGGAAAAACTTGTTAAGTTTAAATTGGATGATAGTAAAATAAAAATTTAGGTCGAAATCTGATTTTTTTTTTTTTTGGGAGGGGGGATTACAATTCCTTATTCCTAGAAAGGAAGTAAAGTGAAATGAATCAATGATCCTTTAAAGCCTTGACAATCTTATCAATTTATTTCTGTTATTTTTTTTTCTTTTTTTTTTTTTTTTTGCCATCGGCCAAAAGCATCGGCCATCGGCAATCGGTCATTTGAAGGAAAACAATCGGCCATCGGCCATCGGCCATCTTTGAACAATCGGCCAACAATCGGCATCGGCCCATCGGCCAAAAAATGCCATCGGTCGAGCCCTAAGAGTAAGTGAATGCAAAGTAAAAAATACAGAATATATTCAATACAACAAAAAACACAAACCAAACCCTGTTGCACAACAGCCCATTAGGGACAAGGATTATTGTGGCCATCTCAGTTTTCCTGACCAAGGGCTCTGGGGTGCAGGGCAGATGTTCCTGTGAGGAGGTCAGCCGAATGTGGAACCCCCAGGTTTTAGTTCTCAAGCACACTTGGTACTCATTTCATCCCCCCACTGAAGGTGTGAACAGCTGAGTTGACTAATGCCCAACCCGGTAATCAAACCCAGGCCTGTGGCGTGGAAGCGCTACTACTAAGAAACTGGGCTTCCAATACAACAACACCAAATAGGAATGCTTCTCTTAGTTAAGCAAACGTGAGTTAAATTTGCTTTTTAATACTGCAAAATTCAGCATTAATGAACAAAGATGTGATTCACAAAACAGCATAAGTTTTGCATCTTTTCAGCCAATTAAAACACATTTCTACTGACACTAGCCACATTAAGGCATAATTAGCCACATTAAGGCAACATAAGGTTTTTGCAGTAGCGTTGCAGGGGGGGGGGGGTGCGATGCGACCTGGGGGGAGGGGTAAACCGAACAAGTGAGAACTTTTTAGAAAAATTTCCATTTTTTAAATTTTTTTAAAGAGAAATACTTGACGGAAAATATAAACTTTTACTTCAGGGTTTTACATCACAGAATAATTACACAAGTACAAAAAATCAATTTAATTACTATAAACAATATTTTAACAGTGAAATTATTAGTGCAAATCACAAGTTGTAGAAATACAATAGTCTAATTTGTTCTTTTTGTTATCTTTAACTGAACATTTAAAAAAATAAGTAAATAAATATACAAATATAAACAAAGACAATCTTGTACTGACATTTTTAAACTGCAAGAGGAAATTTAAGCTTTTGAATGTTTAGTACTGAGATTAATATTAAGTTGAACATCTTTTAAACAGTATTTGCAGAAAAAATATCGAATTAAATTCATTATGCATCTTATATTGCACAAAAGAATCATAATAGCTACAGAAAGAACTTAATTGAATGACTGAATGCATGTTTGAAATTTTGTCATTTGTTCTTTTTCTATTCTAAAGAGCATGTTGTACTTGTGAGATTAATCAAAGATTCTAAAGTTTTATTTTGATTATATTTCCTCAACCTTTTCATGGACGTACATAATGTAAACCAACAGATAAATCTGCTCAATTGAACTGTAGGAGAGAATAAATAAATAAATAAATAAATAATTTTTTTCTTTGAAAGTTTCAAATGATATGATATCTTATGATTAAATTGAAAAAACCAACCTATATAACACACAAATTAACACAAAAATATAGCACATAGCTTTAAGGCTACAATGGAGCCTCTTCATCAGTGCAAAAACCAAGCTCACAACCAGAAAGTCGTGAGAGAACTGAACGTCATGTATGATATCTTGCCGCTCTGTCGTACTTAAAAACATCTTCTCTGCGAAAGAGCAATGAATTATAGTGGTAAAATAGATCAGAAATTAGCAAGCAAAAAAATAATATAGTTAGCAACAAGAAATATTTCTTGAAAATTCTAGGAGTGTTTTCTAAAATTGGTATTTCAGATAAATATCAAATGAAGTGACGTATGCCCTTCCCAACAAATAAAGTTTTACCCAAAAAACAAATAAAGTTTTAACACTGAAACAAATTTTAAAATACATACCAATCTCCTCTTGGTTTCGACCAGGCATCAGAACTGTAGCACCAGTCATGTCTTCAATCATTTTTCTATTTTTACCGAATTTTCCGTTCACAAATCTAGGTGAAAAAACAAAATCAAATGTTTAGTATTGTGTAATAAGCTATACGTAACAAAGATAGAGCTGCACAACTATTAAATAAAATTGCAGATACAGGGCGGCCACAGGTATATCAAAAAAACTTTCCATGTTTTTTTTCCCATCCTACTAAAATCCCCCCCCCCTGATTTTTGTTACGGTCTGGTTTCTCATCCTCCTCCAGCTATGCGTCTACATTACCTTGATACACCAAGCCTTACACTCCATAAAACATCGACATTTTAAAATAAATAGCTATAACATGAAAATAGTTTTAGGGCTGCAAATTTTTTAGGGGGGAGGGATGAATTTTAATGATTTTATAACATTAAAAAGTCATTAACAAAACAAGTGTGTTTCTCATTTAAAATTAGTAAGATACCAACTCTCTCTATTTAAAAACAAAACAAAACCTAAACATTTAATTTTTACAACTTAAATTTCGAAAATTTTAGTGGGCATTCTGCAATTCACTCCTTCCCTTAACTCAAAACATAGCCCAAAATTAGGCTTTAAAGATTTTATTTGTAAAAAATATTGAGAGGAGAGCAAATAATTTCATCACTCTTAAGTCCCAAATATTGCCTAAAATAGAGTTTTTTAATACTTCAGTTTTTAAAAATTCTCTGGGGAGAGTCCTTGGACTTTTTCTCCTTAGTTCAGCAAAATTGGTCTAAAATATAGCCTTTTTAATACTTACCCTTCAAAACAATTTCAGGGGTAAACCCCGTAACCCCATTACCTGCTTCACCAAAGATGGCCTACAAGCTTTTTGACTTCAATGTCAGAATTTTTCGAAGGGGGAGACCTCAAATCTCTTCCAACTGAAGTCACTCAAAAAAAAAAAAAATAAATAAAAATAATAATAATAATAATAAAACGTTTTTGTTACTTCAACTTCAAAAAATTTTCGAGGAAGAACACCCGAAAATTTTACCCATTAGTCATCTGAAGGTATTCTACAGTAGTGTTTTTGATACTCCTTTGAAACATATTTGATGGAAAATCATGAACTTTCCCCCCTAGGTTCACCAAAAGATAGACTAAATTTGCAATTTTAAGACTTCCGTTTCAGAAATTGTGCATGAAAAGCCCCTACACTCCACATTCCATCACAAAAGAGGTCGAACATTTTTTAAAACCTCAGTCTCAAAGGTCTCTAAAGTCTTAAAATAATTTAAAAAAAAGTTTTTGGGAAAAAAAGTTTTTTTTTCCTAGAAAAGTTTATTTCCACTCAGGAAAAATGGAAAATTTTTGAAATTTTTTGCAGAAAACAATGTAGTTAGAAATTATAATATTTACTTTGGAAAGTTTTTTTTTTTTTTTGCTTCATCTAAATATTTTATGTGCAGTATCCCACATGAAAACACTAACTTTTGGTAATGGAACAGCTTCCATTGTGGATGATTCCACAATGAATTCCATGTTGGAATTCATTGTGCACCAAAGTATTTTATACAACTTTTCTCATTAAAACTGTAAAAGTCTACATAGGACAGAATTATATCAAAAACATCAGTGAATAAAATATTTTGATTTAGCAATTTATAAAACTGACACACTACTCAAAATTAACTGCTGAATGATGATTGAATTAATTTCGATAATCTTGGGTGTTTTGAACTTGAAAATCTAAGATTGGCATTTTAAGAAACAAAGGTTGTTTTAATAGTAAAAGTTTCATGCATATTTCTAAGAAAGAACAATAAAAAGGACATCATATACTTTTAAATATTAAGCACTTTTTAAAATTTGTAAGAAAATATAACTATTGTAACTCCATTTAATTGGTAAAAATTCAACTTTTCAATTTTTCCTGCGGGAAAATAATTCTGCAGCTACAAAATTTCCGGACAGTTTACATCTTTAGTAGGGCTGTGTGATGCACTGATGCATCGCCAAAAACCAGTGTGGCTCCCACATCGTTAAACCGGTTTAAAATTTTTCTCTAAATCGATGCATCAATATCGCTCCTATGTACAGACACCGGTCCAGGGTTGCTGCCATTCTAATCTCTAATTTTTTTCACACTAATGTTAAATTAACAGTGTGTTGATCAAATCTGGCTTAACAATGAAGTAAAGGTCAAGATTTAGAAATTTTCTAAGTGGCCAGTTTAGACTCCAAAAACGTGGTGGGTTAAAATTATGAAAAATAAAGGAATAGAACTTTGCACATTCTAAAACAGACTAATTCAATACTGTTTTTAGTTTTATAAAAGCAATGTGGATTAAATACAGATAAAATTTCTCTTTTCAATAAAACAATTAATTAAAAAGAAACAAATTTTAATGCACATTTTATGTAATTTTCAATAGGATAGTTTATAGGTAGTTGTGTAATTTTCAATAGTTTTATAGCATTGGGATGAACATCCAGTTCTATTTTCGGTAACTTAGACAATAAATTGTATCGTCTACTTCCATCTTGCGAATGACCAAACATGGCCACTGCAGGAAAAATTTAAGATAATAAATAGGTTTTTGAATTTGTTGCATAAAGATAATTATAAATTAGTAATAATCTTTAAAAACTACATTTTTGACGAAATAGTCAGATTTAGCACATTAGCGTCTAAAACAATGTGGATAAAATAATATTCTGAAGAAAAAATTTTGCATTTTTCAAGAAATAATTAAGACCTATCTGAAAAAAAAAGCCCACCTTGTGTTATTTTCAATAATTTGCAGTCCAATAAACATCCAATTCCATTTTTGGAAACTGGGGCACTAAAGAGTCTTGTGTACTTCCATCTTGGGAATGACCAAATATGGCGACTACGCCAAAAATTAAAATATAAATTTTGGAATTTATAACATGAAAAAAAAAAAAACACCTCATGAAACTACAATTTAGTTGAAAAGTTTTTAGCACATTTGCATCCAAAGCAATGAGGATAAGATTAAGTTTTAAAAACGAAATTTTTCATTTCTCAAGAAAGTTATTTAAAATACTCAAAAAAAAAAAAAAAAAAAAAAAAATGCAGCACATTTTGCATTAGTTATAGGGACATGTCGAGCCTCTTACGTTTGGGAGGGGGGGGGGGGGGGGGGGTGCAGAATTCTCAAATTGCAGACTCTAAATGATAAAACTTGCCAAATTCACACACACACACATAATTAAATAATATAAACATCAATATATATATATATATATATATATATATATATATATATATATATATATATATATATATATATATATATATACATACAGTGAAGCACCGTTTATATGTTTTTGAAGGGACTGTATGAAAAAAGCGTACAAATAAAAAAATGTATAATAGGTATAGGTTAATGTGCATTAGACTTCACAGGGACCAATTTCAAAAATGAATAATTGAAAAAATGTACAAAAGAGAAACCTATAAACGATGCTTCACTGTATATATATATATATATATATATATATATATATATATATATATATATATATATATATATATATATACGTATATATATATATATATATATATATATACATATATATGTATATATATACGTATATTATATATATATATATATATATCATAGCTGCCAACCTCAAGATAAAAAAAATAGGAGCACTTAAGGGAAAAAATAGGAGCAATGAGGGTTAAAATAGGAGCACCAAATCGTGGCCTGTGCTAAACCTTCCTTCTGTATCGTAAGCTTCTATCTAAGCACCATTACAATGCGTTTCTGAATTTTCATGTTAGATTTTCAACAAAACTACAACCAAGTTCAAAATACAATTATTTTACATTAAAAAAGCATCATTACGTAGGTACATATTGAAAAGTAAAAAAAAACATGATTACTGTTTGATTTAATAAAACTGCAACCCTTTAAAATATTCTTTTATACATATCCGACATCTATTGAAAATGCATTGCATAAGAACATAAGAGATATAATAAGATTTAAATATAAAGATTTAAAAAATAATAATAATAAAAAAAAACACAATTACTTCTTATACTTGGAAGTAAAGCAACTTCATAGTAAAGGTCAAGACTCGGAAATCTTCTAAGTGGCCAGTGGCCACTAGACTCCAAAAACTTAGTGGCCACCACTGTCGCTAAGTTTTTAAACACAAACTGGAGGGGGGATGGGGCAGTTATTACAACTTTCATTTAAAAAATAGATGAATAGGACTTCGCACATTCTAAAATAAAGTTATTAAATACTTTTTTTGTACATGGAAAATGCAAGTTAAAATAGGTTTCTGATTTATTTAAAAAAAAAAAAATAAATAAATAAATAGAGAAGTCAGCAGAAATCTTCATTTTAGATGAAATAGTTTCAGCTTATAACAAAGCCTCCGAGGCAAAAAGGATCAAATACAGATAAAATTTCCCTTTCAAAAAAATAATTAAAAAAAAAAGAAAAACTAACTTTTTGCCTTTTGTTATTTTCAATAGTTTGCATTGAGACAAACAACCAATTCTGTTTTCGGAAACTTAGGCTATTAATAGTCTTGTCTACTTCCATCTTGCAAATGACCAAACATGGTAACAATGCGAAAAATTTAAGATGATAGATTTTTGAATTTGTTGCATTAAAAGTAATTATAAATAATTAATAATCCTTAAAAAACTAAAATTTAGATGAAATAGACAGTTTTTAGCACATTAGCGTCTAAACCAATGAGGATAAAATAATATTCTGAAGAAAAAAATTTTGCATTTTTCAAGAAAAAAATTAAGAATTTTCCGAAAAAAAAAAAAAAAAAAAGACGCCCATTTTGCATTATTTTCAATAGTTTGCATTGCAATAAACATCTAATTCCGATTTTGAAAACTTGGCCACTTTAAGAGTCTTGTGTACTTAAATCTCGCAAATGACCAAATATGGCGACTAAGTCAAAAATTTAGATATAAAATTTTGAATTTGTTGCATGAAAATATCTTTAAAATAAAAAATCCCCATGAAACTACAATTTAATTGAAAATTTTTAGCACACCCGTGTCCAAAGCAATTGGGTTAAGATGAAACTTTAAATAGTATAACTGTCTTCATTTCTCAATAAAATTATTTAAAATAACCAAAAAAAAAACTTTAAGATAATTTGAATTCCGAAGCTTTGAATTCAAATTATGTTTTTCGCAATCACGAGTTGCGACAAGACTCTACTGGTTAGAGTTATTGTTTCTAGAAATGGCTCCCCCGCCCAAGCATGTCCCTCCTCCTGGGTGCTTACGTGTATATAGTTGTGTGCGTGTGTGTGTAGGCTTACGTGTGTGCACGTAGGCGTGTGTATGTGTGTAAAGGCGTGCGCGCGTAGGCGACTGTGTATGAGCATGAGTGTGTAGGACATGGGACGCCACCGCCCAGCAAAAGTGGATTCCGGGGCACAGTGCTCAGGATCAGCCGCGCCGCCGCCGGTGGACGGTGGTGCTGCAGGCTTGGTCCAAGCTGAAAAAGGAACCGGAACATCAAGGACTGTCAAGTGAGAACAATAAGCAATCGTGATTGCTCAAAAAAAAAAACATTTTGTAGCATATTTTGCTTATTTTCACTAGTTTGCAGTTAAAAGAAACCCCAATTTTGCTTTGTCTTTGAAAACGAAAGCACTTAGGCATCGCCTACTTCCATCTTATGAATGACCAAACATGGCGGCTACGTTTTGCACGTCGCTGAAATGCTCGATGAAAAAACGATGTTCTCCGATCGATCGACGCTCCACTCAGTGTTGATCCTGATACTAATGCTTCCAGAGCATCAAATTGCCTCCTCTTTTGTTGAGTTTGTGCACAATTCCTACCTTTCAGGATAGGGAAATTTCTTCTTTTTCCTTAGAAATCGAAAAGTGTACAAGCAAAGTCAAAAAAACGGAGTTTTTTGGAATAAATCGGATTTTTCGGATTACGCAATAAAAATCGGAGAAACTCCGGGAAAAACGGAGCACTTGGCAGCTATGATATATATATATATACACACACACACGTATATATACATAAATACAGTGGCAGATTTAGACGGCAGGCCCTTAAGCTATTTTAGGTATGGGCGGGCCCCTTTTTGTAGTCCAGACATTTGTAGTCCAGACAACTTGTTATGTCGGTGGCAAAACAGTTTCAATTCTCACTATATGTCCCCCCCCCCAGTGATTACATCAATCCATATGGTTTTACTTTATTATTTTCCTTCTTTTTAATTCTCCTACTGTCCTTTTTTTGATTGATCCTGAAAGAGGAAAAGCAAAGAGTGATGCAGGGACCTTCTTTAAGGGGGGCTACAGAATATCCACAATTTTAGGGGTTTATATATGTATAATTCTGCATTTTTAGGACATGCAGGGCAGTGAACAAAAAAGAATGGAGCTAAAGCAACATTTTTTGCTTGTGCTAAACAGATCGACAGCATGCATCAGAAGTAAGGAGTAGGAGTTGAAGGCTCTAAAACTCCCAGAGTCGATCATTTTCCCTCTGACTCCGCAGCCCTGGTATATTTCACGTTCATTTTATAACTCTGCACTTTTTTTGGTTCCAAAAGTCAATGTACAGAGTAAAACATACCATTTATATACTTTTGCCGACTCATCTGTTGAAAATGCCGACTGTCAAAAAATCTGGAGGGGGGGGGGGGTGTCACATCCTACGTGCCCCCAACGGCCACGTCCCTGATTAGTTACATTAGTTTTCAGTTAAATAAAACTTCAATTTTGCTTTGTCTTTGAAAATTAGGCACTTAAGCAACTTGTCAACTTCCATCTTGTGAATGAACAAAAAGGCGGCTATATTTTACACGCAGCTGTAATGCTGAAGTATCGCCTTTTTGATCAAAAAACGATGTACTCCGCTCGATCCTCCCCCTCAATGTTTTTCTCAGGCTTATCTTCTAAAGCAATAAATTGTCTGCTTCCCTGTTGAGTTTGGGCATAATTCCTCTTCACCCCAGAATATTTTTTCTTGGGAAAGGAGGAAAAAATGGCTACTGAGGAAGTTTTTTTGAGTTGCCACTTTTTTAAACTTGATCGCCATGTGGTGAGTGGTGACCATGAATTTTGTCCTTTACAATGCAGGTGCAAAGAGTTAGGCCTTCATTTCTTCCAAAATATGTAAGAATGCACACATTTTTTCAGTTATTGATGAAAGATATATTGATGAACTAATAAGTTTATCAGAAAAAAAAATCAAAATTTAAAGAGCAAAATAGCAACAAAAAATGCTGTCATGTACATGTATTTTGGTGTTACATGCAGTGGAGCTCCTAGCACAGGTGTCATACGGGTCGGTAAGTATCACACACACCTTCCCCCCAAAGAACCTTTAAATGGGTTATGTAATTATGAAATTAATAAATTTTTCAGAAATAACTCATTCCTATTTTTGTGGCATAGCAAAAGTTCAGAAGAAAATAAAATTGCGCATTTTTATGCAAAATTTGCACTAGGTAGTAGGCGCCATATGTAACCTACCCTCTCCCTGCAATATTATGCATTCTATTTTTGTTATACTTGTTAGATTAAATATAATTTAAGAATTGGAAATTTTCAGAATTGAAGAATGTTTTTAAAAAATAAACTATGCAATCCTCTTTGAGTGTCACTCAGTGTGGACCCCCTCCCCCATCCCCCCAATACTGGTTAAAAGGAACCTTTTTTTTTAATGCAAGAATTATGTGAGCTTTTAAATGGAATGCATGACTTTGCCTCCATCTTTCTGCATTAAAAAACAGGCTCAATATAATCTCAAAACTTGTCTTCAATACTTTTCACTAACTTGCGCTTTTAGCACTGCTTTATAACACAAAATAGATTCTTTCTAGTGCTGGAATTTGTTAATTTGTATCTGGCATGACATGCAATTTTTATTTTTTGTACATAATTTGTAAAATTTTAACAAGCAAGTTTAAGTTAAAAAAAAAAATCGTAATGAATCGCTACATTGCAATGTAAGGTTGGCAATGCATCACGATGTAGAAATTCCTACATCACTCAGCCCTAATCTCTAGTAAACACAGAAGAATTTAGGTAAAAATCACTTCAATTTTTGTCTCATGAAAGTAGTATGGAAATATTCTTCCAAAACCAAGTACTTGAAAGAACTTAAGCAAAAAAAATTTAAATTTTGTAACTCCAAATATATCAGATCATAATTTCACATTAGCTCTCTTGAAGCACAGAAGTACCAGTTACATAAATACTACTCTTTATCAATGAAAGTGTATGATGAATTTATTCATAAATAAAAAATATTCTACTTTTCTTTCCAAACAGTAATACCAAAGAAAAATTGAAGTTACCCTATTAAATCCTTTGGTGAAGAAATGGATATCCAAAATGTATTTTTTTCATATTTAATCAGCAAATCAGCATACTCATCAATTTCTTCAAAGTCGGTAGGAACTATGAGAAAAAAAAGAAAATTCATTCGATTGCCTTATTTAATTTTTCCTACCAGTTATTATAAAAGTTATATTTGAAAGAAAAAAAATCCTCATTCTGAAAAAGTTTATATCCATACATCAAAATCAAAACTTACCAAGTCACTCATCCATTCCAAAGCATGAAAGAAGGCTTAATGCATCTTAAAAATATCGCAAAAAAAAAGTCAAAAATAAATAAAATAATTAAGTAAATATCAAAAAATTAAAAATTGGAAAGTAGGGTATTGAGATGGGGAAAAATATCTGTCAGTCTGTCTGTCCTCGCCTAATAACTTTTCAATGAATAGTCCGATTCGAACAAACTTTTTTTTGTTCGAAAGATCTCGGCGAGGACACCTCATTCCCATATTTCACTTTTTGATTTGAACTATTTTTTGTTCAATTTTGAACAGTTCAAAAAAACTTAACATTAGCGCCTACTGGGAAATTCAAGGCAATTCCGAACTGTGAGGCGAATTTGCGTCAAATAAACTTTGTAGGAAAAAGCTTTTGATGAAAAACTAGTACAGTAAAACCTGTAAAGTTGACCACCCTTGTAAGTTGACCACCTCTCTATGTTGACCGCTTTTGTCAGGAACGGAATTAGTCCTATCTCATATAATGAAGGAAAACCTCTGTAACTTGACCACCTCTCTATCTTGACCACCTGTCTATCTTGACCACTAATGTACGCCAAATTTGGTTTGGAGTATTGTAAAAAACCCTTTGTAAGTTGACCACTTGGTTTATTTTTTAAAACTTTCTCCAGCAAATTATTTTATTATATTATTTATTCATTAATTATTATTATTATTATTTTTTATAGCCTTCCAAAAATGTTTTTAATGCTTTGATGACAGATTAGCCTTTTACTAACTAAACCAGCAGCATAAAGCTTATGCTGCTCTTTATTCTCCAAACTTGTTTTTCATTTGTTGTTCTATTTGAGATAGCTTTTTGTACACTGTTCAATGAAAATAGGTGTCAGTAAAAAAGTTCAAAGTCTTTTCTTTCAGTTGCAATATGTTGTGGCAACACAGGAATTGTGCTAAAAAGAGCAGGCCCGGATCTATAATACATTTTGCCCCCCCCCTCCCCTGCAACAAAATATGTAGGGCCCCTACCTAGTGGCCACCAGTGTCTACTTGTAAAGTGAATAAGTCTTAGTGCTAATTTTTTCTATTTTTCTTCAATTTCTAGGGTCGTTAGCCCTTTTAAGGACGCGGGCCTCTCGCACTGGGGGTACGCAGATCTGGGCCTGCAAATGAGTACAGTTACATGTTTCTGGTGCAAGGGACTAAGAGAAAGGACATTTTAATTTTGCCTTTATGAACTGGGAGAGTCGTGCTTATTGCTCTTTGTGCTGTAAGTTGTACAAAAAAGGTTTGCAATAGAAAGTTAGTTGAACTTGAGATTAATAAAAAGTATGAAAGATTATATTAAAATTAATTGAAAATGGAGAAAATTAACCGACACATATGGAATTTCTAAAACTACAGCGTCTAATATAGTTAAACAAGGAAAAAATAACAAAATTATTTGAATAGTATTTTTAATTATTGTTTCACTTTCAATAATGTTAAACAATGAAAGTGAGTTGAACATAAAGAATAAGGGTGAATTACTCAAAAAAATGAATACATGGTGCAAGAAATGACAAAAAAAAAAAAAAAAAAAATCATTATCGCCTTTATAAGTTGACCACCTGTCTAAGTTGACTGCCAAAGTACTGTACCGCGAGTAGTCAACTTACACAGGTTTCACTGTATATAATATATCTTTTTGATTTGAACAATTTTCGGTTCAATTTTGAACAGTTCAAATCCTTTAACATTAGCGCCTACGGGGAAACTGAAAGTCAATGTAGATTCCGTACTTGAAGGCGGATTTACTTCAAACAAATTTTGTTGGAAATAGCTCTTGACGCCAAACACCAGACACTGACTCCAAGAATTAAGGGACACATTTTTAGGGGTACATTTGATTTGACTCCGACTCCTGTGCCCGACAACTAATCAGACTCCAACTCCCCGACTTTGTAACTTTGGCAAAAATTTATACACGGAGGACAAATGACTGACTCTGATTCTTGGATATTCGACTCTGACTCCTTTATCACAAAATGAGATTGACTCCGACTCCGCAGCTATGGTTTTAACTGTGAAATAATTATTGTTGATATGACTTGTTTTTATTTTCACGCTAAAGTTTTAATTTAGGTATTCAGTTTTCGGCGAATAAACTCAAAGTCATTTATGTTTCTACATAAAGATATGCGCAAACAATTTTTTTTTTGTTTTGACAATGAAAATTATTTCTTTAAGTTGACATTTTATTGATTTTTTATTTATTTTGGTAAGTGCATTAATTCATTTAAAAAATTATTTTTGGCAACAGGGGAAAAAGAAACAATTTTTTTTTGTTGATATGATGTATTTATTTTAATGAGCTTATTAATTTTAATTATTATTTTTTCGTTTTGAAAGCTGTTAAAGAATTTTTTTTAATGTAAAAAAGTGTATTAGCTGCTTTATTTAAAAGGTGCCGCTATTTTATTTGTTCGTGGTTTTTTTTTCTTTTTCTTACGCATCTAATTTTTTTTAGATGAGTAAGGAATATCTTATTCCTAGAAATCAGCTTAAAATATTAAAAAAATATGTTTGAAACAATTTGCAATTTTAGCTTTTTTTGAGAATATTGATCAGGTAAAAGAAAGTAGTGTGGGTATACGGGAAAGTAGGCTCGTTTAGTTCTAGACAGAAATTCTTGGGTGATACTGTATACACTGGTGTGCAAAAATTAAGGACAAAGTCGAAAAATTAGCATATCAACTGAACGAAGAGGCAGAGCGGACAGAAAGACCAATCAGGAGATTAAGTAAGGTGATGTACGGTAGCACATGCGCAGATATGCAGGCAGACGTAATGGGGGAGTGTCTGAGTAGTTTAAAGCATGTTGTCGGTGTAAGATCAATATTTCTGGCAAAGAGATTGCACGCCGTATAGCAGTTAAAATCACACCGAGTTGCTGCCTCAGCGAGAAATGGCGAATAATCAATCTGTTAGACGACATCTGGATGCTTTTACCCGAGGTCGAATCATTGGGAAGTTGAAGGAAGGCTGCAGTGTGACAAGTGTGGCTGCAGAGTTCGGAATTGCTCACAGCATCGTTTCACGACTTTGGAGACAATTTCAAACCACAGGAACAGCTATCCGGGGTTCAGTAGTGGTCGTCCACGAGGAACCACACCCGCAGATGACCGGTATATTGTCTTACAGGCCAGAAGAAACGGGAGGCAGACAGCGGGAGAAATCGCTAGACACACGACACAGGCGACTGGACGACCGATATCGCATTTTACCGTGGCCAGAAGACTGCACGGTGGTGGTCTGTTTGCACGACGCCCTATACGGTGTGTACCTCTAAAGCCTGTCCATCGGAGAAGACATTCTCTGTGGTGCCGGGAACACCGGAATTGGAGAGACAATGAATGGGGACGAGTACTCTTTACAGATGAGAGCAGATTCAGTCTGAGTAGCGATTCTCATTCATCTGGAGAGAGCGGGGAAGCTGCAATCATCCCTCGAACATCATTGAAAGGGACAGGTATGGAGGTCGCGGTGTTCTCGTTTGGAGAGGCATCATGCTTGGTAGCCGTACAGACCTTGACATCTTCGACGCAGGTTCAGTCAACGGGACCCATTATTGTAATGAGATTCTTCTTCCATATGTGCGTCTTTTTAGAGGCGCTATGGGTCCGCAGTTCCTTTTCGTAGACAACAATGCACCATGTCATCGCACAGTAGCTGCTGAACAGCTCTTAGAGAGTGAGGATATTGAACGTATGGATTGGCCGGCACGATCTCGGGATCTCAATCTCATCGAGCATGTATGGGATTTTCTAGGCAGACGCTTAGCAGCTCGTACCTTACCACCAGTAACGATTCGGGAGCTTCGATTGGAGCTGCAAGACGAATGGGCAGCAATGCCTCAACAACTCATTGACACCCTCATTCTCAGCATGGGCAGACGCTGTGAAACCTGCCGAGCAGTCGGGGGAGATCATATCCCCTACTAAAGACCACATATTTCTTGCTGGAAACCCATCACAGGGATGTTTCGGCCTTCAGTAGCATTGCGCTCCATGCTCCTTTTTCAATAAAGCTTCTTTTTATCCCTCTGATTTCTCTTTTAGTAAGTGTTGCTTACATTACACCTGTCCTTACGTATTGGGGATCTTATGGTATTAAATGTGTTGATTTGGAAAGCTTTTGTACAAAGTTATATTGAAAAAACCGTCTCGTCCTTAATTTTTGCACACCAGTGCATTTGGCATGCGCCAATTATAAAGGAGGTAAATTTTTAATTTGGGTTAGGAATTGACTGATTGGGAGGAAACAAAGGGTAGTTATAAGGGAAAATCATTCTAAATAGAGTGATGTTTTAAGTGGAGTTCCTCAAGGATCATTTTTAGGGCTTCTTGTTTAATATTTTTTATGAATGATATTCATGAAAATGTTACTGGAAACATAACTTGTTTTGCTGATCATATTAAAGTTATGGAGATTGTAGAAAAATAAGAACAAGTAATACGGCTGCAAGAGGATTTTAATCATAATACTAATTGGGCCGATAAGTTGGGTATAAGTTAATGGAAATGTCAGCTGCTACATTTAGGTTGTGGAAATAATACAAGTTACTATTAACAGGGTTCAGTCATAAGTCAGGGAGAAAATCTTGTTGTAGTGTCTTAATAAATCAGGACTTGCAAGTAGAGGTGGACAATGCTGTTCCTTTTAATGATCCATTATTCAGAGGATTGTATTATTTACCTGTTCATTGAACAAAGCCGCTCATTTATATGTGAGAGTTACTCACATATATTGAAAAAGTTGCATCCAATCATTAATATTTTTTTAAGGAGAATCACCCAAAGTTAGTTAACAGGAAGAAAATATGCCTGTAAAAATTTAATCAAAAAGTATTTAATTAGGTTTAGCTAGTGATGCAATGAATATTTGTCGAATTTGGCCCCTCAGCTGAACATTCAGCTTCGGCCTAATACCTTGTTGTTTACTATTTGGCCTCGGCTGAATACTGTACAAAAAAATGTATCTCATTATCAGACACTGAAAGTTTCACTCATTTTTATCTATACTTGTCATGTTTAATGGACAATTTAAATGAAATCCTTTTATAATATTCTGTATTGTCATTTTCAAGGTTATTCACTCATCAAGGACAGCTAATAATGAATGTATTCAACAAACATCAAGAAATTTTGGTTAATGCCGAAAAATAGAATATTTTTTTCTGAGATATTAAGAAAGTTGATACTTATTTTATCTGTTGAAAATAATTTTAATTCATAAAAAAGTTGAAACTGAAGGTACTTTAGAGTACCGTCGGTAAATAAAGGGTTAAGGAGTCGGTCAGACTCGTTTGTTCATGATCGACACATCCCTAATTTCAAATAACAAATCCAATAGAATGCTTGGGTTTATCAATGAATCTATTTCAAACAAATCTAAGAAGGTTCTTCTGCCTTTACATAAAAGTTTGGTCAGACATCATTTGGAGAATGCTATTCAGTTTTTGGTCTCCTTGTCTCAAGAAAGAATTTTTTTATTGCAAAGGGGACTTTTAGACATTATGAAACCAGACTAAAAAGCTTAATATGTATAGAATAGAAAGAAGAATCAGAGGAAACATGATTCAACTTTAAATTTATGAAAATGAAAGATGTTAACGGGGGCAGTTCTCAAAAGGTGAGAACAAAAAAGTTAACTTTGAGCAATTTCAAAAATTTTCAAGTTTGACATAAATTTTGCTTTTATTCTACAGTATGCATACCTAGAACATAATATAAGAACATGAAAAGACAGCAGGTAATTGTAAAAATTGTGATTCAGCAAATTAAATCAGCAGTCTGTAAGTAACAGATTTTGGACATTGTTGTCCTGTAGGTAACGGATTTTGGACATCATCATAATGTAAGTTTCACCATTTTTGACAATTGTTAATCTGATTTTCCAATGAAAATTTTATTTACTACTTTTTGAATTTTGCAATTTAATAATAAAGAGGATATTAATGAAGTACTTGAATGGCTATACATACTGCTCTTTACATATAATAAAGTTTTGGAATGATTTTGAAGAAGTTGATGAAAGGTTAAAAAAAGCTTCAAATTAAAAATAATACAAATGTAAAAAGTGACATCAGTTTTAATAATGAATATTTTTTCTGATGTCATAAGAATTAAAACGATGTCTAAAAAAATTATTGAAAAAAGAAATTCGTATTTCTATTCGGAGATCGTTAAATTATGTTTCCAAAAGAAAGAAGAGAAAAAAAAAATTTCTAAAATAATAAATGCGGGGGAAAAAAAATGCTAGCACAGATGATAAAGTCGCCAAAACTGGTGCAACTGTCGATAAACTACATTTGTCAAACTGGAATTCCCCTCTGGTAACCTTTAGCTTATCGTATACTGTGTTTTTGCCAACGGAGGTTTGCTTTGGCGATTTTAGCGCAAAATGGCTTTCGCTACGATCATAACCATCCATGTTTCTACATGTATTGTTCAATGTGTATCGTATTAATTATGCAAAATACCAATGGATTAAAGAAGATAACATTATAATAACCTTTTTTATTGAGGTTAGAAGACAGTGGATCATCAAAAATTATGAATAAACGGGCAGAATTATCGGCGTCAAGATCGTAACGCCATTTGGACATCTCACATGTACGTTTAAGAAAAATTATTTTTCTTCTAAGATACCGCATAAAAGATTATGAAAACACTTTTAAACAATTAAAAATTGATTCTGAGGATCGATAAATACCTTTAAAACAAAAACATATACTTAGTTATCAAACAATAGCATTGTAAAGATCGTAATTTTTGGACATGCATCAAATTTCAAACATACTTTTTTCTAAAATCGTTTACAAAGTAAATAATCTGTCTTTACTTTTGTTATTTGTGTAAAATATCAATAAAAAAATATTCAGTATTAGATTCATACCTTTATTTTTTTTTTTTTTTTGAAACGTATTGAAATAATTAAAAAAAATTTTTTTTTAATGGTACATTTGCTCAGTTAACGTTTTGGTATGTCCAAAATTGTGCCTTTTAGCAAAGAAAATATTTTTTTAAGGGTATTAGAAGAGCATTTTTTCCATAATTTATATCAATTCTTGTCTCTATACAGTATTATAATTTAACTCACAAATTTTTGAGTTAATTAAAATGAAAGTTATTTGCTGTTGAAGCTTCAAAGTTGAGGCTGTGTTTGCTCCCACCTTTTGAGAACTGCCCACGGGTTAAATTTTTGCACAGAAAGTTGGACAAGGAGTCATTGTTTTAAGCTATTCAAATCTCAGGCAACCCAGGAAATTAAGAAAAACTACATACTTAAGTAAGGTCGTAGGCAATTGGAACAGCTCACTGGATAAGGCAGTAATGAACAAGAGGGTAGGTAGATTTAAGAGAGCCGTCAATCTTCATTGGGGACTTATAAACTAACTAGGATCAACCTAGCTGGGCCCAGTGCCTGTTGTTGGTCATGACATTTGCATTTGTAATTCAGCAATTTACACTGTTAGAATAGCTTTCAATGTCCTCTTAACAAAAAGAAAAGGCATTCTGCTAAAAAGTTTAGAAGAAGTTGGAAAAAGAAAAGTTATTGGTTATGTTGTTGGCATTGGTTTTAATCGAAATTTAAAACCCAATGATGAAAATAATGTGGTTTAAAAATCATTTGACAAACTTGATGGTTTAGCCTTTATTTATGAAGTTGAGTAACATACTAAATTAGATCAGTCTTTAACTGATGACTTATTATGTTCACTGTAATGAAAACTAGGCTAAGGGAGAGCCAGCCCTAATAGTTTTGCCACTCCAGGCGATGTTCACAAGTGCTGCCCGCTTGTCTTAATAGATATTTTAAATTATTGAGCATACTCTCATGTATTCTGTGAGACAAAAGAAAAAAAAAAACAACTAAGGAACAAATTTTAGTTTCCAATTTTTTTTTTGGCCTCTTTTCAATTTGCTATTTTGAAATTTACCTCCTTAGGTGATAGCATAGGTCCTCGTCGTCTAACCCTGGGGGCAGAACCTGGGCTAAGGTTTGGGAAGATAGAACATTATGAATCCATTAGTATAGTATGGTGGCACATAAAGTTTGTGTGGAGCCAATTTTACAGTTGAAGTGGCTTTGCAAGATTTTAAGTGCACCTGGTACCAGGAATATCTGAAGTAACTGAAAGACATTTCAGGTTTTAAAATCTCCAGTTCATAAAAGAAAGCATTTAGCACCTGAAAGAGCAGCTAAGCTTACATATCTAATCCTATAACTGAAAGCTGCGACAAGGGGTCAAAGTGGAAAGATAATTAAAAAAAAGAAATGAAGAATGAAGATAATGTTTGGCCATATTTTGGCAAAAATAAACAATGGTTTTGAAGTAAGGTAGGTCTTAGTTTAAAAACAATTTGAGCAGTTTGTCTGAAAATTCAAAAGCAAAGTGAGCCTCTGAATCTAATTCATATTATTGCTCAAACCAGATTTATATACAATTGTTGAGAGGATTGAACGAATACATTTCTTTAAAATATTACTGTCCATGTCCAGTGAATTAGAAAAATAAATAAATAAATAAATACAAAATGTTGAGCAAATGGAACTTCCTGAAGGAATGTTACAGTACAGTTGACTTTTAATATTAGCAAAAACTTGTCATAGATTTTACTTTTTGAAATATAACAAGTTACTTTGATAATCATCTTCTTCTTCGTAAGGTTTTTTCGATAGACTATCTCGCACAGGAAATTTTCTGTAACATCTCGTGTCAATCCAAACAAGTTCTGTATTCAAAACATCCATTTTAAAAGTCTACCGACGGCAATCATGAATAAAGTTTCTTTTTCATTCGACTTCATTGCTCAGAGAAGGCAAAAGAGATAAGCTGTTGAAACGTTCCTCCTCACCGGTATTTATGAAGACTAGTGCAACATAATTTCGTACAAAATAATGCTCACAACTGCGTCTAATCACTGTAATAGTGATTAAAATTGGCATTAAAACACTTTAGAAAGGGTATAAACAAGAAAAAGTTTATTTTCTCACTCTTACAACTGCGCCATATATTTTTTCTTTCTCTAAGCTGTGTGTTTGAGAGGTTAGTAATTGTTGTCATTTTCAATTTTCAAACTAAAAAAAAGAAAAAGGAAAAGGTGAAAATTTTATTTTATGCTAGTAATAAACTTCAAATTCTTTTTGAAGAATAAAAATGTTTCTTCATTTGGTTTCATTTTTCGTAAAATTTCTTTTCTAAATTGTCTACTCGCCGTATGAATTTTGTCGGTACCTAGAAAAAAACTTCATTACACCATTCGCTTCCAAATTTCTAACTGAATTATCGTATACAATATTATATGTGTACCTCCTATTAATTGCAAGAAAATCAAATAGAATATAAAATATTTTTTTACTCCTCCTTATAATAATTAATCGTTAAAAATGATTGTTTTAACAAACGATCAGATGCAATATTGAGAGTTTTGAAACTTGCGTAAAAATAATTCCCTCCAAAAAATATGTGTTTATGTCACTGATAATAACTAAATGTATCTTGAATGTATACTTTACCTGAATCGTTCTTGTTCCTCTGAATTTTAAAGTGAGCATTTTTATAAGGGAAATGAGTCAATGAGTAGGTATGTTCGAATGAGAGAAGCAACCAGTTAACCTAGTCAGTTGATTTCATGACATTTGATAATGTCAATGGTTAATGAAGTGAGTGCCCGTAGAATATTTTCAAACACACTCGTCTAACCAGGCAACTAATAGAACCTGGTTAGTTAACACGGTGCGGACGGATTAACTGGTTGGTCTCTGAGAACATATGCAATATGTTATTTGACTAAAAGTTTAATGTATTGTACAAGGGGGATATACCCTAGCGGTACCTGTATTTACCTGACTGACATTGCCAGTCCAGAGGAGGTATCGTTACAGACAGATGTACACAGAAATTATTGGTATAGATTCAAATTTTAATCAACATAAATTCTCTAATATAAGAGCAAATAAATGCTTGTACATATTAGAGTTGAATATCCCAAAACTCCTGATTCTTCTTCATCAGATAAAACTTGTCCCAATATTCCAAAGAAATTAGAATGTGAATTATTATTTTTTCCGAACTAATTTCCAGCTAAAATATAGGTGAACCTTCAATTGAAAATTCATCGTTAATCACGGTCATAGTTGAACATTCCATTTATTTACATTTATTTATGAATTTGATCCTCCTAAATTAAGATGGCTTTGCTTACATATGAGAAATCTATATCTTTATGTATGACAGTTACAATATGACCAAGGGTAGTAGCGGATTTACAGGTTTTGGAGCACCTTAGTCCATTAAAAAAGTGAGAAACATATTATTACATTCGCTTCCATTTTTAACATGATGAATTCACCACTGACCAGAGGTTTAGTTGATTGCTAGCAAGTATAGTCTGTAATAGAAATCTTATTAAGAAAAGGCAATGCCTGGTCATTTTTTATGAATTTCTTTAATAATATTTTTGCCTTTCACATTTTATAACTCTCAATATCTTCTGCAACCTTCTTATTAGCACCATATGTTGCTCTCATAAATTCATTTGAAGAACAAACTCATTATAAAACTATCTTATATTCAACTGAGTTATACAACAGTTTCCTAGAAAAAATCTGAATGTTGAAAGAAATTCTTCCAACTTTTGCTTCCTTCCTAAAGTCTTTCCTTATTGTAGCATTAAATATCTGTTTCAAATGTTAATGAACATTTTATCTCAATTTTTCTTAATATGTCTTTTTAATACAATTAAATATAAACTTTGGGTGGAGTGATCTTTCAGATTGAAATTTTTGTTTAAACGTAAGAGACATTTAATTAGGTGCACTGTTTACATTTTTATAAGAGCATTTCTTGCTATTTTTAGAAGCATTTTTCAGGATTTTTATGATATTCCTAAAGGTAGCCACTTTGAAAATTTGTAAATATATTAGACGAAGTAATGTATTCATATTTATTTTGAAGTTTGGTCTTAATATCTTTATTAGCATTAAAGTTATGGTTTATTATGTGTATCTAAGTTATTTCTTGTCCCCCTGTATGTTCATGTTTATTGATGTATAGCACCAAGCCCTGGTCGTGACATGTCCAATTTCGAATTTTAATTTTTTAGAGTTGCCGTTTCAGAAAAGTAGAAATTACCAGGTGTGATTTTTGAATTAAAATTTCTGCAAGTTTGTGTTCTCAGAATCACAGAATTCTACTCTGCATCTTCTTCTTTTCACTCAATAAAACAGATCCAACTAATTAACGAGTTCATCAAAAGAACTTTCAGCTTTTTTGTGTTGAGCAATAATATGTTACACATTACATTAAAAATATTCTGCTCTTAGAATTAACTAAATTAGCCAAAAGGTTGTCTTGGCCTAATCTTGTGTTATTATTCATGATAACCTAATCAATAACAGCATCAATAACCTAATCTTGATGTTATTATTCATGTCATAATTACTATTAAACCATTGTTAAAACAGTTTTTCTTTTTTCAGAAACAAACAAAATTCAGCAAAATTGAATACAGCAAGTAGCTAAATATGGGAGTTCCAGCATTTTTTCGCTGGCTTAGTCGAAAATACCCTTCAATAGTTGTTCATTGCATTGAAGAAAAGGTAAGATTGATCAAGCATCATCTTTTTTTTTCTGGCTATGTACAGAATGCAGCAGTTTAGAGAAGCTGTAAAAAAAATAATATAGTAAACTCTTGATTATCCACAGTCTTTCACAATTTTGATTCTTTTTTGCCAGTGATTAACTGAATGTAAATAATTAACCCATTTTAACTCTGCAAGTGAAAAATCTATTTTCTAGATAGTCTTATTTCTTTCTTCCCCCTCCTCTCCAATGATATCAAACCTTCCAAGGTCATCGAAGCCTGGCTAGTTCAGATTTTTAAACATACATGTGACTACTTTTGTGCCTAGACAAATGATCAGGCCAGTTTTGTTTGAAAAAATTTCCCTCCTCTATACATTATGAATGTAATGCAGCTTGAAATAGCTTTCAGTCAATCTGTTAGCAGGATTTGCTTGTGTATGTTTAGTTCATTTGTAATAATGAGGGATCCTTTTTTAGCTTTTACATTTTTTTAGATTCACTCAGGGGTCGAAGTAGTCCTATATATCCTTCAAAAAAAGCAACATTGTCCTGTATTTTCTATATTTTTCAAAAATGTCCTATATTTTCTATATTTCCTTTTTTTACCCTATATATCTTTTAAAAAGAACAGTAAATAAACTTTCTGATATCGGATTTTTCGCTGAAAGTACGTGCCCAAACGAATTTCAAATTAAAAAACGCAACTGACTAAATCCTGCAACAGGCATCTTCTCTCATTGGCTACAGCAATGTGACATCACTCTATAGTTGGTGGAGTTTCGAGAACTAAGTCTGAAGTTGGTTTTAGAATTTTGCGTTTGGGGGGCAACAGCCGTTTGTTTTGTTTTTCATCATGGGTTTTCGTTTTTGTTGGTATAGGGGCCTTGGTGGCCGTGTGGTTTCGCCAACTTGCTTTGTAAGCAGAGAGGCGCAGGTTCGATTCCCGTCTGTAGCCATGAGTGTTCTTTTATTCCTATGTAATGTACATCTTTCATGTGTATTGTCCTGGAAATAAAATATGGAAGAAGGTTGTGGATTATTAGAGGTAAAACCTTCTCCGCTGAGAATAGCTATATATCCCAATGTGTGTTACCATAAATCAAATCGTTGGTATATTTTTGTGTTCAGTGCATTTTCTAATTGGAATTTTCTAATATTCTTTTTGCAATCTTTTCTTTTTGTAAAATTTTGGGATCATTCCTTATGACGTTAAAACGTAGTTTGTTGTATTAAGTGGAATTATAATTGCGAAATCACATCGCTTAACACAATTTCGTGTGGAGTGGTCGAACCAGGAGGACATTAATTGTACAACTTTTGGTGCATGTGCACTAAAGGAAAAGATGATTTTACCGCTTTTTGCCATTTTTGCAACTGTTTGTCATTTTGCAACCATTTGAGGCAGCATGCTAAAACATTCAAGCGTAAAGAAAACTCTGAAAAACGTCAGGAGGAACATCCTCAAGCTCTGTTTGTTCTTATTAGAAGTGGTAAAAGGTTCTGTTTAGATATAAAATCAAATAATAGTGAAATTTGTACTTGGGTCATGAGTGAGGAATAAAAATAAAAATCAGCTTTGTTTAAATTTTGTTCAGTTATTTAGTCTATAAAGTACACTTTTTTCAAAAATTATTCTTTCAACTACAGGAAAGTCATTTGAGATGTAAGTTATAATTTTGTTTGAGTTTTTTTTTTTTTTGAAACAAAAACATTGGTAAGAATAACTAAATAATATATGATACTAGCATTCCCGTACCCGGCATTGCTCCGGTAATGGAATTAGCAAGGGCAGGGGTCTGTCCAGGATTTTTCACAGGGTCCGTTTTTTGTGAAAAATAAAATAATTTTGTGAAAAGTGAATTAATTTTGTGAAAAATCAAATAATTTCGCAAAAAAGAAATGTTAAATCGAAATTTTGGAATTTAGAGCGGGCACAAACTGCATCATTTAAACTTAAAGTAGAGTGTTTTCCTCTTCTATGTTGAGAATATCATTCTGGGGTGTTTTCTAGTATTTGGCGGGGGGGGGGGGGGGCATCGTTCCATTAAGTAGCAATATTTATCTATCATTCTACAATATGTTAAGTTATACTAATAATATTTCTGTACAGCATTTAAAATAATTGTAACAGAATAAATAAATAAATAAAATGCAGACGAGGGGGGGGGGGGTCAGCGTTCAACTTTTTGACCCAAGACACTCTTAAAAAGCACAGAATTTCGTTTAAAATTTATAAATTCCGTGATTTTAACAAAAATAAAAAGAGATTTTATTTGTTTACTTCTTAACAAAGCGTATTAAACATCAAAAATTCAAAAAATCGAATTCCCATAGCGGATGCAAAGAGATCGCAATTCTCAAAGTGAAGGCATCAAAGGTATAAAAACGGCTTTTAAAAGAAATATTTTTGATAAAATTATTTTTAAATTGCATTTTAGAGTCCTATGATAAACATATTGTTACAAATCCTGTAAATAGTAATTATTGTAGTAACGTAACCTGTAATCAGTTTCCCGTAATGAATATACAACCCCTTTTCATTCGGCTGAAGTATACGACCCCCTATTTCCTTTTCTTTTCATTGATAAAATTTGATAATGGTCTACGCATTTTGGGAAGCAGTAAGAATGTTGTGGAAACTTCTTCGATGTTTATAGAGGCGTCCCGCGTGATAGAAAGGATAGTTTCGATTGAGATTTCGAACTGAGAGCGTTTTTGCTCTGTTTATTGTGAGGCATTTCGCTGTGTTGTTTTCGTATTTGGAAGTAAATACGTGTGTAAACGTTGAGTTTACGGTGTTGTGTGATAGTTGCTTAATTGCTGATGAATAATTTAGCCGTTGTTGACGATCTTTCCTGTACATAGTGTAAATAAATTTCCTGTGCTTTTATCAAGAACTGTGTCTTCATTTCAAGAAAGTGGAAGTCACACCGAATCCGTTACAATATCATTAATATCTGTGGACACAGTTGAAGCAAAAATAAAATTAAACCATAAATTCAGCATTTTAATTTTTGACTCAAAGAAAATGGAATTTTGCTTTTAAAAACTTGAAATGCGTGTTCCAACAAAAATAGAGACTTTTCATTTATTTGCATCCTAATAAAGCGAAGTTAGCTTGAAAAAAGAACAAAATATGATTCTTATATCGGATGTTAAAAGATTGTATTTTTCAAAATGTAGACATTTAAAGAAAAAAAAACTGCAAGTAAAACAGTTTATTTAAAGTTATTCATCCTTGTTAGCATCGAAAAATCAAACCCATATAATTTTCTCCCCCCCCCCCCCCCCCCCAAAAAAAAACAGTTAAACATCGCACTGCAACATAAGAACGCAAATATTGACAAGCTGGTAAAATGATGAGAATATTTTCTAATCAAGTAGGTTTAACATAAGACGCTAAATGGCGATAATTTTGAAGTTGGTAACCCTATCTGAAGCGATCATATTTTTTCCCAACCCTTACTATCCCTTTGCAGTTCTAAGTTAATTTCGCAGATACATATTATTATTATTATTGTTGTTCATTAAATCATGAGCGGGGAGAAAAGTGCTTACCAACGCATTTTCAGAAAAGTTTACGACACCGCTGCTAATTAGCTGTGATAAAACAAACAAACAAAATTATTTAAGACTAAACTTATTTTCAGCTGTTAATTTCTTTCCAAGAAACAAACATCAAACATTATATTTATCTGGCAGTAGCAATTATTTATCCCTTGCAGGAGCATCCCAAGAGTGACAATTTTTTTTTTGCAAAATTAGCAGATTTTGTATAAGCTGATCCTTCTAATTTGACTTCAAAAAAAAAGGTTCCAAAAATTATCGGTTTTAACCACAGAAATATGCGTTATTTTGCTTTCAGATTTGCTCTTTCAATAAACTACTCGTGAAAGATCCATTCTTGTTTATCAGAATTTTGTGAAGGGTCCGTTTTGGTTGATCAGGATTTTGTGAAAGGTCCGTTTTGTTTGATCGGGATTTTGTGAAATGTCCGTTTTGTTTGATGGGGATTTTGTGAAAGGTCCGTTTTGGTTGATCGGATTTTTGTGAAGGGTCCGTTAACGGACCCAAATATCCTCTGGCCAGACCCCTGAAGGGTTAACAGTGTTTGGGGCACCTAGTTTCGAAAATCCCCTGTAATAATTACTTATTAGTACCTATATTTTTTTTCTAATTTTGGGAGGATCCCGGGGCCCCTGGACTCCTTATGTATATGCTCTTGTACTTAACCAATCTTTAACTATTATTAACGATCCTTTTAAAGTATTATCTTTGCAAACACAGGTCATCCACATTTTATTGTTATACCTATGTTTAAGCAAGAACTTCTTTGTATAACACATTTTTAGGTTTTTTTTTTCTGGTGCTAAAATTATTAAGCTGCTTGATGAACAGACTTTGGAGCAAGTTACATAAAATTGGCCGTGTGAAAAAAAAAGTCTTCTTTAAATTGATCCCTGCTACTTTTAATGTCTGTCCTTGTGACTTATTAACGGTTTTTGCAAAGCAAACTTTTACAGGAAACTGCACTCTTCTGAATTCAAAAGGATAGTCCGCCTATGATGATGCTCTTAAAAACTTCGTTTCTAGTTTTGAAAAAAATGAAAGCAAAAGACAGAAACATTATTATTTGACTTGAGAAATAAAAACAATATCAAATTTAAAATTCGCGATCGACCAAAAGTTGAGATGAAGTACTGAATAATGATTTGAATGGAGGAAAGCCTCTTAAAATAAGGGATTTAAATTTCAATGACAGGTTTTAATTTCACAGAAATTAACGGGTTTTAATTAATTTCTTCCGAACTAATTGGTATTTCGAAAAATCCTTTCTTAGTGGATACTTTCGTAATCATGTGGATATGCCTGCCAAATTTCAAGTCTGAGGCTTCAGCCGTATTGGCTGTGAATTGATATATATATATATATATATATATATATATATATATATATATATATATATATATATATATATATATATATATATATATATATGTTATCTCAGGACATTGATTTTTATATGTTAAGATGTATTATTTCTTTTTTCATAGCAAAATTATTCATATAATGTGTCCTATATGTGTCCTATATTTTTTGTGGAAAATGTCCTATATGTGACAAGTCGGTCACTTCTACCCCTGTTCACTGTCATTGTTTTCAGAAACAGTTTAAAAAACAAGAAGTTCCGTCTAGAACTAAACGAGCCTACTTTCCCGTATACCCAAGTGCATTCTTCATCTGTCCCTCTCACTTTTTCAAGGCACGAGCTGCCACTGCCTCAGAGTCCACAAATCTGCCAATATTTGCAGAGTCTGGGTTGGACTTATTTTGGGAAAAAGCAGGGTTGCCAACTGCTCTGCATTTTGCGGAGTTGCTCCGTAAAAATTGCAAAACTCCGCAGCTTCGCTAATTAGTTATTTTGCTCTGCATTTCCAGTTTGGTCTTAATTCTGATCAGGCTTACCAAAGATTCTAATAAAATTATTTATTTTTATTATATTTTGCTAGTTAATTATAACAGGCATGTAAATATAGGAACAAATTAAAGATGCTTACTCAAAGCATGACATAGTGTTTAAAGCTGTTTTATTAATTCAAAAATAATTATTTTTACTCTAGAATGATTATCAAAGCTCAAAAATAATTTTCGAATAGAGGTTTAATTATTTTATATTGACTTTTTCATACAAAATACCGAGCTGCTCCTCAAAATTTCAAAATACCCCTCAAAATCACCACAGATGCTCCTCAAATAGTTTCTCCGAGGTTGGCAAGCCTGGATAAAGGAATCAGAGTCAGAGTTGAATATCCAAGAATTGGAGTAGGTCATTTTTCCTCCTTGTGTAAATTTTTTCCAAAGCTAGGAAGTCAGGGACCAAGTCATGGAGTCGGTCCGATTGATGCTCGTTCACAGGAGTTGGAGTCAGAGTCAGGTGCCCCAAAATTCTCGGAGTTGGAGTCGGGAGTTTGTCGTCATTAGCTATTTTGAACAAAATTTGTTTGAAGTAAATCCGCCTTCAAGTGCGGAATCTATGTTGACTTTCAGTTTCCCCGTATAGGCTAATGTTAAAGAATTTGAACTGTTCAAAATTGAACGGAAAAATTGTTCAAATCGAAAAGATATTTATATACATGTTTTTCATCAAAAGCTTTTTCCTACAAAGTTTTTTTGAAGCAAATTCACCTCTAAGTTCGTAATTGCCTTGAATTTCCCTTACGTGCTGTTAAGATTTTTTGAACTGTTCAAAATTGCACGAAAAATAGTTCAAATCCAAAAGTGAAATGTAGGAATGAAATGTTCTTGCTGAGATCTTTTGAACGACAAAAAAAAAAAAAAAAAAATTGTTCAAATCGGACTATTCATTTAAAAGTTATTAGGGGGGAGGCGGACAGACAGACCAACAGACATTTTCCCCTATTTCAATACCCTACTTTCCAATTTTTAATTTTTCGATATTTATTTAATTATTATTTTTATTTTTGACTTTTTTTTGTTTTTTTGCGATATTTTCAAGATACATTAAGCCTTCTTTAATGCTTTTTTCTTCTTTCTCTGACTTTTACTCGGAAAGCAGGCTAAAATAGTGTTATTGATTTTTAAAAGCTATTGCAGACACTAGTATCATTTTTTACTTGCGGAGTAACCACAGATTTCTCTTATCTGCGGTTACCTTGCCATCCTATTCGATGGATAATAGAGAGTTTACGTTATTTGCATAGGATAAAAATTTTTAATAGGATATTTGTAGCTATTTAATTGTTGATGAAATTTTATATTTGTATATTTTTCAGCCAAAAATTGTTGGAGGTGTCAAAATTCCTGTTGATTCATCTCAACCAAATCCAAATGATGTTGATTTTGATAACCTGTATTTAGACATGAATGGCATAATTCATCCATGCTGTCATCCTGAGAACAAGTAATGTATTTGTAAACTTCAATTTGTGTTATTTTGGAATAAGTTTGTCCGACTAAAATTATTTATATTTTATACTGTGAGTTGAGTAAGGCATGTTTTTCTTTTTTGGTTAAAAATAATTTACATCTAAAGGATTTGTTCCTGGAACATGGTACGAAACTGACTTTTAAAAGATATAGGTTTGCATGTATCTTACTTTTGATCTGGCAAGATCAAAACCAAGGGTGGATCCAGAAGGTATTCAAGGAGGAGGTGATTGATTTCACACACACACAAATGCTTACCCTTTTGTAAATTCCCATACTTCCGCCCCTAATATAATAGAAGATCGTCTGAAGTTTTTTTTTTTTTTTTTTTTTTGGGGGGGGGGACTTTCATTCTTAAAAAAGTCCAGAGCAGTATACTGAACCCCCTCTCTTACTTGAACGTCATCAAAGGTATCCTGCAACTGCTTTTTTTGGACTTCAATTAAAAAAACTTTTCAGGGAAGATTCCCCGAACACCGTCTAATATCGTATAAAATTCAGTTCTATGGAACTTCGAAAAACTTCCTGTACAAAGTTACACTCCCTACCATTAAAGTGATAAGAAATGTGCTACAATTGAGTTTTCAAGACTAAAATTCTGAACAAATTCTGAGGGAGAGCCCTCTTTTCGTAACATTTTTGAAGATCTTCTAAAATTATGCTTTTGAAACTTCGGTATCGAAAATCTCTCGAGGAAGAGTTCCAGCATCTCAGCTCAAGGAGGGGATGATGACCCTCATAGCCTCTCCCTTGTGTCCACCCTTCACGGAAACTTGAGCTCATTATAACTTTATAAGTGTACTTATAAACATATGTACCTTTACTCAGAATCTTTGCCCAGTAGTAAAACTTTCAATGAGAAGTCAAAGTCTTGAGCTCAACCGCCTATAGTGTTGTTGACTCTGCTACGAGGGGAAGTGGTTACTGTGATGCTTTGCCTAACCTGCCTGGGAATGCATGGCATCTTACTAAGTAACTCAGTAGCAGAATTTTTCTCAGTAGTTTGTGATAGAGATTAAAAAATTTAAAAGTTGTGTGCAAGTTAGACCAGCATTAGATTAGTCTTTTCACTTAGTTATGAATCACCAAAAGAAAATGATTGAAAAAAAAAATGCTAAATTGAAAAGTTATGAGTAAACAAAGACTAAAAGCTTCGAAATAAAATAGAAAACTAAGGCACAGGCAGCAACGGGAGCAAGTGCTTTTGACCTTTTAATCACTGAGGACTTCTGTGTAGATTTAGGGGCCTTTTTTGTTTTTCTTTTTTTTCTATTTCACTTTGAACTTTATTTTTCTGTTTTAACTTTGAGAACTTTGCAGAAAGCGAAATAAAGAGTAAAAAAGAAGAAAACTTTCCAATTCAGAAATAGGTTGCTGATCTCCTCAAAAACCTGCTACGGATGTCGCAGTATTGCACTGTTTATGATACCGGGCTAAGCAATAGGTACGCAACTACTGCACAGTCACTTTTGGAAAGGCTGTGATGGCCTGAGAAGTAAAGTGTTGGTCTCATAACCAGAGGGTCCATGGGTTCAATGCCAACCGGTCGAAAATCTTCAGTGTTTGTTAAGGGTGACTGGGGGACGTTAAATATGTCGTGATCGCAAAGTCCTCCAAGTGAATCAAAACCTGTGGGGATTCTGTACCAGGTTTGCTTGGCTTTTGGTCTAGATAAAAAAATCAGCTGTCTTCAGGGCCCAATCTAACTGGTTAAGGCACAAGTTGTGGTAGGTACTGGGGACCTTAGTGTGTGAAGTCTCTTTTAGAAGTTTTGGGTAGAAGTAATAAGCCCTACATTCTTGTGAATAATAATGAAAAAAGGAAGGCAAGCGCTTTTGGAATTTGACTCAAAGTATTATTTTTAAGTAATCATTCAGAGTTCTATTTAGGGCTTTGACCCCAGAATATGTTTATCATGAAAATTACAGAATTTTGTAGTGTTTTATAAAAACCCTACAAAAAAGTCCTACTTATGAATAAAAATTTTTAAGCTGAGCAACACATTTTTCTGACTTTCTAATTTAAAACGAATTTTTGTAAAAGTAGCGACATTTGAAAAAAATTTCTACAAATGAGCTAATTTTTAATTTTATGTTTCGTGAAGGTACATATTGTGAAGTTTTATATTGTTATTTTTGTAAAGGCGACATTTTCGCCACATTTTTGTGAAGGTACAAATTCTGCTGGTAAGACTTTTGTGATGGTGCTGATAAACAGTGGCAAAATCAAACTAAATGCACCCTAAAATATTGCAATTGACTAATAAACAATAAATGTTCATTAATTCTTTTGTGCTATTTTATTGTTATTTCTCTTTTTTTTCTTTTTCTTTTCTTTCTTTCTTTCTTTCTTTTTTTTAAATGAACTGGCCACGGATCAATTCATCAGGCTTTGCAGGCCACTTTTGACCTCGCCGACCATATGTTGTGCATACCAATGATAAAGGGTTACTACATCAGTTTTTTTTAAATATAAAAACCATAAATATTGCAGGTGATATGATTTACTCATTTCATGTTATAAAACATTAGCATTAGTTATAGTTGGGGAATGTCAATTTTCAACTTTCTGTTGCTATGAGCAAAACTTCTCTAAAATGGTTATTTAATTTGTAATAATTAATATTTAATCAACGAAGGCTTTGATAATATTGTAATTTCTTGCTTAATTTGTAAAAAACAAAAAGAGAAATGATGGCAGCAAATTTTTGGTGATCATTCTAAATGTCACATCGGTTTTAAGCAACTTTCTGACACTGGCTATCAGCCATAAGAGAAGAATTTTTTTTTTAATCAATCAGTATGGGTCCATCATCCAAAAAATGTTATAGGTGCAGCCCTGCTAGTTAAAAACAAACTCAGTAAATATTTTTTTTTTTTTTGTATGTGTGTGTGTAATTTGCATCACTTTCTTGCAGTTCAAAAACATTCATTTTTTAACTAGAAACTTCTCTTTTTTATATGTTTGTCGGTAAATAATAGTTTTAATTCAAAAATTTAATTTTTCGATTGTCTATTTATTGTAAAATTTAACATATGTTTGGGTACCTAATTGTTAAATCATTTGGATTGATTTTTGATTTATTATTGTTGTGGAACATAACTGTTATTATTTTTATTTTGAATTATATTTATTTTTTAATGTATAGACCTGCCCCTAAGGATGAAGAAGAAATGATGGTCGCAATATTTGAGTACATAGACAGAATATTTAGTATAGTTAGACCTCGGCGACTTCTTTACATGGCAATTGATGGAGTGGTTAGTATTTAAATATTTGCTGTTTTTCCACACAGAATTATAAAATTAGGAAAAAATACAATCTTATAAATATGGATTCTTTCCAAGTATTTAAGATTTTAAAATTTAATTGAGCTCACTTTTTATATGTTCTATTTTGTAGATACTGTTTGCTTCTAGATGAGATTTTACTTTTTTCCTTTTGAACATTTTATGTTTGGTTATTTTTTAAATTAAGATTGTAGATATGTTGCTAACAAAAACAGCTTGCTTTGTGACCAACACAAATTTAAGTTTACATGCAATTTTTTTTGTTTAAGTTAAGTTAAAAAAAAAAAAATTATATGAATTTGAATTTTTGGCATCTTGAATTCAAAGCATGTTTTTTGCAATCACGAACATGTGTGTGTATGAATGCGTGTGTGTGTGTGTAGGCGCATGTGTGTGTGGTTATGTATGCGTGTGTGTGCGTGTTGTGTATGCAGTGCTGTGTGTGTACACGCGTGTGTGTAGGCATTCGTGTGTGTGTGTATGTAGGCAAATGTGTTTGTGTCTGTGTGCAGGCATGAGTGTGTGTATGTGTAGGAGTGTGTGTTTGTGTCTGTGCACAGGCATGAGTGTGTGTATGTGTGTGTAGGCGTGAGTGTGAATGCATGTGTGTGTAGGCAAGTAAGTGACGCAACCTGGAGACGGTTTTCGCAAGAGAAGCAGCATGGTGCTGACAGAGGGTGCTGGTGGGAAAATAAAATGATAGGAATTCAAAACATTCAAATGAGAACAATAAGCAATCGTAATTGCTCAAAAAAACTATTTTTTAAAAGGAAATCCTTACAAGTTCAGAACTTAGTTTTAATATTGGAGCTCACAGATAGGCTGTGGGACGAAGGCATAAAAGATGCTTAAAAACATGGTTTCGTTTGCCAACTTCGTGAACTACAAAAAGTGATGTTTTTCTGAATCCTTAGTGTCTACAGATGAAGAAAACCCAATGTTCACAAAAAAATAGTGTGTAATAATTTTTTTACAGACCATTAATGATACATGAAAAGGAGTGAAACTGACAAGCAAGGGGCAGGCAAATTTTAAATACATTAAAAATATTGTACATGTACATTTAAAATATTATGCATGTGTACGTTAAAAACATTATGCATGTACATCAAAAAATAGTTTTTTTCAAGAAGAAAACTCTTCATTCTGAAGTATCATCGTCAGAATCGCTGAATTCATCCATCCTGTTTTTGCATATAGAATTATTTTCCTCCTGAGAGTTTATACAGCTGCAGTCACTAGAGGAAAATTATGTGCATGAACAATTTTAGGTCTTGTACTACGTCTCTTCGAAGAACACCGAGTTTTCGGGCACGCACAGGAGAGAACATTATCTGATGCAATGGAGATAGTGCTCCATTGCATTTCAATACTGCCCACATTTATAGTCCATCCAATGTTCTGATAAACTGGGAGCATTGATTAAATCAGTGGTGCTCAACCTACAGCCCGCGTATCAAATCTGCCCTTTGAAGCTGAACCGTGTGCCCCGTCGTTGTATTCAGTGGTAAAACACGAAAAATATATTCTAAAACCTTCCAAAAATACTAGTACCGTAAAATCCCGAAAGTAACCCCCCCTATTTTCAAAACAAAACTTGTTAATTTCAGAAGGGGGGGTTATAATCGAGATTTTTTTGAAAAATGAGCCAAAATAATTGTTTTTAGTAGAAATTATTTGAGTCAGAAAAGAAATAAGTAAATAAGAGTTAATATTAATGAAGAGTGAGAAATTAATTAAGAAAATTAATTTTGAAATCAAGTTGTCATAAATTGATTTCTGAAACACAGATGCAATAAATTAAGCATGCAGTAATAATGACAGTAATTTTGGTTTATAATTGTCTTTCGTTTCCCTTGTTTTCCCATGCTATCTAGAAAAACTTAAATCATATAAAGAAATTTGATATTTGTTCTGGTCCACAAGATTCCTATTAATGTGAGTTGTGGCCTGCAGGTAAAAAAAGATTATTCACCACTGGATTAAATTAGTCAAGCATCTGCAATGAATATCTGTTTGATAGTTAGTGCACAAACAAGGAGATAGGCTCTTTTTCATTCCAGCTCCGCAGCCCTGATAAAAACATTTGCGCTCGCAATTCATTTCATTTTGATTCAGTCATATTAATCTCTGTCTTTCGTCAATGTTATGTCTATGAGATATGGTATTTCTATATTTAGTAATAACTTCTATTTTTATTTCTTGTCACCAAAAATTAAGAATGTATTCAGAATCTACTCCATTTTGTTAATTTTTGGTGACAAAATAATTTTTTGCGTTGTCGTTAATGTTTAAAAGAAAATTAATTGTCAAAAAATGCCCTTAAAATGGCTAATTTAAAAAAAAATCTTTTGTAAAAATATTCTCATCAAGAGCTTTTCCCAACAAAGTTTTTCTTAAACAAATCCGCCTTTAAGTTCGTATTATATATTTGCCTTAAATTTTTCCCGCAAGCGCTAATAAAAAGTGCTTTGAACTGTTCAAAGTTGAACGAAAAATTATTCAAATCAAAAAATGAAATACCGGAATGAGGTGTCATCAGGGAGATCTTTCAAAAAAAAAAAAAAAAAAACATGCTGATGTGTGCATCACACCTACTTCCTTTTACTCCAATTTAATGAAATTTTCCCATTATTGGCAATTTTAATGTGATTCAAAAGTTTACTCTCTAAATATAAAAAAAGTCTTTAAATTAAAACCATACTTAAAAAAAAAAAGCCAAATTTGTCGCCAAGCTGGCGACAAAGCATGGCGACCAAAACTCTGGCGATATATCGCCAAGTGTCCACCAAATTATAACACCACTTGAGTTTTCATTGAAATTGAAAATGATTTCCCCCCAAAAAGGTGCAAAAGACCCCCTTTGAAACATCCGAATGAAACCGAAAGGGGAGGTGCACAACTAGACCCCACTAGGAGTCTGCGTACCAAATTTCAACTTTGTAGGACATACCGTTCTTGAGTTATGCGACATACAAACATTCGCACATACATACGTACATACGGACGCCCTGAGAAAACTCGTAATTAACTCGGGAATGGTTAAAATGGATATTTCGCGTGTCTATACGTTCTTTGGGACTTATCCACGTGTGATTGAGTCGAAAAAAAACCCTCAACATTCATTCAGGGGTGAGCAAAATGAAAATTTAGGTTGATTTTTGAATGAAAATTTTTTTGTAAATACAATACTTTTTTGTAAAAGGACGTAAAAAAGCTTGTTTGAATCAAATGATTTGTTAATTTATTTTTTTTTTTGGGGGGGGGGGAGCACATAGGTCGATCGACAGACACATATTTTCCCCACCTCAACCCTTAATTTTCAAATTTGATATTTATTTAATTATTTTATCTTTTTTTTTTTTTTTTTTTGCCTTTTTTTGTACTAAGCAATTTTTTTATGATACATTAACCTTAGCACAGTAAATCTCCTTTTATGTCCTTATTTATTTTATATTACTTTGACGAGAAAGTAGGGTAAAAATGAGCTCAAAATATCATCTGTAATCAAAAAGCAATATTATCAAAAAAGGAAAAGATAAAACATCTTGATATGAAATATGCTTTTTAATTTTTAATTTATCGTCTGCTAATGTTTAATTTCATAATATTTTTTAAACATGTATTGGCATCTTTTAGAGTTCTTTGTGTTCTTAAAATTTTGTAAGTCAATTATTGCTATTCGGTGATTCATTAATATCTTTTTTGTGAAGTAAAGTGCCTTCTAAATTTTTGTATTTAACAATGTATATGTGCGCTGACTCTAGTGTCATAAACGAAATCTTGAGATGAAGATCATTCAGAGCCTATTGATACAATTTTTGATTTCCTTTTAGTTACAAAATTACTAAGCAAAAGTAAGTAATTTAAAGCGTATTAATATATTCTGCAACAAAAAATTGTGGAAAACAGTAAAATTTCATTTTGAAAAACTGTTTATTAAATTTTTAGATTATAAATATTGTGTTTAATAGCGTCATCTAGAGACAAATTTTTTTGTGTAAGTGCTAACAGTCGACGGAACATAGTTCCTATTTCAATTACAAGTTAAAACTTAATGAGACAGTTCCAGCGTGTGAACATTGTATTTTTCTATGGAGTTCAGCATTTATAATAGATTTTAAGCAAGTTCACGTAGTCCCTAAGATTGGTAAACGAACTCGAACGATATTTGCGCTCGGCCCATAGACTAAGAGTAGTGTCTAAGAAAAATGCAAACATTATGAAAATGGGAGCTGTTCTTTTATTTTAGATTAAAGAAACCAGGACGATTGTTTTTACCATAAATGGAAAAGTTTTAAAAGAAGGTCAAGCAAACTGTACTTATTAGAATAATGATCTGGCAGCATAAATAATCATCCTCTTCATTTTTTAATTTATAAATGTAATTACTTCTACTGTACAGTGCTATTATCGTGTAGCAGTTTATTATTTTTCATACTGAACGTTCTATACTGTTTTATTTTATGTCTCTCCCATTGATCATTGATTTTGTGCATCGTATTTATATCAGTATTTTACGTTACACTAATACAGGTTTTTTTGTAAACACAGTAAAAAATCAGATATTTATGTAAGAAATGGTAATACAATAAAACCTCTTAAATGCGGACAATTTTTTTTCTGTCCGCAATAGAAGGGTGTTCTCAGGATAGGGATTTATTAATGTTATTTGCCTTGGAATCGGGGGAATTAAAAAATTGTTTGCATAAGAGGGGTGTCCACATTTGAGAGGCGTACGTTACGACCTGTTTTACTGTATTTAGTTAAACAATGGCTTAAAACAAAATGAAGGGAGTTTAAAAATTTCTAAAATAATCTGTTACGTATATAAAAGAAAATCGTATTCATACCCTTTTCCACAATGTAAAATTTCGATAAATACGAGGGGTTTTAGAACGCATCTCTCGCATGAGTCAAGAGTCTAATGTATTACTAAATTTATTAATGGGTTTTTTGTTATTAATTTCAACAAATATACACATAGTTTAGTACTTATAGTTTGGAAAAAAAGGACACTGTTTCAAAAAAGTGGCTATTAGTCAAACTGTTGCCACTGTCAACTAAATTTTCCCCATTAATATTTTTTATTACTTGGGTGTATGCTAATATACCACATTGCTGTTAGAGGATTAAAGGAATTAAATTTCTCGAATGGAGATTACATTGACTTATTAAGGGCCACAAACATGTGCATGTTTAGTGAATTTAGAAAGAGAAAAAATCAAAATAAAATGAAATCTGTGTTATTATTTAATGGGAAAAATACCCATGTGCTGGCAAGAGTCTTTTTTTTTTTACTAAGTCAAACTTAATTCCTTTTTTCTTTTTTTTAATAAAAGACTTAAATTATTGTGATGAAATAATTCAATGTGATATATATTAAAATTGTGGTAATGGGTAATAATTTCTCAGGCACCAAGAGCTAAGATGAATCAACAACGATCTCGAAGATTTCGAGCCTCAAAAGAAACCGTTGAAAAGGTTGAATTGATCACTCAACTGCGAGAAGAATTACAAGCTAAAGGTGTGAAATTACCTCCAGAGAAGCCTAAAGAAGAGCATTTTGATAGCAACTGTATCACTCCAGTAAGATATTTTAATTATTTTCAATTTTATTAGTTTTTCCCTTTTTGTAAATGTAAATATTAACCCATATTGCAACATTGTAATCTAAATTTCACCAAACTAAAGTTCTGCCAGTTTCTTGCAAAAAATCTGTAGTGACTGCTGCTGCATTTATCGAATGATGATGAATGATTAGGAATTTGTTGTAATATTATTTAACAAATATTTATTGATCAGCTTTAGAAATATTCTGCATTTATTTAAATTTTATTTAAAAAATGGAATTATCTAGTTTTTTAGAGCAAAATATTTTATGGAAAGAGAAACAAAGAGAAAAAATCTCTCTCTCTCTCTCTCTCTCTCTATATATATATATATATATATAAAGGTGCACCCCCCCCCCCAAAAAAAAAAATGAAACTTGATTTTTTAAGTCGCACACCCTTGCATAGTTTTTCTTTTAGGTCAAAACAAAATAAAAAAATTCCATATCATTTGAACAATGGCAACCCGTGCCAACATGTGCCTGAAAGTGCAAAATTTCATGTTGATAAAATAGTCCCACATGTATCAGAAAAATATTTATACAAATTTAAAAATATTTAGGCGTCTAGCAGAAAACCTAAAATTTGTAATTTTCTTCAAAAAATTTTTTCTATGTTTTTTGTAACAAAAATTTTTGTGGCATTTTAAGGAGTTATCAAGCTGAAAAATATAAACAGTAAAGGGGGTAATTAGTGTGAAATAGAAATATTTTCTCGCTTGCAATATTCTCCTTGCAATAGTCTCCCACATAATACTCAAAATATGGATTTTTTCAAGTTTAAATTAAATTTTTAATTTCAAATATATAATTTTTTTCAGTATTCATTTGCAAATACTGATTTGAAAACGTGTTTGCTAATGGTTTTTGAACTTGATATGTTAATGAAATATATATGAAATTTTTTAAAAGATTACTCAAAAAAAAAATCGATTTTTTTAAACAAATTATAAATTTTAGGCCTCCTGAAGGACACCTAAATATTTGTTAATTCAGATAAAAAAAAATTTGTATTATATGTGGGGCTATAAGAGCAACGTTTTATCAAAATGAAATTTAAAACTTTTTTTAAATTTGGCCTAGTACACAAGGCTGGTTCACACTTTCAGGCTCAAGTTGGCAAGTTGCAGTAGTTCAAATTATATAAAACTTTTTTTACAATTGTTTTGATCTAAAAGGAAAAATATAAGAGGATGTTAAACTTGAAATGTTGACTTTTGTTCTTTTTGGGACACACTAATACATATACATATATACTTTAAAATAATGATTTGTTTATTTTTATTATTGGACTGTTTTTGGTGCAGCTAGTAACTGCTTATTTATATTTAATTTTCTGGGGGATTTAAAAAAATTGGTTAGTTGCATCCTTGGGAAAATCATACGTTGCATAAATATAAGTTTGATGTTTTCTTTTTTTTAGTGTGCATTATTTAAGTAAAGTTGGTTGTTATGTATGTGAAAATTTTATTTCATGATTACATTTTTTGTTTCATTCTGTTTAAAAAATGTTTTTTATTTTGTGTGTATCCATTCATTATGTATTTCTCATGATTTGAAAAAGTTACCTCTGATCTAAAAGGTTTTATTTCTATAGTCTGTGCAAAGCTAAAACTAGTTCTGGATAACTGATTTGTTCAAAAATTAATCAATTGCTATGAATTAATTACTGCTGGCATTTTTTTCTGTGTGAATCAGAAACTTTAGGTTGCAATTTTATACATCCATTTAATTTTCTTCATTAGGGTACTCCATTCATGGCAAGATTAGCAAAATGCCTTCATTATTATATACATGATAGATTAAATAATGATCCAGGATGGCGTAATATTGAGGTAATTTTATCAGATGCAAATGTTCCTGGAGAAGGAGAGCATAAAATTATGGATTTTATCAGAAGGCAGAGATGTAAGTAAGAATATTTTGCAATTTATATTTTGAAGGATTAAAAGAACTTATTGAGTCTTATGCCATTGAAATGTACCATTATATGCTACCCCCATCATCAGGTTCAGTGCCTTCAATATGTATTAGAACCTTACTTCAAAGTGTTTTCAAAAAATCAAGGTCATGCTGTCCCTTCATTAGTTGTACAAACTAGGGATGTGCCAATTTATCGAAGTAATGTGTCATAATCGGCCAAATTTTGCCGATTGATCTGTAGGAAAAATCCTTTTTAAATATTTAAATATTCTTTGAACAAGAAATCAAGATGTTCCATTTATTAAAAATAAATGTAATTTTCTGCAACATAAGTAAAACATGTTGCATGAAGGTGTACTACCTTGAAATGAAAACAAACAATACGACATTTGCTTGAAATGGCGTGAAATATTGAAATCACACATCAGTGCTGATCTTCACAGCTGAGGTCTATTATGAAAAATTTAATCTGGGTACTTTTAAAGTGCAATGCAAAAACATGAGCAGCTCAGGATTGTCAGGACATTAGCTATTTCTTGCTGGTTCATATATATTTCCTCCTACATTAAATAATCCTTCACTTCATTTCATTATTTCAGTTATTTAATTTTTAAAAGTTTCATGTACATGCTTTGAGGTTTTTTTTTTTCAAACATTGATGGCTAAAGTAATGTTAATTTTGTTCATTTTTCTGTTTTGAATATGACCACTATACTGCCATTCTAAGCTCAAAAGTCGTATCTGCAGCTGAGTTCAAAATGAGAAATTGCTGTTTATAGTTTTGCATTTTCATGTATTTGATCCAGATGCAACTTTTTCAGATTGAAAAAAAAAATATTTCCCATGGACAAAAGACCACAAAACATTGTATTTAGGTGAAATATGTGACAAAGAACCACCTGGTAACCGTAACTCAATTTTGATAAAAAGTGCAGATACGACTTTTGTGCTTATCACAGCAGTATACATAAAGTATTTAATGTGGAGTGTAAAAGTAGAGTTCAATTGCTCTTTTATCAATTGCTTATCTCTTCTCTTTTGCATCACAATTTTTTTCAAGTTTGTCAATGATGAATATTTAGTTACAAATATTTCTTATTGCACAGAGAAAAGGACACTTGGCTATAAAACATAGTTTAAAATTATTGAAGAATATTTAGCAAAAAATGAAAAAGACTTAAAAATACCAAAATATTTTACAATAACATCAAATAATCTAAACCTGTGTGCAACCCTGTTAATACACAAAGGTAACGTTATGGAATACTCAGGCAATGAAAGTCACAAAATTAGTCAGTTATGTGGGTTTTGGCAGCATTTGGTATGACACTAGGGCCATTTATTTCCATGGACACTTTCGACCCCGGAAAAAACCTGCTTTTCTGCGCATTCCGGTTATTTGCGGGGTATATGGATTTTTTTTCTTCCTGCTTGCTTCTGGGAGGCAAAGCGGAATTTTACCCAAAATGCATTAGGCGAAACAAGTTTGTTTACTAGCCGCTAAAAATGCTGGGTAAAAACCACTTTCTGTGGCACAATGGGAAACCTCTTTTTACATGGAAACAGGGAATTTTTCAATTGTTTTTTTGCGGAGCCAGAGCAGGGATTTACTGGGTCGAAAAGTGTGTTGTGAATGCGGCTATTGTGGACGTTTTTTGTATATTGTTTTGCAAGATAATTTTTTAGTTAATTCCAAAGAGGAGAGCACAAATATTCTGCATGGGTAATCTAGTAATTAATGTATTTGTAAATAAGTTTCGCACAAAAACTTTGCTTCTAACTTTTCATAGAAGACAAGAAGGTGTTATTCATTTATTTATTTATTTATTTTTTAAGAAAGTGAATATTTTAACAATTGCTTGTAAAGTATTTTCAATAGGTGTAAAATTTTTTCTAAAAATGATTGAAGTTTTGAAACTTTTTGTAGGGATCTGTTACTTATAGTAGCTATAAAATTTTTATATTAAAAGGAAAATTGGTTTTACGAATGTTTCAAATTTAAAAATACAATATTGTTTTTTTTTTCTTTTCTTTTAGCAAATCCTGATCATGATCCTAACACACGTCACTGTTTATGTGGAGCAGATGGTATGACTGTGATTTATTAATTTGTATGTTGTTGAAATCTATATAAATGCAATTTTGTTGTATACATATTTAACATGAACTAAGATTGTATTTTTTCTTGTATTTCAGCTGACTTGATAATGCTTGGTAAGTTTTTTTTTCTTTTTGAGACTTAAGCTTATCAATTTGCTTCATCTTGAGAACAAAAATGATTAATGCTTGTGGTTGAAACCTCTTGCATTAACACTTTGCACAATGAATTAATTGCTCCCGAGTAAAAGCTTGCCAGTGAGCCTTTTTAACAATTTGATTACCAATGAGTTGTATACTACAGTCAAACCTCGTTAACATGAACTTGACTGAGACGCCAAAATATTTCGTGTTAACCGAATTTCGCGTTAACTGATTTCCACGTTTACCGGATTTTGTGTAAGCAGACAAGTTTTTCTGTTTATGTGATTAATAAAATATAGGAACCAACGTACATTTGTACAAAAATGTACACATAGGCAATTATATTTATAGGTTAAGTATAAAACACAAGTAAGTCAAAACAGGTAATGCTATTCAGGGAACTTCTCTACAACAGTGCATTTTCAAACATCTGATTTTTCCTTGATCGAAAGCCTGGATTTTCGCTGCAGTGTTGGCGGGTAAAAAACACAATTTATCGCTTTTAGACCTTAAACCTCTACATGGGCAAAACAGTTGTCCAGAATGTGACAAATTTTTCTTTTTTCACGATGAAATTTTAAATCTTGGTTTATCAGCCAGTTGGTAAAGATTTCACTGTTCATCCAATCTTCTTTACTGTAAGCAGTCTGCAGTCTAAAGTTCATTTTTTCTTGAAGCAACGAGATTTTCGCGTTTTTCCTACAACAAAGAGAGACATCTTCTCACTACCATCCATGTCGCTTGTGTCCAAGTGCAGATGTTTCAACTTTCAAAAATAATTTATGTAAAAGGTTATTAATTTTTTCTTTTCCCATTTTTTTCTTCAAAACCTTAAAATTTTCTTTGTCTTATAAGGGATTTCGTCTAAATCCTACTGGTGTTAAGCGATTGATTTAACACTTATTTGTAACTTTAACTGACGGGGAGTGACATTTACTTCGTGCTAAGCAAAATTTTGGGTTATGCATGTTTGTGTTAACAGGGTTTGACTATAGTAGTTCACAAAATTAGGAGAGATATCTGGTTGGTTGGTAAAGTGTCAAAGAAATAATTTTTTGGCAATAGCCATTGTAGCAAATATACACATATAAAACTAAGACATCTTAAGCAGAAATGAATGAAATTTCCACTAGCTACAGTGTGCAATTTAAGTTATTTGACATTAGGTTTTAAAAGGATTTGATTTTAAAATTAGAGTTTTTTAAACAGTTATCGAGGAATACAGCATTTATTTATTATTCTTTAATTGCTTCTAACTCTTTTTTTCTTATCAATCTGTATGATTTTGAGAATATCTTCTCTGTGTTTCTAAACTTATAATTATGTTCATTTTTTAATTTTAGCTCAATATTTTTCAACTATTTTTCAACCACCAACACTGTACTAAATATTGAATTAAGAGTATGCTTGAGAAAAATGGTAGTACATTCTTATCTTCAGTTGTGTTTAAAAATAAATAATTTTTTTACAGGATTAGCCACTCATGAACCTAATTTCACAATTATTCGTGAAGAGTTTAAACCAAATCAACCAAGACCTTGTGAGCTGTGTGGCCAATTGGGTATGTATCACACACACACACACACACACACACATACATATATATATATATATATATATATATATATATATATATATATATAAACATCAATAAAATAACTAACAGACAAGGTTACAACATACATAAATGACAGAGATGAAGCCAGTACTCTTCAGCAGTTGAAACTTCATCCTATGGTCGAAAGACCAAAAAATTTATACTAAAACTAAATGTAGGATGTCCTGTTCCAAAAAAGCTAACATTCAGGATTACATTGGGCTAAATGCACCACATCTGAAAAATTAATGCAGCTTTTTGGAGCTATGATTCGAAACTAAGTATTGGGGTTTCGTCTCGGACATTAGAAGCCAAGGCTATCAATAATGTCCCTCCACCGTACCACCAGCAAAAAATCAAAAGTCTTACCAATGTGTCCAGGTGCAAATCCCAATCCCTAGTCATCAGTTCAATTTTTGTGCTAGTCGATAAAAATAAAATTAAAACAAAACCAATCAAATGAATAAAAAATAAGTAAAAAGATCATCCAATAAAACAGGTCCAAAGACATTCCAGGTGGACCGAAAAACATGTTTCAAAAAACATCAACTGGAGACCAATCATATGGTTTCCTCCAGAAAAATTATACACGGAACAGTTAGACGGTTACAGTGAAGCAAAGTGTTGGTTAAAGGCTATGCTAGAGAAAATATTATTTACAAGATTAATTTGGAAATAATTTTCAAGTAGTTTATTTTTAAGTAGATTAATTTATTGGTTAAATGCTCTAATAGTGTTGCAAATTCTTTTGATTCTGATGTTTTGCGAAACAATGATGGCAATAAAAACTTTTTTACTGAGGCAAGAAGAAAAACTTTGCAGACAGTTAACTTTGAATTGAAATTCGCGTCTTTTGCCATAAATAGTGGTCTCACAGTTGAAGTCAATATTAATTTTAATGTCGAGAGAATTAAAAATTTTACAATTAGAACTAGTCTTTTTTAATGTGAGGGAGTTATGGTAAATAGTTTTGCTGAGTTCAGAAAAGTTGGAGTAGTTGATACATAATAAATCATCAATATATCTGCAGCAAAAAGGTGTAGTACCAAGATTATCAGTAGAAAATTTTCTTTCATAGAATAAAAGAAAAAGGTTAGCAAAAATTGAACCCCTGTCCTCTAAGCGAGCATGTGTTCTGAAGAAAAGCATAAAGAATCTAATCTCTGGGGAAAACACTGAGATAAAAAAAGTTACAGGACACCTTTGACACCCAGGTTGTTCTGTTATCTTGCCCCAATTCTTTATTCTCATACTTTGCAGAAAAAAGGGGTTAAAATTAAAAGCAGATGTCTCCGGAATAGGTTCTACTAGAAAAATTGCTAAGGAAAAACAGCTATTAAAACTCGCTTCTGTGCAAAAATTTCAACATATCAAGGGTTTTGAAAAATAAATTTTGGGATAACTATAGAAAATACATACAACAGGGATTCCTATGTAAAATGCTGGGTATTTTTTTCTTCTTTTTGAGTAATCAAGAGTGTTGAGATCAGGCTATTCAAGATCTCAAGGGTTGACTGTATGTTGTATATATCATGAGCCTCTCATAATAGAACAACCTAAGGACAAAAAATGGAAGTGCCTAAGCTTTGAAGCATATGCTGTTAAGCACACCACCTAAGATTCTTCCTAAAAGCAGACTGGACTACCAACCATGCTGACAAATAAATGCAGACATGCACTCACAGCAAACACAGGGTCATGCTTAACCAATCAGGCGTACGCACATATTCTTGCCAAAGCACATTGTTGCAAACTTAAAACATTTTTAAATATCTATAAAAGTGAAAATTTTGAAGGAGCAAATTAAACCACTAATCACAGGCTGTATGTCAGTTCTAAAACATCACTAGATAAAATATGAAAAAAAGTTCATTTGGGATCAAAATGACCCCTCCTGTAATTCTGGAGTTAAAATTTTCTGCACTCCTGTTTGTGAAAATTGCAACACCATGAAGGGAGCATCACAGTTGAATGAAATTTAATACACAGTTGAGTGGTAATGGTACAAATAAATTATTACATTTTCAAACCAAACAACCAATAAAAAGAGATAGAAATTAGTATTTTGTGTGACTGCCACGCTCCACAATAAGAGCTGCTACACGACTCGGCATGGAGTGAAACAAAGTTTGAATATCTGCCTGTGGAAGAGTATTCCATATTGTTTGTATGCGCAACCAAAGTTTGTCTATCTAAGCAGCAGGACGAGGATCATGAGCGAGACGCCGTCCAACAAAATTCCACACATGTTCAATCGGTGACATATCCGGGTAATATGCAGGACAAAGAAGAAGCTGTACCTGCTGCGAATCAAGGTAGGATTTGACAGTCCTGGCGACATGTGAACGGGCTTTATCCTGCTGGAATACAGCCTCTGGCAACATGGGCGGATTTATGGGGGGTCAGAGGGGGGCAATGCCCCCCCAGTTTAGGGAGGACTTTATATAGTAACAACACATCTTCCAAAAATTTAAAAAAAAATCATTATTTTTTCGTTTTTGAATAGTTCAGAAGAGCATGGGTGGATTTATGGGGGGGGGGGGGGCAAAGGGGACAATGTCCCCCAGTTTTGGCAGGAGTTCATATAGTAACAACTTATCTTCCAAAATCTTATAGCAAAAAAAATCCTGATTTTTTCTTTTTTGAATAGGAAATTAAAAGTTTATTTTTTCTTTCAAACTTAAAATAGCTGTTTCTTACAAAGTTTGAACAATACTGTACAGCTGTATAATCTACTACTCAATTTCAGAGACTGGAAAGTGCAAATTATTGCTAGGTTCTAAAATCCCTGAAAAGAATTGGCGCAGTATAGCCTACGAGGGCTCTTAAGCCAAAAACCCAATCTAACCAACCAAACCTTGAAAATAATTAGACAAGTCTTTGAAACTCCTAAGCAAAGTGTGCTTCAATTTTATTTCTTATCAAGTGTATAAATTATGAATTGTTCAAATGGGTAGAATGTTACTCTCTTGATACCTATTCTCTAAATCTCTCACCATTTCTTTTAAAGTATTAACTTGCATCACAAAGCTCTTTTAAAGCGTAAAACTTAAAAAAAAAAATTATTTGCCTATTATTTCCAATTAACCCTTATAAGACTTCAAAATGCAGAATTTTATATCCATTTTAGATAATTTCCTCCGGGGGAGTAACTCCCGGGCCCCCCTAAAGCTGGAGATATTCTATATCCCACTTAAAAGGGAGCACTGCATCACTCTTAATACCAGCCCCCTCTCTTTTAAGGTCAATTTAAAAAGGACAGCATGATTACACACAGTAATGAAAACGACACATAAAAAGGTCAAGAATGGCCTTACGCATCACAGAAAACAGACAAAAACATGGGAGGGGGGAGGGCAATTAAAAATGTTGCTTCAAAAAAAAAAAAAATCCTGCCCCTCCAGGAACTCAGTCCTAAATCCGCCTATGCCTGGCAATCCTTGCAGGAAAGGCATAGCTTTGGGCTGTAAAACTTCACATGATTGTGCTGCTGTTAAGCTGCACACGAGCGGCTACTGCGCGATAAGACAATCCAGCTTCACGAAGGCCGATGATTCTGCCCCGTTCAAACTCCGAAATTTGCTCAAATTTCGCTTTCTTTCGTCGAAGAGGCGTAGTAAAGATTCAGAAAACGTTTACTCTACCATATAACCACCGATAATCATACACGCCTCACTACAGCCGTCTATTTATATTCGGTTCGATCCACCATTCAGAGGGCGCTACCGGTCTACAATTCTAATCATTTGCACTTTACATTTCCTGCAATTTTCAGCTCACTCGTGTAAGTCCTTCGTGGTGTTGCAATTTTCACAAACAAGAAACATTTGTTTAAAAGTATGAAATGCTAAAATTCTGAAACATATATACGTGACTAAAAAACGAAACAAAAGCAAGTACATTAAATGATTCATTAACGCATGCTAGAAACATTAAGTTATTAAAGCAACTTTAATCGCCCTGAGCGGTAAGGCAGTCTCAAAGTCATATCTTGAATGGCCGAGATCTCTTGCTAAAAATTGCTAGAAGGTTAAAAGGAATTCCAAAGTCTCTTTATACGACATAATTGTTTCATCATTTAGTTTATTTCATTTTGTTATCAATAAAATTTATTTGAATTTGACTAAAATCAGGTTAATGTAACTGTAACTTCATCTCTATAGTAGAAAATCTAAATCAAGAAGTGATTTGTTTTCGATGTTGCATGTTTTGTAATCTTTAACTTCATGTCAGGTCATGAAATGAAAGAATGTACTGGAGCTGCGAAGGAGAAGCAAGGAGAGGTAAATTCCCTTCTTTTGATGTACTTAATTATTTTAAATTATTTAATTTTTCTCTAACAACTTTTTTGTTCATCAATTTTTTTCCAGTTTTAGTTTATGCAAAGATGGTAATATGCCATCTTGGAAAAATATTCTAATATTCATTGCATATATATTCTAAAGTGAAACATATTTATCTGCTACATTTGTTTATAAAATAACCACATTGGAACTTCTAACTAATTAAACTGTTTTGCACACTAATGCAATAAAATGCTAACTTATGACATGTTGAATGACACTGTTTTGCAAATTTATTTCTCCTTTCTCTCTCTCTCTCTTTTTTTTACCTCAATCATTTTCTGATCTTTTTGCTTTCAGTGTGATTCATAATGATATAATAGTTCATCTAACTGGCATTGAAGTAAATGCATGTTATCTTTATTTTTCGCTCCCTCAAAATAAATAAATTAAATAAAAGGCTATATTTTTAAAAATTAATGAATTCCCAGCTAGTTTCCCCCTTTTTTTTTTACATGTTTATCTCTTCAAGCAGAAAGAAAGCCAATGCCAGTCACTGATTTCAGCTTGTGTTGTAATCTTATTTCATTACATTACTCTGGCTTTTGTGAATTAATTTTACTTTGAGTTTTTGCCTTGTATAACACCATCACTTTCAGAGCCTTCTAGAACCTTTGCATTTAAATTCGAACCAAGCATTCTTTGATGAAAGTTTTTTTTTTTTTTTTTTTGAGGGGGGCAGTGGGGTTAGTACTATTACCCCTCAAAATTTTAGACATGTTTTATAACACACCTTGTGTAAAAATCTCTTTATAAAAAGTACTTTTTATTTGTTTACCCTTGATTTATCAAATACTGATTTGTTATTGTTTCAATGCTCTTATTTTTCTTATTTGATATCACGAAATTCCTTAATTTGTTCAACTATGTTTATTTTTCTGAATGTTCTAGGAAATAATTTTTTATCAAATCAATATCTAATCACACTCTCTTCTAATGAAATATTTCATGAATCTGGTATACTATGAAAAGATATTCTTAAAGGAATGGAACTTCTTATACCAAATGTTTGAACCGAACATTAAAATGAAAAATGAGAAATAAATGAATAAAACTTGTCTAATTCAAGCCAACTTCATCTTAAATTATTTAAAAGTTATTATTCAATGTTTGAAAATATGATACAAGTGCAAGCATATTGCAAATAATGCACAGTGCACATCAGCCAAAAGCTAATCATTCAATGTAGTACTTACTTACATTTTGTTTACCTAAACATACTCATACCTTGTGATAATAATTAACTTATACCTTCTTTAAAAGGTGGTCCATTATCACCTAGTAACCCTTTGCCTGTGCAAAAATGTGTTTTACTCCAATTTGAAAGGCACATAATACAGAAGACTAGTTTTGTTATGTATTTCATTAAAACAAATTTTAAAAAATTAGCTAGTTCAACTTATGTGCATTTCTACTTTCACACACATACTAAGAACTGATTGAATATAATATTTCGGACTCTGCTTGTTTATATGTTTTTATAAATATACACCTATACTTTATACAGTGGAACTCCCAACTTTAGGTTTTCTGTCGAACCAACAATAAAATAAGTTCTAAGCATGAGAACGTAGAACCAGGGCTGAGTTAAAGATCTTAGCATTTTGTTTAAAAATTGACTCTTATCCAATGAAGTAGTGGGGAAAATGTGTAACCTCTTTACTTGTTTTTTGGTTTTAGATAGCATTTCATGTTTAACACGATCTGTACTGACAGTGTTTTGCAAATTTGCTTCTTAGATAAAAAAAAATAGTTTTAGAGGTCTTTACGCTTAGAATTGCTTGATCAGCTGTGGGGACCCCCTTGATTATTTCATCTTCGTCACTATCATCGAAAGCAGGTAGTATATCTGATATTAAAGGCATTCGTGCTGTCATTAGATGGAACACGAACTTCTGGAATATTTTCAAGAAGAGTGTCAGCAGCTTTAATCCTCAATTAGCATGAAGATTGGATGATCAGAGGGAATCCCTCTTGCAAACAGAATCCAATTAGTCAGAACAAAAATAATGCTAGTGTAGCTTCAAACAGCTATAAAACAAATTTATTTTGAAAATATAGAAATCTAAAAAAAATGTTGTCCGAGTTATGTAGTTGAAAAATTATTTTGATCTGTTGGTAGAAAATCATATTAAGCTGACTTTCTGCAAAAGGGTAGCAGAAAATCCAGGATATTTTAACATTATTATTTAAGCCTTTTTCAGGAACCAGCAGAAAATGATGTTGGAAATGAGAACTTTTGAAACGAACAATGTTAAATCAGGGTTCCACTTAAAGAAATTTGTTTGTTTAAATACGGAAAAGGTGAACTTTTCTTTTCTCTCTTTTTCCTTGATCATGTTACTATCTTTGCTACTAGCAGTACCCACACAGCAATGCTCGTGCTGAAATTTTAATGGAAGTCCGTTGAATAAAAAAAATTGATGCTCCCTCCCCCTCTAATGTGAAATGATCATTTTTCTTTCTATAAAATGCATAAACACCTTTCAAAAAAAAAAAACCTATTAAAGTTTTTTTGGAATTTAAACTTTTCGTCAAATTATTAAATTAGATTTACAGTTGCTTTAAAACTATTTAGCGAGTGAAGCGGTTATTACTGCAATTTAAAATATTTTGCCAAATAAACAAAAAAAAAAAAGACATCAAATAATATCTTTCAAATGTAAAAATAATTCCGCAACTCTACTGTTTATCGCCAAACTCACCCAGCAACCACTCTATCATAATCCATCCATGGAACATTCAAAAATCATCGTCAGAAAAAAAGAAGAAAATGTCGTACATTTCACTCGGATAAAAGCAAATCAAAAGTTTATTTTCTTTCAAAACAAATCGCCAAAACAATGAATTACATTTACGGTTGCTTTAAAACAATAATCCTAGAATGAATTGCTCAGCGCTTAACGCACCAAGCGACCACAATACCAGAACCCAGCCCTTTTGAGAGTGAAGCGGATGTTTTTTCTTTGGCAATAATAAATCTTTCGCCAAACAAACAAAAAAGTATAAAATCACATTAACAGTGGCTTTCAAATCTTTATATTAAAAACTGCGTTGCCCGGCTTTGCCCGGTCTACCTTGAGAATAAAAATTGTGTCAAGTGACATATATTCAACAATCAGGCTTAAATAAAAGAAAAAACACATGCAGGATTACCCTTCCAAACAATGACGACAGATATTAAAATACTTTTAAGAAATTAAAATGCAAAAGATGGATTTTAAAAATATAACCATGGAAACACGAAATAATATAAGTTTAAGAAATTAAATGCAAAATAAGGAAAGAAACAATGGATTCAAAAAGTGTAACCGTGGAAACGCGAAAATGAAATGTTTGACAACTTGAATCAAAATGACATTTTTTCAAAATTGATTTTAAAATACTTGTAACTTTTTCCCTTTGAAGATAGAAGCTAAGTTTTTCGACTAGGTCGAGAGAAATCTGGAGTAAAAAATGTCGCTTTTTCCAATGGTGTCAAAAAGAAACCTCTGGGACAATTCCTTCACTTTTTATTGATAGATTTAACAAAGAAAGTAGTGCCTAAATTCCAGCTAAGCCTAAAAAAGTTCGAGCTAAAAAGGCAAATGACTCCCGCCGTAATTAAGTAAGAGCATTGAAACAACTTGTTTAGAACGTGGAATATTCTACCTTTTTTCAACGATGTATAATATTAATATGTTCAAGTAATTTTTCACTCCCATATTATGGAATTTATGTGAAATTTGGGCCTAAATTGGAATAGAAAAAGAACTATTTATCCGTTTTTTTCGAATTATAGCCAATGTCACTCAGTAAGAAAGCACCTTTCATATAGTGAAGGAATTTTTCAAATAGGTGCAGTGGTTCCGGAGATTATCTCGAACATATAAAGCTCTCTCTCTTTATAATATTAGTATAGATTCTTCAACTTATGTTATTTATTGTCTTCTTCTTGAATATTATTTCTTCCAGTTTGATGAGTTAAGCAAACCTTTAGAAAATGATGTGGAGTTTATATTCATTAGACTCAATGTTCTGCGAGAATATTTAGCCAAGGAATTGACTATGGAAAATTTACCCTTTCCATTTGACTTAGAGGTAACATTTTGCTTTTTATTGGTCAAGTATCTTGCCCTATGTTCTTTTTCTTACTTACTGTGCATGGATGAGGATTCTAAAGCTTTGCAGTTTTGATCTTTACATTTTATTTCTTTTTTGATCAATTTTTGTAGTTATTTAAGGATCAGATAAATCAGCATTGCAGATTCATAGTTGAATCGATTTTTAGGGAAAAATGTGTCAAGAGATGAAAACTTATATATATATATATATATATATATATATATATATATATATATATATATATATTTATACACATAAAATTCCATATGTCGAAATCCGTCATTTTCTCTCAGAGTTCACAATGCTGTTAGGGCTGCAGTGTAAGAGTTGGAGTCTAAATGAATTCAGGGTAAAGGAGTTAGAGTTGAACTTTCAAAAATTTTAGAAGTCGCAGACTGAGACATTATTCCTCCTATTACGCAGCCCGGACATTAGTCACCTAAGCAGCGATTTAAAAATTATTTTATCCTTTTCTTTGAGGAATGCAGTTATGACAGCAGATTTAAGATCAAAGCATCCTAAGTGAGATATGCAAGACCATAAAGTGTGATTTCTATGCAAATTTTTATGTTACAAATAAAGTTTCTTGAAACTGACATTTTATACTATGAAAAGTAAAAAGCTTGTTATTTGCTGTACAAATACATATTTTTTAAAGTTGCATGTTTACTTTTGTTTTACAGCGAGTTATAGATGATTGGGTGTTCATGTGTTTTTTTGTTGGAAATGATTTTCTTCCTCACTTACCTTCGCTTGAAATAAGGTATTATTGCTTTTATAAATTGTATCTGTGTATATCTAAGTATTTCTTAAAAAATCTATATTAAAAATGTATTAAAAAAATTAAAAAAAACTATGTTCTAAATTTTTACAGTTTAATTTATGTATTTAACAACAGTCCTTTTCAAATAAATGTATGCACAATAAGAATTTTTACATCCCAGTGTAAGCACTAGGGACTGCGCAACCAAACTTTTCCCCTATTTTTCGTTGCCTATGTTTTTTTCTTAATTTATTTAAGCAATATTCTATTGCTGCAGTGTAGCATAGTGGAACTGAACTTAAAAGGGGGTCCGGGACACAAAAATCGACAAATTTTGCAATTTTTTTTATCATTTAAAAAATTACTCCGTTTCTTCTGCTTAAAAGGACGTTTGAATCGTGTTTCTATCTTTATTAGAACAAAAGATATAATTCTTTTTGTTGCCCGCACCTAACTAATGTGTATTGGACTTTAAAACTTGAAACGCGTTTTTCTCCATGATGCAATTTTTCCCGATTTCTTGCATTCAAACTCTTATAAGTCAAGAACCAATGAAGATAAAGTAATGAAATTTGGAGCATGTCTTTTTCAAACAGTTTACTTAATTTTTTATTCGGCGATTTTGAAAAAAACGTTTACTACAAAAAATATGGTTTTTTTAAAAAAAAGTATCTTCGAATTTTTCGAAATTTTTCTTCAAATATTTTTAATTTTTTATTGAATCAATATTTTTAAAATCGCCGAATAAAAATTAAAGCTTAGATATTTGTGCATACTTTTTACTTCCTTTTACAAAAACGGAAGTATTGTATTCGCGAAAAAATTTTCACTCAAAAATCGCCCTTAATTTCCATTTTGCTCACCCCCAAATGAATGTTGAGTTTTTTTTTCGATTCGACCACATGCGGAAAAGTGCCTAAGAATGTATAGACACGCGAAATATCCATTTTGACCATCACCGAGGTAATTACAACGACTTTTCTCGTGACGTCTGTATGTATGTGCGTATGTGTGTATGTGCGTATGTGCGTATGTGCGTATGTATCTCGCATAACTCAAAAATGGTATGTCCTAGAAAGTTGAAATTTGGTACATAGACTCGTAGTGGGGTCTAGTTGTGCACCTCCCCTTTTGGTTGCTTTCGGATGTTCCTAAAGGGGTCTTTTGCACCTTTTTGGGGGGAAATCATTGTTAATTTCGATGTAAACTCAAGTGGCGTTATAATTTGTCGGACACTTGGCGATATATCGCCAGTCTTTTGGTCGCCATGTTTTATCGCCAACTTGGCGACAAATTTGGCGGAGTTTTTTTTTTTTGGTTTCAATTTGGCCATTGTTGGTGATATTTAGAGAATAAATATTGAATCACATTAAAATAGCGAATAATGGGGAAATGACATTAAATTGGAGTAAAAGGAAGTCATGTGATGCACACATCAGCTCGTTTGAAATAAAGTTGAAAATTGACCAACAATATTTTGAGTAATAGCAATTTAAAGCAACCGCATTTTTTTTAAAAAACAAATTAAATTTGAATAAAAATTTTTTTTTTTTCATATTCATGTTGTGATTTTGCTTATTAATTAAATGGTGAATCAGTGTAAAAAAATTCAAAACTCTAAAGTATATAAGTACTTGGTTGCTGTAAAAAGGATTCAATTTCATAACTGGCTAGGGAGGACGAGGGGTGATGCGTTATTTTTAAAAAAATTCTTTATTTCTTGCAGTTTACTTTTTGCTAGAATTTTTCCTTTTAATTTGCATTCAAATTCAGTGCAAAATCCTTCTAAAAATTTACCTTAACAAAAGACTACAAGTGAAGTTCAGAACATCTTTGTATCAGAACAATTTCAGAACAACAGAAGTTCAGAACATATTGTATGTTAAAATACATGTTAATCGGTTGCAGAAACAACGATGCTACGACGTACAGCGCAGATTCTTGATAAAGTCTGCAGATTATTTCCTAGTTGAGGCAAAAAACGCATAAAATTTTAAAAGAAAGCATACTGTTATATTTCAGTGAAAGAAGATTTGTGCCACATTATCTGGGATTTAATTACTGGTAAAATGTACTTGCATATTTTAAGTTTAGCATGTTATTTTAAAACATTTCGTGGTGCTCATTTAGATATTACGATTAATCTAATTCGGTTTATCTTTGCAAACTGCTGAAAAAAATTCTGCTGCCATATATATATATATATATATATATATATATATATATATATATATATATATATACACTAGTGGCACCCGCACGGCTTTGCCCGTAGTAGAAAATTAAAAGGTCTTTTGGTTCGCCTGTATATTTACAAATAATGTAAGATGAATTTCTCGCCAATTGGCTTGCCCATGTTATGGTTCCACGTTATGATAACTTGATAATTTACTCGTCCATCTTATGATAATTTTGCTCAAGAAAATTTTCTTAAAATTGGAATAAAAATAGAACAAAATCGAATTTTTCGAAAAGTCGCTTCGAGGTGTACACTCCCATGCTACAAACTAATTCTGTGCCAAATTTCATGAAAATCGGCCGATCGGTCTAGGCGCTATGCGCCTCACAGGGATCTTGACAGACAGAGATCCGGACAGATAGGCTTTGCTTTATATATATACTAGCAAAGATAGGCTTTCAGCTTTATTATTTGTAATATATATATATATATATATATATATACTAGCAAAAATACCCGGCGTTGCCTGTGTCAGAAATAAATGTAAGAAACAATCGCTACTTCCTTTCGTTTTCTGCTTGAACTGAAAGAACTCAAAACATATCACTTTGACGTGATTAAAAATCGAGCCTCTTCCTTACTCATTAAAGTAAAATAGCAATAAGTATAAAGAACGAACGAATATTCACTTAGAAACGAAAGCAGGAATTTAAGCATATAACAATTTGAAGAATTTCCAAAATATGAACTAACAAAAACAAAGATCACTGAAAAAACTGTGCGCTTTATTTAATTAAGTAGTACACATTCAAAAGAAAAAAAAAAGCTCTCTACTATTTTTCTTTAAGGATGCAAATCACTTTGACGTGATTAGGAATCGAGCTTCTTCCTTACTCATTAAAGTAAAATAGCAATAAGTATAAAGAACGAGCGAATATTCACTTAGAAACGAAAGCACGAATTTAAGCATATAACAATTTGAAGAATTTCCAAAATATGAACTAACAAAAACAAAGATCACTGAAAAAAACCGTGCGTTTTATTTAATTAAATAGTACACACTCAAAAGAAAAAAAAAGCCCTCTACTATGTTTCTTTAAGGATGCAAAAAGTAGAGTTTCCAAATGTTTAAGCGACTTCAAACTCATGTCTGCTCCGGAGAAGCGTTGATTCAAAAATTTCATTATGATTACTTTTATTATTGCTGTTGTTAGGCAACGAATTTTTGTAACAATGGGTTTTATATTCGCAACTTCAAAGCTCGAATACGCTACCTTGCGGTGATTGCCAATACCAAAGAAAAAGGTAAAACATTCCATTCCACGAGTTTTCTTTGGGGTAAATTTCCGGCTTCAAGCGGTTTGTGGTGTAATGTAATTTCAGAAGAATAAAAAAGAAAGCTTCGCACAAATACGATGAAAAAATACTGTCATTCACTAAACTTCAAAGCAAGTTATAAATTATGGCATTTGTTTGTTTCACCTTTTGTCATTCGCCATTAGACAGTGGCTGCTGCACCCCCTATAATTTATTGGAGTTGCAAATTTAATTATTTAATGGGAAAATGATATGAAATTTACTGTTTTCCACTATAACTTTTAACAACTAAGTTTTTAAGGAATAAATTACAGCCTAAGTTGCTCCCTCATAATGTATCTATCTATGGTGAAAAAATGGTTAAAATCCGTCCAGTAGTTTTGAAGTTTACCCCGGACATCCGGACGGAGATTAGCCCTTTATGTATAAAGATGAGATGCAATTCCTAAGAAAGCAATGTCATGCTTGCTCCAGAGAGGCCTTGATTCAAAATTTACATTATGATTACTTTTAATATTGCTGTTGTTAGGCAACGAATTTTCGAAACAATGTGTTTAATTTTTAATCATTTGATGTGGAAATTACATGACATATACTGTTTTCGATCACGACGTTCTTAAACTAATTTTTTTAGCAATAAATTATAGCGTAAGTTGTTTCCCGATTATGTAGCTATCTATGGTGAAAAAATGGTTAAAATCCCTCAAGTAGTTTTGAAGTTTACCCTGGACATCCGGACAGAGATTAGCCCTTTATGTATAAAGATGAGGATGCAATACCTAAGAAAGCAATGTCATGCTTGCTCCAGAGAGGCCTTGATTCAAAATTTACATTATGATTACTTTTAATATTGCTGTTGTTAGGCAACGAATTTTCGAAACAATGGGTTTAATCTTTTATCATTTGATGCGTAAATTACATGACATTTGCTGTTTTCGATTACGACGTTCTTAAACTAAGTTCTTTAGCAATAAATTATAGCCTAAGTTGTTCCCCGATTATGTAGCTATCTATGGTGAAAAAATGGTTAAAATCCCTCCAGTAGTTTTGAAGTTTACCCCGGACATCCGGAAGATTAGCCCTTTATGTATAAAGATATATATATATATATATACATTCCTTCAGGGTGTCTCAGTTAAATGTTTCAGAACTCCTTAGAAGAGTAGGATCATCCAGACAACTCAAAATCATAAAGCAATGCAGGGTTGAAAATACTTCCCAACCCTAGAAATTTTAGATTTGCTTGGAGTATTCCAGACTGTTCGGAGTTCTGGTGCTGAAAATGTGATGTGTGTAGTGTAGCCAGTTCAAAAAACTTCGAACACTTACTTGGACCCACGTACCTTTTGCTTTTTTACATGTATTATTGAAAAAGATTTTTCACTTGCGGTCTCTTTTCTTTATGGTGCTTCAATGTGCATCACTGCTTCAGAAAAGTATTTCCGATCCTGCATTGCTGTAAGATTTCAAATCGTCAGGATGCATCCTACCCGTTCTAGGAGTTCTGAAACGTTTAGCTGAAACACCCTGCATTTATATAAACATAAGCTAATCAATTTAGAAATATATTTCGTTATAAAAACTGCATTTTAATTTGTAATTGTTGCTAAAAATATTTTTTTAGCCATTATTTAATATTTACTGTTATTATTGTTTAAATGTTGAAAAACTTATCTGTTCCAGAGAAGGAGCCATTGATCGATTGGTGGAATTATATAAAAAAGCTGTCTATAAAACTGGAGTAAGAATTTTCTTAACTTTTATGAAGGAGAAGTTGTTTTATTTATTAGATTGATGTCTTTTAAACTGTGTAAAAGGAGGATGAGGAATATTAAGAGATAAAAATGACGGTGCTAATGGATAGATAAATGTATGACTAACTGAATAAATAATTGAATGAATACATTAACAAATAGATATATGAATGAATGAATAGGTAAATGAATGAATACATTAATTAAATGGATGTATGAATGAATAAATAAAAAATTAATTACTGAATAAATAAATGTGGAGTAAATGAATAAATCTGAATAAATGAAAGAATCAATACATGAATGACTGTTTTAAACTTAAAAAAAAAAAAAAAAATTCATTCTTATTCAATTTTAAATTTTGATTGTTCCCAAATTGCTGAGAGTTAGCATTTAGTTTTTTTACTGTGTTCATTTTCATAACACATAACTACTAAATTAACGATAGTTTTCAAAAAATTTTAAATTTTTTAACTACATTTATTATTTTGCATATCAGATTAGTAATTAAGCATAGCTTGCATTTTTGTTAACATGTTTTAAATTTTATTTAAAAACATTTAACAGTGTATCCTTATAATATAACTTCGCTTTAACAATACCCGATTTAAAGATTTCCTCAATATAATGATATGTTTCACTGGTCCAGATTTAACTGCATTGAATGTATATGCTCCTCAATTTAACAATATTCTTGATTTAACAACAACTTTTTCCAGTCCCTTGACAATCATTAAATTGGGGTTATACTGTATTATTAGTTTAACCTATTGTATCATTTCAAACATGATTACTGATAATACTTCTTGTTATTCCTACTTCAGTTAACTGGTATAATTAAACTACTTGAAATCTTTTTCAGGGCTATGTTACAGATAGCGGCCAAGTAGAATTAAGTCGAGTTCAGCTAATCATGACTGGTAAGCTTAAGGAATTTTTGGAAGGAATGCATCGTAGCACATTTGTATTTGAAAAGGAGAGTTTTAACTTAATAATGAAGCTTAAAAAGAAGTTTTCAAAGCAAGATTTTTTGAGTCTTAATAATAATAATAATAACTCGTTGAACCTGTGCAGGACTTCTTCACTCTATAGTGCATTCAGCAAGAAGTGATAGTGAAAGTAAACAAAGCTACATAACACTTGGCCATTGTCTGTTTGGTACTGGGATAATTGAAAACAGCGGCAATCAGATAAGGAAAGTATTCATTCACAGAACTGCCAATCGGATGTGTAATTCATAAAAGTGCCAAATGTTGGCACCAAACAGTAATCCTCTTTGCTTACTTCCACTATCACATCTTTTTAAATGCGCTATAGTATCTACTCTTCAGAGTAATGATAAAAATATGAGATGATATATAAAGCAGTGTGAGAAGTTTTTTCTAAAATTGTTATATGAACTTTATTGTCCTTTTTTATATATATATATATATAAATTTTCATTTGAGCTCTTTCCCTTTTTCCAATACATTGCCAAAAGTTACGCCATATGCTTGATTTTCAAAAATTACCCCACTATGGCGCAACTTTATTTGGAAGAATTTTGATTTTTAAGAAAGTTGGTGACTTTTTTAATTGCAATTATAGTGTTGGGAGACAAAGCTTGGAGATTCTAATCTGCCACCCCGTTTGCCAATAAATGCTTGTGCTTTTAATGTTTTTAATTTAGTTAGTGACTTAGTTTACATTTTAAAGGAACTTCTAACGTAATTTTTTGGCTTCCCTTATTGATTTGGTGTATTATTTTCGGAACGGAACTTTGGGTAAGATTTTGATTACTAGAATTTTTGTTGGGAAATTTTTGGGCGGCAAAACCTTAGTTAATGTGTCTCTGCCTTGCTGAAATAAATCTGCCTGCCAGAATAAAACTAATTTGCTCAAAACTTGGAGATTAAGCGAAAATCCCAATCATCAAACCATCCCTTAACTTCTAATGCAGCAGAACCTTGTTTATCCGAAGTAATTGGGACTAAACCTATTTGGATAATTGAAATTTTTGGATAATCGTGAATTCATTTATAATCATCTAGTTTAATATGTATTATCGTCATTGAACTCTTATTATGACTATTTGAACTGTTAAATAAATTAAAATTATATTTTATGACAGGCATCTTGCATGTAGGGTGCTTGGGCCTATCATAGCAATAGGTCCCAGAGTGTTATGGACCTAGATTTGAAAAAAAGAAGAAAAAAAACTTATTTTTCTTCATCTTTTTTCAAAAATGCAGTGGCGCACTACAGCAAGGTGCCCATGTGACAAATATGAGTTTGCTTTGCCTCTTCGTTAAAGAGCTGCTAAACTCAATGTTACTCCTTTTTAGTTGGATATTACCTGAAATTTTTTATCCTCAGGTCTTGTTTGTTTATGATTACAAAAAAAAAAAAAAAAAATTCTGTGTGATTTTAATCAGTTTGTTTAATTTTCTTTTTTTCTAAATTTTAGATTTAGGAGAAGTAGAAGATGAAATTTTTAAAAGAAGGCAAGAAACAGAAGTAAGTCACAAAATGTTATACATATTTACAATTGAAAGGCTGTCTATTATTTTGCATATGTATATGTTTACCTGCTGAATTTACTGTTTTTCACGGAAGTTTCACCATTTTTAGGCTGGCTCCTAATTTTCTTTTTTGATTATTTTCTCCTGTCTTTAAAAGCAATTCAGCTGAGATTGTAAGTTGTGTGGGGTCAAAATGTTGGGTGGGTAGGGGGAGAGGGGGGGGGAAGGGGAGCTAAAATTACAAGAAATATAGTTTTCCCCAATTATTTTAAATTTTCCTACCTCAAAACTCAAGTAGTAATGTTGGTAATTAGAAATATTAACTATTGTAATCTTATGCAATTCTTAAATTGAAATTTTTATATTTTCCATTTTCAAATTTCTAAATGAAATTCTATGATTCTTTCAAGTCTCAGTTTTTAAATTTCTTGAAGAATGCAGAACTTTTGTTTTGGTTTTAATTTTGTTTTGATTTCCTTTACTTTTGTTATACATGCATAATCTTTCCAATCTTTGGAAAATATTTTAAACTAAAGGAACTGCCAAAAATTACTGTTACATGTTGAAAATTCAAAAAGGAAAATCAGTGACCAAGTACAACTTGCTGCTTTATCATAGCAATAATCATTCTGAAGAAAAATATTTATTCTTTATAGTGAAATGATTGCATATTTAAGGGTGCATTAAAAATCTAGCATTCATTGGAATTCATTTTTTCAAAAGTGATTCAATAAAGGCAATTTAATGTATAATCAGTGTCAAGAAGTGCTTTACTAAATGCAAATCTGTTAAAGAAAGTTTCACTGGTCATAATAGAACTGTCGCTATTCATTTTCCCAGTAAATAGTATTTATAAATTGTTTTGTAAAGTATTTATTAATTGTTTTGTAAAGTATTCTTTTTATCTTTTGCAAAAGTTTTTTATTTCTCTCATATGTGATATGCTGTGGTGTTTCCATTATACTCCATATACGCGTATACTCTCAAACATTTTTTAGGCGTCTAGCGTATACCGTCAAGCTTCAAAATTTTTCATAATGGCATATTTTGTGCATGATCGCATACACATATTGTACATAATGGATTACTGGGAGTATACCCTGAGAAAAATTGATAGAAACATCACTGGTGATATTTACATTGTACATATCCGTTTATGTTTTTGGTTTTGATGAATCAAAAGGGAAAGATTAACAAAAGTGGAAGTTCTTCCTGCGTTTTTGCATTAATTTACATAATAAGTGATATAGTTTTCAATTTTATTCAAGTGTTTTCTGAAGGTAAAGTGAAAAATTTCTTTTTAAAGATAAAAACAAAATTTCTATTTATGATGTTATGTCTCTTTGTGTTTTAACATACTTTTATACCATTTTTTTTCAGTTGGCTTTTAGAGCTCGTCAAAAAGATCGAAAAAAGAGAATGAAGGTTAGTAGTTGACTTACTCTGTTGTACTCTTATAGAGTGCATGTGTGTGTGTGTGCTGTCCATGTTTTTACTTGAACTGAATTTTCAGGCAAATCATTGAACTTTCTAAGATATTAGTAGTTAATATGGTTTAGAAAAAGTAATTTTTGTCAATCTTTAAAAATGCCATTGAAACATTCAATAGTTGTGTATTATTGCTCTGGCTTTCCATCATCATACTTTAATGCTGGTAAAAGGTCCATTAATCTCTCATGCCTCTATTTCTCATTCATGGGTGCAAGACCTTCCGTCTCAGGACGGATTTCCGTCTTGGACAAAATTTCCAAGACAGAGGTTGGAATGGAAAGAAATTCAATATAACCATGAATTTACATTGACAGTCACTCGATTTTCCGCCATGGACTTGTTTTATTTGCAACGTGCTTTTGAAGTAGTGGCTTTTAGACTCGAGCAGTTTGACTTTTTTTAGGTAAAGCTCTGTTATTTCTAGCTCACTGCATTGCAGACCGTAGAGTTGCTCGCTATTCTCCCTGAATTTTTGAAATAACCGTCTCTAGTTGAAAATTTAGCCTTTTCTCTTGCTATTTTCAATCATCCATTTTTTTTTCAAACTTCACACGCATGAACGAAAATTATGTGTGCTCTTAAATTGTCTTAGAGTTGAATCTGAATCACCGTTTGAGAGTGATTGCTGATGGGATGAAATGTTTACGCCACAGCAAAGGGCGTCCACATACCAATTGTGAATAGTCATTGTGAGTAGCTTTCTGTTAAAATTGTATGTTTAGCAGTCAATACTGGTTCTTTAAAAACTTATGAGCTGAAAAAAGATTTGCTTTCATCTTTTCTTATCCTTGTTTTTAATTTATAACTCGTGTACTGCATTAAATTATATAGACCATAAAATGTATTTTTAAGTTATTTTTTTATTTGTTTTTATAGATGAGTAATAATCGACCTGCTTGGACACCAGGAGGGCAGTTCAGTCCTATGGTAATTCAAAATGTGTTTTGTGCTTGGAATTGAGTGTAAATGATTACCTTTCTATTGCCAATTCATTGTTTTTTATTCCATTTTCCTTTGATTGACATTCACTGTTATTACAGTTTCTTAGAATCAGTTTTGAACAACAAAAGTTGAAACGGATTGTACACCTTCAAAAATATTTAAAAGAGCTAACTTTTATTCCACTTAACAGATTTGAATGCATTGTCACATAAGTTCAGTCACAATCTAGTTATGTTATAATTTCTGTTACTTAAAAGCAAGATAGTGTTCGTATGTTACTGATTTGGACAACTATTATATATTCAACATGTTTCAAACATAAGATAATTAGGCAGCTGAATTTAAGTCATATGATAATTATTGGTCTTTTACTATAAAGTACTTGCCTCCATATTTAAAAAAAAAATATTCAGTGCTTTTTTTAGAAGTTGGAAAAAAAATTTTGTCAGAAATGATTTTAATTGAAAAAACTAGAGTTAGATTTCTTAGTCACAGCCATGGAGGAAGAGATACTTTCATTATAAAAAAAGTTGCAATCGAGAGTTTTTTTCGAAATTTAACACAAAGAAGGCTTCTGTTGCATTGAAAAGGACCTGCATTGCTTGTGTTCATACTCAAATAAAAAAAAAATGAAAAAAGAAAAAAAATTGAAAAATCCAAAAATATGTTAAAGAAATTGACTGTTTTGAACATGGCTTTCAATTGAATTGTGGCTACCGAAGTTTTGTGAAGTTTTCAGAAGTCAAGAAATACAAAAAAAGGGTGGTTCAAAAAAAAAAAAAAAAATTATTGAGCTAGAGTCCAAGCCACACCCTATTTTTTTAAGACTTACTAATAGCATTATGCTGTTACAGTTTTAGCTTCTTATTCAAATTTTAAGAGGATGCTCAATGACCCCTTAGTTTAACATTAGCCATAGTATAGGAAATGCCACAAGTTTAAAAATATTTTATTTCCCCTGCTTTTTTTTCAAAATAATTATTTTATTGCGATTTATGTGCTTATTACTAGTGTATAGTATAATATGTAGCGTTGTTTTTTCATTTCAATGTATTTTTTCAACCTCCTTCCACATACGTATAAAGTTTGGGGGATGGGATTGAGCACACTCTTTCAGTTGAAATAGGAAGCTGAAATTCTACCAGCATATATCTATCCACAAGTCTAAAAATATTGAGGGGTGACCCGTTATCTAGAAGAAACTTTTTTTTTTTGCATGTATTTTTGAACCACCTTCATGTATATGTTGGTTATCTGATTTTTGGGCAATATTACTATGTTTAAACTAGTGATGTTCCGGATCATTAAAAAAGTAGATCCGTGGATACGGATCCGGATCATTAGTGTCAAGATCAGCAGATACGGATATGGATCTCAAAAATTTTTTTTACCCAATTCAACTAGCCAACTGTAAAATTTGTTACGGAAGGTACTTTTGTCAGAATAATGGCAGTTTCTTCAAAAAATGTCAACTGCGGCAAAAATATAATCAAGACTATGATTTACTCTTTAAAGAAATTTCCGTTAAAATTGGGGCAGAGTTGGAAGGAATGGACCAATGCTGTATTAAAGATTAGATGGAATAGAAAAAATTATTTCTGGCTTACTCAGTAGATGTAGGATACAGGAGCAAGAGTGTAAAGCTGCTACTTGACAGGCTAGAAATAATTTTTCGCATTTTATTTTCAGCATAAATGCAGCGCTGACCCATTCCACCGAACTTACTCCGACCGACGAAATACAGAGCCGGGAACACCTTTACAAACAGTAAATAGAGTATTTAGTCTCACCTTTTGTTTTGAAGGATGCCGAGAAAAACAAAAATGAAGAATAACAGAAACCTCAAATCAATAACAAAAATTAATATTAAATTAAAAATTAAAAAAAACAAAACATGTCTCAGAGAGCCGACCTCATATTAAGATGAAGTTCGCGGGTCAGATTACACATTTGTTAACAAATATGAACTGACAGCAGGTAAAAATTTTAAATCATTGAGCTTTTTCTCCTTATCTTCCGACTATGAAATCGCTACCAATCACTCATATAAAGGCTTAGAATTGCATTTAAAATTTACTTTATAAGATTATAGCTCCTACTGTATATAAGTTGGAAGTTTCAAATAAATGTCATACGCAGAAAACTTCGTTCTTTCAATTAGGGCCAACATAAAGTAGGCGTACGGGTAAATTTTTACTACCATATTTGTGAAAAACGTTAAGTCGATTTTAATTAATATGTCCGGTAACTAAAGTTCTACAAAAACGAGGTCAAGATAAAAAACTTTCGATCAAATCACCTTTTGAATTAAAAATAAATTATCAAAATCGATTCATCTGTTTAGGAGCTACGACGCCACAAAAAGACTGATACACACTTTCAAAACTTATTTCCCCTTCCTTTTTGCAACGGGGGGGGGGGGGGATACAAAACTGGCTTCTGAAATGATACCTTATAATTTAAATAAGGAACAAAACCTAATTTAAACGGAATTTAAGAGTCTTTTATTAAAATATTTAAAAATTTTTAGAATAGAAATGATCCGTTTGAGATCCGTCAAAAAAGTAACGGATACGGATACGGATCTTTATTTTCCCTCGGATATCCGCGGATACAGATACGGATATCCAGAACATCACTAGTTTAAACACCTTTTAGCATAAAACATAAATTTTATTTATGTTTCTCAGGCTCTAAATTTTATGTATCAAGCTATTAATCCCCAATTATGTTTAGTTATATTCTAAAAATACTTGATCTAAGTTTGAAAAGCCTGTTAAGTATCATGTGAGCTTTATAATGTTGTTGTAACATTATTAATATTTGATTACATTTGAGGCAGTGAGAAGCAAAGGGATGCAAGAGGACATTTTCAAGTTTTTAGTAAAACACGTTTAAAGATAACATCCTTGGTAGGCTTTCATTGAATTTTTTTTCTAAATCATGCTGTATAGCAGCAACTACCAGGCCTACTAGTACCATCTCTTGCCCCAAGACAGAGGAGAGGTTCACGTACCATGTGTACTAGTTATCTTTAAATTTTTAATTTTGCCACTTACATCCCTTTTGCATCTCACTGCCTCAATTGTAATCATTCTTATGTTTTTCAAAATTTTAACGAAACCAATAAACTAATTGCATTTTGGATAACTTCAAAAGTGAAATTTTGGAAAGCTGTTGATTGAAGACTCTTGTTCAGCTCTTTAATAAGAAAGATTTGATTCTTGAAGACTTTATTGCTTGATTGAGTTTTATTGGTCCAAAATTTGCACCGTTAAAAGGTTAAAATCTAATAAGCCTGGTTTTAATTTGGGTCAAATACTCAGGGCTCCTATTTGTTCAAAATTTATTTAGTGTTCAGCCAAAGGAAGTTTCATTGCTGCCAAATGAGTAGAATATCTGATAGTAAACAATTATCCTTGCATTTGCAGTTTTAGTATTCCTAAAAGAAACGGGACATCCTGATCTGCCTTTAAAAAATGGACAGGTTTTTAGATTAATATGATTAATGTCTGTGTTACCAATTTTGCCATTCTTCTGTTGTAAGAGGAAAAATCCATCTTTTCTCTGAAATAGAACTTTTAGTTTTACAAATTATTCGTTAACTAACAGAAATATGTTCCAAACATTTTTGTTGAGTAAAATGTTAGCATTGAGAAGAATAAGCAACTTGGTTAAGCTATAAAAATACAACTCTTGATAGCGAAAATATGAAATCAGTACTACATATTCAGGTGATTAATATTCCGGTTTTATGTTTGATTAGATTGTATTATTCAAGTAAATATAGTATTTGAAAGTTTTTCTATTGTATTTCCATTTAGCTAATTTGGAATTAAAATTTAAATGAAAGTAATTATTTTGAAATACGTTTTGTTGTTTTAATCAATTCAAATTTCACTAAAGAAAATATTGATGCATTATATGTGTATGATTAAAAATTGTTTTGTAAATTTGCAAAATACATGTCATACCGTAATATTTGCAACTATGCATGTCGTCATGGTGTCGATGGTGAAAAATTGTAAAAAAAAAGGAGTTTAGTCTTATAATTTTTAAAGTGGCACCCCTGATTTTTGCATTAAAATAATTTAATTGCTTTTCTCGTTTGTTTTTTTGTGTTATAAGTATTGTGATACTTTTTCTTGTTTGTTTTATATTTTAGTCTGCATCAAGTACACCGTCACCTGTTCGAAATGCTCGACAGGAGGCATATCAGATGAGGATGCAAAGCACTTCATCAGCATCAAATTCTCCTAATAATTCAAGAGAGAAGTTAGAATCAATGATGACACCAGTGTGTATATTTACAACCCCTAATTTAAACTGCATAAATATTTTGCCTTTTCATGTAAACTTTAATTTAAGAACCAATTTTTGAGTAAGTTTTTTCCAGCAAATCTTTTTTAATGAGGATTTTAACAAATTTCAGGAATCTTCCCCATCAAATACCCAGGTTGGTGAAAAGAGAAAAAGAGAAGATGAAGATTCAGATGATGAACCTGAACCTGAAGATGATGTGAGGTAATTTGAAGCTGTATTCAAATTAGAAGATTTTTATTTCAAAAATTAAGCAGTTTTACTCTTTCTCGGAACTAGAACCATCTGATCTCTTGAATTAAAGTCTATGCAATTATAAAAGCAATCATAAATGTCATATAGTTATAGTCTTTACCAGGGATCGGCAACCTTTCTGGAATTAAGATATATTTTTTCCGATGTGGTAAATTATTCTTTTTTTTTTAAGAGCCAAGTATAAGTACATACATCACTAATGTTAGGAAAAATAATGTAATGGTTAAATAAGAAAAACAATTTCAAATAGCAAATTGCAGATTACTGCAGGCTAGAGATGTGTCGTTCATGATCGAACGGGTCAAAAAGAACGAATTCTTAAAATGAATGGATCCATTTGTTCACTTAAAAAAAGAACATCCGTTCTTTTGAACGGTGAGCATTTCGGAAAATCGTATTGATGCACTTGTGATAAACTCGCATCTTTAAAACTTTCAAATTGTTACCACTAGTCGCCTTCAGATTTAAAAAATCTTTTAAGCATGTGTTAAAAGATTCATTCAATTTTAGAACAGCCAAGGCAAAAAGATGCATTGTCAATATTACGACCTTAATTGTATCTGTATTTGCTTAAAGTTTCAAAATGTTGTAAGTATAAGTATTCTTTCTTCAGATATTGAACAAATAATATTAATTGCTGTTCCAACGTAATTATTGCTTCTAAAAGATTGCACAGCATTATCTGCCTCTTCTAGATTCTTAGTCAAGTTTGAATACTATGTCATAACATCCAGAATTGTAAAAAACTGCGTCTGCTCGTCATTACAAGTACTTAACTCAGGATGTTCAATTCCTTTTTGAAGTAGGAGTGACTTGATCTGTTCAAGCCACAAAGCAAAATATTTGAGTACTGATCTTTTGAACAGCTTTGTTTTGTGAAAGATCAGAACCTAAACTATTTTCTTCCTCTAATCATTGATTCTACTGCGCGGCTTGTGATCCAATGGTTGCCAACCCCTGATCTGAACTTTAACTTCATAAAAGGTTACAGTACATGTAGTTTATTCATTATTAAACTCAAAAATTGCTTTGTACTGCTGGGGGAAGATAAAGGGCTGTAACTGCAATTTTCTAACTCTCTCCCTCTTTTTTCTTCCCTTTTGGTCGCCAATTGTATTTTAGCTTTATTGTGCAAACTTGGTTTCTGCTGGAAATAAAAAAACGTCAAATTCCAACATTTCCCTACCTTTAGTGTGGAATTCAAAATGGGTTTCTTCAAGTATCTCACAACTCATTTCTGCAGATACTGCCCTTTACTTTTCCATGGCAGTGGAAGAGAATTTTATGTTTAAAGAAACTTGAACTCAAGAAGTTACTCATAAAAGGGATGTTTCTAAGCTCTACCAATATTGTCTTTTTGAAATATCAATCAAGTTTCTGAAAAATAAGTTGTAAATTATTTTATTTTTTTCTGTTGCAAGGTTGCCTTTGGTGTTGTTTTTACCATTATGTAAGAGACACATTTTGGAATCTTTAATTTAGCACAAGGTAGGAGAAAGTTATTTCAGTTTTAAACATTTATTAAATAAAATTTCAAAAATTTTTGTCACTTAAAAAATTATGTAGTGTTGTTGCAGTATGTCAAATATTTTTAGGAACTAGTAGATCTTCCAAGGTTGTATTAATAAAGCAGGTGCCAATGTGTAACCTAATTTTGGAAATTATCGTTAATCTGTTTGAGCATCGCTTAGGATAATACAGTTTTTGTGCTTGGCTATTCAATAAAGCTGTGAACTTATTCAGGTAATGAAAAATTAGGCACGGATGAGTATAGAACCTGTGTCAATATTTGTGTTGCAGTTTGCATAAAAATGGAAGTTCTGCACTCGAATATGGTAATGCAAATGTTCAATTCTGTTTTGATCTCTTTTTGAGCTTATTCATTATTGAAAAATATAATTATGTGGTGTGCTTGATATATTTTACTGTTTTTGATACTTGATAAAAAAAAATTTTTTGTAAGAATTTGGAGCTGTTTCATTTTTTGTTTGAGTGCCATCCAGAACAGATCAGTTTCTGTAATTACTATGTCACATTTCTTGACCTGCTTCCCTTTTATAAAACTCTTTTGCCCCTTTTTTTGCATGCCTCATGCTCATGCCTTTTGCCCCTTTTTGAAACTAATAATTGCAATTGGAAATACTGCAGGAAAATGTGTCCTTTCTGTTAATCTAAGATGAATAAATGCCGAGTCGAAGTTATGGGCTTATATATTATTATTTATTCAAGATCTAACATCCTCTGGACTTCAAAATTTCCAGATATCCAGGGTTCTCCGAAGTTTAGATCATTAATTTTTTTCTTGTCATAAAACAAATCAGTCCTCACCTTCTGAATTTACTCAGTTGTTTTTTATGACTGGAGCATGTTTTCAATGCTGAAAAAAAAAGCTGACATTTTATAAAAAATATTTTTTAAAGGTAAAAAGAAATCACAGTGCAAAAATATTATTTAGAAACCATCATGGTACTATCTGACCACGGATTGTATAGAAAGGTAAACATCCGGTTTTGCAGCCGGAAATAGACGCATCTATTAGTTTTTATGGCTATCAGCGTTTGCAGATGTATGTTAGCCTCTAAATTAAGCCGTGTCTCATTCAAATGAGTGGAACACACGCAGCAAATTTTTACTTTTCCCCTTCATTCAGATAGACTCGTCTTAACTGGTCGTTTGCCAATTCTATACAATCCGTGGTTGGACAGTATTTACCTAATAAGGCTCTATTGATCTGTAGACCTCGCAACACCTGTCAGATTGTTTTGATATAGGAGAAACTGTTTAATGGCGGTTTGCATAAGTTATGCAGGAATACCTAGTAGTACTTAGTACCATTACTGTTTAACTAGGGGGCTATCGCCCCCTGCTCGCTATCGCTCGCCAACCCCCGGAACTGCTTACGCAGTTCCCTGTGGATCGCTTCGCGATCCATGCTCGCTTCGCTCGCTCGCTGTATGCCAATACATTAGCCTAGCTAAAATTTTCCGTAAAAATTAAAGTTGGTAATTGCATTTAGGTCACCATCCATTTAACCAATATGAAAATTACGTTCATAATGTTAATTTGTCTGCTTTAGCCAGATTTTCGACAGTTTAACTTTGCTGTATGTAAGATGACTGCCTTGGCAATGTGCACAACTTTACCATTATAGATACAAAAGTGTCTGTCATTGCTTTGGAGAGATTGCACTTCTACCTGTTGGTCCGCGGAAGGTATTTTATTTCCCTTCTACCACCCATTGGAAAACCAATGAAGGCATTCCCCTATCCGCCACCTGGGGACGCGCCCTCTAGGGGTTACAGGCTCCCCCGAGGGATGTATTTACATTATTTACACTCTTATATATTTACATATTTACACTCTTATATATTCTAATCTGAGAAAACTTCCTCATATACACAATTAAAAATGTCCCGTTTGGGAGCCACAACTGACACTGCTTCAAAAGATCTTGTTCTTGATAATGCCACATAGAGCTGGCCATGACTAAAAACAGGCTCAGAGAGCACCAAACATATTTTCTCAAACGTTTGTCCTTCTTGTTGTTATTCTGAATCCTTGCCACGTCACGAACAAAAAATGGTTTAACTAAAAACGCGAAAACTCGCCAAGGCTACTTTGCTTGCACAATACTAAAACTACTATAACCCTAAACAAATTTGGCGAAACCTTTCAGCTGAGAATAAAAGGAATAAAGTAAATTCTTTCTCGGTTATTCATTTTGAACTGAACTGTCGTACTGAAGCAGAGAATAGACGACGCTCAAAGCGCCTACGCGTTCAAAACAACATTGCCGATGAACATGATTGTGGAGCAATGTGTGAAGAATGCGAATTTTGTGGTGCTCTTTATTGGCAGAAAGAGCGTAATACTGCAAATAAATATACTAAATGTTGCCATGACGGAAAGGTGCGGTTACCGGCATTGTGTGACGCACCTGATCTGTTGAAGGAACTGCTGACTGAAAATTCCCCAGCCGCTAAAAATTATCGGCAGCGAATCAGAGAATACAACTCTGGAAATGGCTCGTCTTAAATTGGATTCAAGAACGGTTTCCTGCCTTCTTTGAGCTTTTCTTTGCTGATTAAGGTTGAAATGGGCCACAGCCCGACTCAAACTCATCTCAAAAAAAAAAAAAAGTTCGTTGAGTATTCTGTGATTCAAGATTTCAAAACAACGTAGAAGTTTGTTTACATGATTTATCGGCGAAGTGTTGCCAACAGAGGTTTAGAAATTCACCCCTTCATTTGCCGGCACGTAAGAGAATTATATATATAGATAACACTTAGGATTTGAAAGGGCATGCGGACATTAAAAAAGGTTACCAAATGAACCTGTTCATCAGGAAGAATCTTCTTATTTCTTTTGATTTTATATGTTTCTTGGTTTTTTCCTTTTTTTCCCTTTTGTATTTTTGAAAAGAATAAAATGGCTAAAATAAGTTTTTTTTTTTTTTTGAGTTATTTTATCTTAAACATTTATTTAATATAGTGATTGAAATTTGAACTAGAAGCGTGTACTCTTAACAATTAATGAATATGCATAATTTTCATGTAAAAACTGGTTGCTTGACTTTTATAAATTTTAATAGGATAGTAATTGGTTATTCTAAAATATTGGTTTAAGTGAATTCACGCTTAGGAAAACATTATTTTTTATAGAAAATCAAGTAAGTTACTTCTATTATATTTCATTAAAACAAAAGTATATATATATATATATATTTTACCTATCACTAATTAACAAAAGTTAATGAAATTATGAAAGGAAGAAAAGTAAAATATGATGGAACAATTTTATTGTTTAATATATCCATAGACACACATACACTGTGTTTTTACAGTAAGTACCGTTTTTAAATTGTACTTTTTGTTTATATTTTTTGACAAAATATTGTTTGCTATTTTTATGTATTTTTAACAAAAGTGAATCAAACTTTCTCCACTGGTATGGTAATGTTTAGTAATATTTCAAGCAATGGCATTGCTTAAATTTGTGTCTAATTGTTAGATGTGTCAAAATCATAATCGCAGACCACACTGCTCATTTTTGCTATTTGAGATAAATTTTTGTGGTAAGAAAATGTATATATTATTTTAGGTTATGGGAAGATGGATGGAAAGATCGTTATTATGAAGTGAAATTCAGAGTTGACAAGAGTGATCATCAATTTAGATATAAAGTGGTAAGTATTATTTGCCCTTAAAGTGATTACAGTTGTTTCCCGCTTTCTTTTTAAAGTGCATTTAAATAATTAATTTCTATATGTATAGGCTGCTGCTTATGTGGAAGGACTCTGTTGGGTACTGAGATATTATTATCAGGTAAAAGTATCTTTTTAGTTGTTAATGTTATTTTTTTCATTAATTTTGCTCTTTTTTTTTTTTTGAATAAGTGTATTAAATGTCTTTCATGTGCTTTAATCTTTCAGAGCTTCATCCCTAAGATTTTTAATGCAAATGTATGGTGATTTACTATTGTTGTGGTGTTGGAGCAATATGATTTGTGTTTCTTGTAAAGATATTCACAGTTGCAATATTGCATTTGTATCTAGTATTGCTTTTGGTTGGAATTCAATCAAATATGTTGATAGCTCTCCCTATCTCTTTATGTTTCCATCTGACCCATTAGCCTTCTTCTTAGACGCATAACGCAAAATATATTTGTTGTTTATTTTTGTACAGAAAATTTTGGTTTTTACTTTAAGAATTATGTTTTGATTAGTGAAAAAAATTTCAAGTGTGAAAGATGTTTTTGTTCTTAAAATGGGAATTTCCCCAAGAATTTCGGTTAAAAATAAAATAAAGGACAAACTTCTTAAGAAATCAGTATGAGGTGCGCATTGAGTGACCCTAATGAATGTTGTGCTGAATTTCGTGACTTTAATGATGGAAACAGAAATGTGAACCAAAATGGCTGATGATGTAAAGGGACAATGATGAATGAAGTACACCGAATATATAGAGGGAGAAAGAGGGGGTAAAAATGAGAAAAGAGTGAAAAATGCATTAGGAAACCCAAAAATACCCCACCAGTACTTTAGAATGTATTCTGTGTGTAATTATTGTTTTTGTCCATGTGTTTTTTTATTTTTAAAGTAATTGTTTTTTCCATGTTATTGACAGGGCTGTGCTTCTTGGAATTGGTATTTCCCATATCATTATGCTCCATTTGCATCAGACTTCATCAATATAGGTGATATTAATATCAATTTTGAAAAGGGAAAGCCGGTGAGTACTTTTGATTATAAAATACAGTGGAACTTATTATTTCTCAACAAGTCAAACTTGCAGGGAGAGAAAAAAAAAATGCAAATTTATTATCTTATTGTAAATTTGACTTAAAGAAAACGAAAACAAAACTATAGAATAAAATAAAATTCTGCCATGGAAATTATTAAATTTTTATTCAATTTACTAAAGCCTCCTCAAGACCCAGATATCTTCTATTCTTTAGGCATTCATTTAGCATTAAAATCTTTTGTCAACAATCGTTTAAGGGGGTCAACATTTTGATTTTTTTAAAAATTGATGACATGCAATTAGCACATCACACTTCAATTCAATATCCTTCTTTGCTATGCCATAATAGAATTTTTTTATTGAACTTTTTCATACAGGCTTAAATTTTAAAGTTTTTTCTTAATCATTTTTATTCAAAACGTTCAAGACTCAACGAAACATCACCACCAACACTTGGTTTCTAGTAAAGTAGGTTAAAACAAAACCCCTAGAATAAAAAGACATTGCTGACCAAAAGATGCATTGCGAATGGTAAACTCGACTTCTGGTATCTTCAAATTTAAAAATCACATGTTTCATGATAGACTAATGAGGTCGTATGTTTACCATTCATCAATGGAATAATATTTCAGGATAAGATTCCTTTTAAAACCAGGGATTAAAATATGGATGTTGTCTGTTTTCCTTGAAATGCATGCCAGAATAAGGGGCACAGCCATAACTTGTCTCCTTGCACAAGATCTACATTCTTAAAAAGAGGAAATGTAAATCTTGTCAAAGAAAAATTGATTTCACTTCAAGAACATGTTTTCATTTAATGGGAGGGAAAAGGGCTGATTCAACTTCTGGAGTTAAGTTAGTAGGCAAAATTAGATGACAGTCAATAAATTTTGGCTTATCAAATACTAGCAGTACCTGCACAGCGATGCTCGTGCTAAAAATTTAATGGCAGTCCGTTGAGTAAAAAAAATTGACTCATTTTTCTTTGCATAAAATGCATACACACCTTTTCAAAAAAAAAAAAAAAAAAAACCAAAACAATTAAAGTTTCTTTGGAATTTAAAACTTTTTGTCAAATCATTAAGTTAGATTTACATTTGCTTTAAAACTTTATTTAGCGAGTGAAACGGTTTTTACTGCAATTTAAAATATTTCGCCAAATAAAAAAAAAAGACGTCAAATAATATCTTTCAAATGTAAAAATAGTTCCACAACTGTATTGTTTATAGTCAAACTCGCCCAGCAACCAAGCTATCATAATCCATCTTTCTAACAAAAAAAAATCATCCAGTGGAACATTAAAAAATTATCATCAGAAAAAAAAAGAAAATGTCGTACATTTCACTTGAATAAAAAGAAATCAAAAGTTTCTTTTTTTTCAAAACAATGAATTACATTTACGGTTGCTTTAAAACAATAATCCTAGACTGAACTGCTCAGCGCCTAACGCGCCAAGCGACCACGCTACCTGAACCTAGCACTTTTGCGAGTGAAGCGCATGTTTTTCCTTTGGCAATAACAAATGTTTCACCTAACAAACAAAAAAGTATAAAATCACATTAACAGTCGCTTTCAAATCTTAATATATATTAAGAGCTGAGTCGCCCGGCTTTGCCCGGTCTACCTTCAAAATAAAAATTGTTTCAAGTGACATATATTCAACAATCAAACTTAAATAAAAGAAAAAAAAACACCTTGCAAAATTACCCTTCCAAACAATGACGACAGATATTAAAATACTTTAAAAAAATTAAAATGCGAAAGATGGATTTTAAAAGAGTAACCATGGAAACACAAAATAAAATAAGTTTAAGAAATTAAATGCAAAATAAGGAAAGAAACAATGGATTCAAAAAGCATAACCCTGGAAACGTAAAAATGCAACCTGAATCAAAATGACATTTTTCGAATTTGATTTAAAAACGCTTTTCCTTTGAAGATAGAAGTTTTTCGACCATAGGTCGAGTGAGATCTGGAGTAAAAAATGTCGCTCTTTCCAATGGTGTCAAAAAGAAAGCTGTTGGACAATTCCTTCACTTTTTATTGATAGATTTAATGAAAAAAGTAGCGCCTAAATTTCAGCTAAGCCTAAAAATGTTCGAGCTAAAAACGCAAATTACTGCGTCTGTAATTAAGTTAGAGCACTGAAACAAATTGTTTAGAATGCGGAAAATTCTACCCTTTTCAACGATATATAATATTAATGTGTGGAAGTAATTTTTCACTCCCATATTCGGGAATTTATGTGAAATTTGGGCCTAAATTGGAATAAAAAAAGAACTATTTATTGGATTTTTTCAAATTATAGCCTATGTCACTCAGTAAGAAAGCCCTTTCATATAGTGAAGGAATTTTTCAAATAGGTGCAGGTGTTCCGGAGATTACCTCAAGCATATAAACACACAAAAATCTGCCCTCTCTCTTTATAATATTAGTATAGATTTTGACTCAAGGAACTTTGGCTTATTAAAATTAATTATCATAATTTTTCCTTTCAGTTAAATAGAAGCAAATAATCACTTTGGCTTATTAAAGTTTTTGGCCCAGATTTCCTTCATTCTTTTTTTGTTCAGTAGCTCTTGCCGAGTTTTAATGTCATCAATAAAAATTTTTGAAATCGAACGCTAATTAATGGAGATATTAATTAAAAACACATTTTTGTCCTAAATGGCCCTTTCTATGCAAACAAATGGTAAGTTTTTTTCAAATTTGATATGGTTGGAAAGATCTTTAAAAAATACTCCTAACAAAGAAATTGTCAGGGCGCTCAAAGTCCTATAACATAAATCCACTAGAAAAAAAGTTATAAACGTTGTTTAGTTAGCAAAACTCAAAAATTTTAATTTTATCTCTTTTCCATTGCTGAAATTCATTGTTGGAACCGTGAAACATTAAGTTTTAATTCATTTTTTAAACTGCTCTTTCTACACCATTTTAATGCTTCGAGCTTGGTATGGTTTAAAGCTCGCGAAAAATACTTCGAAACACGTGCTACCCGTTTTCACCGCACAGAAGTGGAAACCCACTAAGATGACTAGAAAATGAGGTAGAAGCACTTAAAAGTTAGTGAAAATTCATTTTTATTTGCTTTTTCACATGACATAGTTAGTGTGAAGAAATTGCTGGATAATATTGTGGTGTTGCCATTTCTGGCTTAGCGTAAGGAAATGAAATCCTTGCATTTGTTTTTATTATTGAGGCTTTTTGGGTAACTGCTGGCATTTAAAATACTTTCATTTTGATTATGTTTTTGCGATTTTAATGTTTAAATAAATTATTTTCGAGTGAGGGAGTGAGTTTAGTTTCGATAAAGTCACCTTCTGAAAAAAAAAAAAAAAAACAAAAACAAAACACACAGCTCCCAAATACTTCCTGCATTTGCTATCACTTCAAACAGATCTCAAGGTGAAACTTTTGATAAAATTGCCCTATTATTACAACTTCCAGTGCTTTTGTATGAACAATTATATGTTGCCGCGAGTAGAATTCGTTCATTTGAATGTTGAAAATTTTATATTTGTAACAGCAACAGACATGCCTACTTTTACAAAGAATATTGTTTGTACAGAAGTTTTACGTATTAAAGGAGTTTCGCGGTATCATTTCATTCAGGAAGAGTTTCCAAAATTGTGAAATTGGCAAACTTTATCCAGTGTTGGCACCAACGCCACGACGAGTAGAGAAATGTCTATTTGCAGGGAGCTGACTATGAATGAAGTCCCCCCCCCCCCGTGATAATTGGGAAGTAATAAATGACAAGAGGAACATCAAGCCTTTATTTGATAAGATTGTTTATCATAACAATGTGATTTGTGGTAATGGGAAGAGGGGATATGGTGAAGTGTGAAACTTTGTGATAAATAGGAGAGGGATCAAAAATTTTGAAAAGTGCATTAGTCAGTTATCCCGTAAATGGTAAATAAATCACAAACACGATTTTTTAAAATAAAATTGTACTATTATTGTGACGTCCAGTGTTTTTGAATGGACAATTTTTAATGTAGCAAGTAGGATTTGTTCACTTTACTGTTTGAAATTTATATTTCTAATGGCAGAGGTCAAGGCAACTTACTCAATAGTATTAAACTTTTAAAAAGAAATATTGTTCATCCAGAAGTTTTACATATAATCTGAGTTTTGCAGCATCATTTCATTTGGGAAGATTTTGATAATTGGAAAATTGGTGCTTTTCATCTATTGGCGTCAATTTTTGGGTACCAATTGCAGCACGAGAAATGTTTTTTCTTTGCATACAAAAACAAAGAGTAAGGAAATGTATATTTGCTTACGGTTACCATAAAATAGGGGCAGTTCACAAATGAAGTCCAGCTTTAAGGTGGGGTTCACGAAATAGTAACAGTTTGTGACAAGGGAGAGGAAAGAAATGACAAGAGGAACATACAGTGGGGAGAATGTGACCACAAGCCTTTTTTTAGTAGGAACATTATGAAAAACAGCGTGACATGTGACTAAAGGAAGATGGGGTATGGTGAAGTGCGAAACTTTGTGACAAAGGAGGGAGAGTATCGAAAATGTTGAAAAGTGTGACATCAGTTATGCACTGGCCTTAACCATAAACAAATCACAAATACGACCTTTTTTTAAAAATGAACTATTATTGCGACATCCAGTGTTTTCAAATAGACAGTTGCACCGAGTAGAGTTTGTTCATTTTTTACTTGGAAATTTATATTTCTAATGACCAAGAAGCAACTTACTCAATAATAGTAGACGTTTTATAAGTAATATTGTTCATACAGAAGTTATACCTGTAAACTGAGTTTTGATGCTTCTTTCATACAAAAAGATTTAAAATATTGGATAATTGGTGATTTTTATCCATTGGCGTCAAATTTGTTGTTTCCAATGCCAGGGCGAGAAATGTTTTTCTTTTGCATTTGTAAACAAAGAATAGAAAAATATTTATTTGAATAGCTTATCACAAAGCAACATGGTATCCAAAATAAAATTGTTCAAGCTAAGTGACGACCACACAAATGCCTCTCAATGGGGTTGTTTCCTTCAGTCAAAAGTACTACTTTTAGTCACTGAAATTGATAGAATAAGCAAAAAAAAAAAAAACTGACATGGAATCAGAAAAAACTTTTATTTTCATAACAGTTATTTTTTATTAATTTTTTTAAAAGTCCGATTCTGGAAATAATGCACTTTCTTTATGACAAGTGGTGTATTTTGCCCGCTGCTTCATTGCGGCTCTAAATGTTTACTCTGTGCTGTCAACCGCGCTTCCAGGCTATGATAATTTGTGATGTACCCTAATGGCATCAGTGAATGACATTTTATCGCTTTGGATGCAATGTGCAGTAGTGTAAAGAATGAATTTCAATCTGCGCACCGATTAAAATAATTGTTTAAAAAAATATTACTTTTTTTAAAAAAAAATTTGAAAAATAGCTAAAACCCATGTTTTTAAGCATGCTAATTCAAAAAAAAAAAAAAAAACTTTTAAAATTTCAGAAACGACCCCATTACCGAAATATCCCCTTTCATCTATTTATTTTGAGATTAACAGACAAAGAGTAAAATTGGAATAAATCATTACTCTTTGGTATTGTATGTACATATAAAAATTGTACGTTTCCCCCGATATGAAGTAAACATTAGCAAGAGTAGAAATAAAAATGTTGGAAATAAGTAAAGTCATTCAAGTCTTCTCAAATATTCATTTATGAATATATTTGAATTTCGACCACTGGGCAAACACTAGTTCGTTTTGATATGTATATAACAAAGCTGACCTTTGACTCTAAAGCCACAAGAGGGGAGAGCAAGGCTTGTTGGAACATAGAAAATGATGAAACAGTTGAGTTGGTATTTATTTAAAAACACTTCTGGTTATATTTTGATCATAAACCAGGCGGAAACATATTCCCCAAATCATAATTATGTATAAAAATTGTGTTTTGTTTAAAATCAGATTGGGGTTGACACTTGCAGTTTTTCAACTATCTGTTTTAGTCTTATCATTAAAGAACGCCAGTCTATGACACAAAAATTATTAAATATTAATTATTTATATTGAATGAATAATACATCAATAATAATATTCACTAAAGCATCAATCAAATATGTATCTTTTCTCTTTCAGTTCAAGCCTCTTGAGCAACTGATGGCTGTATTTCCAGCTGCTAGTAAGCAACATGTTCCAGAACCTTGGGGTGACCTTATGAGTGATCCAGTAAGACTTTATTTCATTATTCATTAATATTTCTAGCGTAACATTGAGTATTCGTTTCAAAACTTAATGTTATGAATTTTTACATTTCAGGATTCTTCAATAATAGACTTTTATCCCACCGACTTCAAAGTTGATCTGAATGGCAAAAAATATGCTTGGCAAGGTAATGATTTTTAATTTTAATTTTCTAATTACTTCCTCTAATTAGATTTTATGACTAAGCCCTCTTGGTTTCCATTCCTGTTACTTCACATTTTTAAGAATGGAAGTGCTACATCGGGTTCCCCGGGGTCCTTCTAAGCATTAATTTGAATGACATCTTATAAAAGATCCTTTGAATAGTTGAGCTTTGAATTCAAAATCTTGAGAGAATTTTGTGAATTTTTTGATTTTATTTATTTATTTCTGTTGCTTTTCAAGAGTTAGAGAATTAATTGTGCTTTTTATATGAAAAATATTATAAATGTAAGTTTTTTTGAGGTGACTTTGTAATTATTCCAAATTTTCAAAAGACTCATGAAATTTAAAGGATTTAATTGAGTTTTCTTGAACTGTATCTCACAGGTTTATACCTTTTATTTTCTGAGGAAAAACTTGCTTAACACTCTGTTAAATGAGATCAGAAAATCCAACTGCAAATGTTGGCAAATTTAATTGCAAGTTTGCATAAATATATTATATTTCGTAAAATTTTGTATTGGAATTATGATTTCAATTCCTCTTTTAACAGTGTATTTTATTTCTTCTGTAATGTACTTGCTTTCTATATCGTCGCCTCAGAGCAACAGTAAAACATCTAATACCAGAAACAGCAGTAAGATATCCTAATGTTGTTCTGAGATGACAATATCTTTGTTGGTGAAAGTTCAACAAGTAAGTTTTTGTAATAATCAATCTATTGGTAACTTCTGACTTCATAGTTTAAAGAGAGAAACTAATCGAGAAACATAGACTTTGTTTGATGTAGTCATTATGTGATTCTACATCACTTAGTCATCAAATTAGGCACTGTTCATGTTCTTAAAGTGCAAAATTGCAAAATAAAGCCATTTTATATAATAATTCTTGAAAATCTCAATAAAATAGCTTCTGCTTTCAGATACATAATTCAATTAAAATTAGTGGAAAATGCTACTGACATATTTTGAACTGTTTTAAAACTGTTGAAATTCACATGGTGTTTAAACACAAGAACTGTATGAATTTGATTTCTTCATTTAAACATCATGGTTACTTGATTGTTGCTTTATACTACTTTCATAAACATGCTTGTTTTCTTTTTTTTCATTCTCACTTGTGCCAGTAAAGGTACTTGAAATTTGATTCTTTTTATTTGTTTGAGCCTCAAAATTTTAAAATTTTCTTCTTCACTTCCTACTGTGCCTCCCCCCCCCCCCCCCGAACTGTTTATAATAACTTTTATGAAGTAAAAGAGAATTTTCTTCAATTAAGTTCGATTTTTTTTTGTTACAATGATTTTTGCAAGTACAGTGAAGTACTATTTATACGTTTCTGAAGGGATTGTATGAAAAAAAAGTACAAATGAAATAAACATATAGCAGGATACATTAATCAGTATTAAAACTCTGCAGGGACCAAATTAAAAGAAACATATAATTGATAAAAAGGTATAAAAGAGAAACGTATAAACTGTGCTTCACTGTATAACATAATTTGTTTCTCTGTTCTTAAAATTCCATAAAAATTTACTTGTTATCATTTAGGTGTTGCTTTGTTGCCATTTGTGGATGAAAGGCGATTGCTTAAAGCTTTAGAAGGTGTATATTCTAAATTAACTCCTGAAGAAAGTAAGTATTTTTGCCACATATAAGTTTTTCTGTAATAACATACTGTTAAATTGTTTTAATGATTGTAGATCTAAAGTAATATGTCTCAATTGCAAACTACCTTTTCATGCTTCTAAAAGTATGATTTTTTTTTTTTTTTTGAAACATTCGGTGTAAGTTCTAAAAATGAAAAGTCAAGCCTAAATCATAGTTGGAATTATTAATAAGTTAAAAAAAAATAAGTAAAATAAGCATCAATATAATGCAGTGGAACCTCTGAACAATTGTCACTAACCTGTCCAAGGGTTTGATGACTGTTGTTCTGAGAAGGACCTGATTAACACATGGTCCCAAGAGCCCACTAAACTGGGTACCAAAATAGTCCGTTTTTTCTCTTTCTTCCCCCTTTTTGAAAGCACATCTCACATTGTTACAATTATATATATTTAAATGTGGTAAATTACATTGTGTTTAATGTTAATTCTCACTTTTTAACAACTTGGGAAGGGGCAGCAACTTTTACTGGTACCTGGGCATCACTTTTCCTTGCTCGGGCCCTGATTCAAAGGTCGCCTTTGTTCAGAAGTTTTGAAGAAAGATTTAATTTAATAAAATGAAGAATCAAAAATAGGGTACAGTCACCCAATACAACGGTACTTCTAATATAGGAAACATATGGTTTTGAAAGTGTAGCAGAACTAGTGGTGTAAGAGTTGATGCTTTGTGTTGTGACCAGAAACAGTGGTCTGAGCTTCAGTTGTTGAGGCTATAGGACTTGGCTTGTTTTACGGTTCAAATTTTTTTTTTACAGTGCTGCAGCAAATCAGATCGCACAATTTTTTAAAATTACTATTAATCCATTGTAGCAGGCAGGTGTGACCTTTTCATTTATCTGCTTGCATTTTGTTCCTAGGAACTTTGGCTTTTCTTTTTATTTTCTTGTATTTGAATATAAGAACTGTGAAAGCACTTCTTTTAGTTCGCAACTGGAATTTTCTCAGTAATGAAGATATTGGTGGTTTTATGAATTTGATATGAACTGAACCGAAAGTTGAAAAATATACCCAAAAAATTATTTCACAAGGCTTAAATTTTTGCGATTATGATATTCAAAAATTAAAGCCTCACAAAAATTAGTTCTTTTTTAGTAACATTTCTTAAATAAAGTATCAGCTTTCCAAAAAAAATTTTATGTGATAAATGTCACACCAGCTATTTATAAGCGAACCTAACCTGGCAGCATTGTTAAGGTTACAGAAATTCTAATCACAGCATTACGACACTGCCAGGTTAGGTTTGCCCCAAATATAGTATATGTATGAAATTACAACAGTTTTTTAAATGTGAAAAAGTATTTTATGCAGATATCATATTAATTCTCAAAAGTACTTAGTTGTTTTTGAATCACAAGTTAACTGAGCTGAAGAAATATTAATTTCTCTCTCTCTCTTTTTTGCAGTAAAAAGGAACGTTCGTGGAAATGATAGATTGTATGTTCGTCAAGGGCATAAAGGATATGATTTTCTAGTAGCTTTATATGAATCTGGATCAAATTGGAAACTGGTAAATTGTTATTTCTTTTAAAGTGTAAATAATGCAATGATTATGTAAAATAAAAAGATAAAAATTGCCATGGTATTGACATTTGGAGCTATATGAGGGTTTTTAGAAATAAAAAAACTTGGAAAACTGGAGCAAGTGTCTGCATTTATATTGTTTATTAATTATGACTGTAGGTTTATCAATTTTCCCTTTTGACCTTAAATATACTGTTGCACCTTTTTTTAATGTTATCCATTTGAAAAAGGGGACAAAAATTGTTCCAAAAAACAATGTTATAAAAATTTTATAAGATTCTAGTTGTGATACAATTATAAAATTATAGCAATTTCGTTTATTGTAGAATTCATTTCGTTTCTTATATTTTTTGTTGCAATTCCTTAAGAAGTTTTATTTGTTTAATAAAAGTATTGCATTTTTATTAATTTTCATTTCTATTAATATATATGTATTAATATAGTATGTATTTCTAGAATTAATTCTGGAGGAAGTTTAAAAGCATTTTTACATTTTGTTGTTTAACTTTCTTAACAATTTGGGGGGGGGGGGGGGGGGGGAATTTGATGCTTAATATTTTCTCATTGTACATTACTATTATATTTTCAGCATATTATGTTTGCAATTTTCTACATTGGAAGAAAAATTAAAAATAATAGTAATTTATTGCAGCTTTACTGTCACTGCTTTTGTAGACAGTAAAATTTTCAATGTATTCAAATTGCACTGCAAACAGTTCAAATATATTGTATTGCGACATTTTTACTTTTTAATGCATTAATTGTACTTAAATTTTGATCTTAAATGTGCATTAATGTGTTGAAGTTTTTTTTTCTTCTTGTTGTATCAACAGTTGCTACTACACACACACACATTAATGTCGTTACGAGTTCAGTTGCAACTTCAAACTTTCTTAAAATAATGACACAGTTCTTGAGAGAAAACAGGAGATTTATTTACAACTACGTACAAGAAATATTGTTAGCAACTGCTAAATTAACCATAGCAATTAGGCAAATATCAATTAACACCATGAACTCAACGGTCACACAATGTTATAAAAATTTACATCAAAATAGCAAAAATACAGTGCAAAGGCTAATACACACTTCCATCGGAACGCTGAAAACGAGACTCCACAGTTAGAAAACAAACTGACTCCCCTTCATTCACAAGATGCCCCGCATTTTAAACCAGCAAAGAAAGATCCTGAAAATCCTACAACGTTCCACCAGTTTCTCACATTTTCTTTTTATTCCGTTCACAAATCTTATCATTCAGAAATGGAGGGACCATATACTTCATTCAAATGTAAGGGGTTGTATATTCATAACAAGAAACCATTTACAGGTTACATTACTAAGATAATTTTTGGTAAAAGATAATGTTATAAATGCCAAATTTAGACAGATTACAACAAATTAATCATAAAAATAATTACTATTTACAGAATTTGTAACAGTATGTTGCCGCTTTAGCTGGGAAAGGTGCAAAGTGTAATGAGTAATAGCTGCATAAAAGTGGTAATGTAACACACAGTTGGGTTTCTTTTGTTCACTTTAAAAAAAAAGAACAGTACTTGTGAAGCAATATTCATTCCATTTTGATGGATGGTGCAAAGCAGTTGTGGAATCTTGTCCACAATATTCTGGTTGTTTTAAGTGTTTGCATGAAGAAACAAGATTTTAGCTGCACAACAAGGTTGTCATGTATAGTATGTTTAGCTGAAATAGTTTCTTGTCATAATGTTTGTTTTCAATCATATGTTTCGTTTATCCAATTAGAAATTTTTTTAAAGATATTTTGAGTGAGGAAATTTTAAGTACATTTTTCCTCCAACACTTTTTCTGTGAGGTAATGTTTGTACTTGATTTCTCAAAGTATTTGAACTGTCCTGATTTTTTAAATATTTTTATTGAACATGCATCTTTCTCTGTGTTCCATTACAGGAAATAAACTTGAGCTCTAAACTTTTTTCTGGGATGGGTGGAACAGTCATTTTGTCTCAAGATGTTATCAACCCAAAAGAGTAAGTTGCTAATAATAGTTTTTTGTGTGTCTTGTGTCAAACGTCTGTGAGAGTGAACTTTATTTCAATTTGTTATCAGAACTAACTACCTTTTGGAAAGTAAAATGCACTGATGCTGCACTTGTCTATATAAGAAAGGAAAGGAAGTTTTTTTCAAATACGACGCAGTTGAGTATAAATCATGTAAGCTGGGACAAACACTAAACACAAATCAATTTTTTAATGCAGAATTGTAAATTTTAATTTAATTATACGTGTTATAACGTGCTATAAAATAAAACATCAACTAATTGTATGTGTTCTGGATAGTCATCAAACTCGGAATCTTCTTTTTCAAAGCAAAATAAATTTAAATATTTATTTCAAGTTATCGTTTTCACTATTTGAATTTCTCACATAGGAATTTTTCAAGCCACAATTAGTAACTCTCTATTATATATTGTTGTCTACTTCTACTTTAAAACGAGCAATTATCAAAATTTCTCTTAAATTATTAGGTTATCTATGGGAGGTTCGCACCCCTTCAAAATATTTTCTTGGCCTTTCAAATCTGACGTTTAATTTTTTATTAGCTAGAATTACACGAAAGTTGCAACTAGGGAGGCATCAGCTGGGAGATAGCATCTTACAGAAAATCTAAACTTCAGAAACAAACAGTTTTTATTGACTAGAAGGAAATTAGAAAATTTACCGATCTTTGAAGCCTTACATATAACATGGCATCAACAAATGGAAACGTTTCTACCTGCACAACTTGAATTCCATTACAGAAGAGGTTGCATCTGAAGAAGGGTAAAAGCCTGGTTGAGGATGAGAATATTGTCTCATAAAGTGAAATGTCATTATAAGGAATTCCAATACAATGAAATATCCATTTCAACCAAATAAATGTTCAGTCCTGTTTTTAACCACCGTTACATTGCTTGAATTACATTACAACAAGATTCCAATTACAAAGAACTCAATTTTGGTTCCCTTGAAGTTTCTTGTCACGGGATTTCACTGTAGTTTAAACCCATATTTTGGGAGTAAGAAATATGAAGAGCGGGTGAAGCAAAAATGTTTTTCTTTCGAATTTTTCTAAAAATTCCGCTTAGGAACACCCTCTACTCAAGAACAATCTTTTGTGATCCTTTAAAATTCTTTAAACAAAGAACCAATTGTATGTAGAATGTCAGCATATTTGCAATTTTTCCTTTTGTGGGTTATTAAAGGTATGGGGGATATATTTCTTTAATTACTTGTAACTTCTGTTGTAATTGACTACCACATTTAGTCATGTCATTTATTTCAAACTATCAAGTTAGGATCTAGAAGCTAATCACTCTTAATTATATATTTCAGAGTAGTTAAAAGTCCACTTGGAGCTTTGCCAGATTTACCAGGAAATGCTGCTGTATGGTAAGTTTTTATTGTAAAATTGTTTTTAATTCTTTGCTACTTAACCTCATTTCAAGCAGGCCTGTTGCCAAGTTTGTGAAAATGGTTGTGAGCCTGACTCAATTTCATGACACTTTCTACATTACACTATTTTTTAAATATATTAACTGTATAGAAGAGAGCAAAATTTTGTGTGATAAAAGGAACTTAAGATCATTTTTAAAAAATAATTTAGTTGATGCATTTGGTATCAAAATTACTGAATATTGAGTAGCATCCTTATTTGTCATATTTTGATGTTTATCGTTTGCCCTGGTCAGTATTCATTGCATCACAAATTGCACATGTTAAGTATTTTCTTTAAAGTTGTTTTATTTATCTCACACTTGACTTATTTCTGACAGTTTGAATTTTAAATCAATCAAACTTTTGTTAGTTGCTTTAAATCTGTTTAAATATCTTGTAAAATGTATTTTTTTGTTTAACCAATGTTTATGTATTTTTTAAATAGTATAAGCTTTATGGATCCACAGTACCCTGAAGATTTCCTCTTTCCTGCTGCGAGACTAGAAAATGCTGTGTAAGTATAATGCTCTTTCAAATAGAAAGTATTTTACAAAAGATGATGGCATCACTTTGATGGCCTCAAAATAATGCCACCAAAACATGTAGCGTCTTCATTTAGGCTTGATTTATGCATAAAAGCCATCATAATTTGTCCTGCTACCTATTACTTTTATATTTAATTTTGAATCTAGCATATCATTTGCTGTCAAGTTACCTTATTTCATGTGTAGAACTTTTCAATTTATGTTCTTGATTTTTTCCCTTTGTTTCTGAGAAAGACATTTGTAGCTACTAAATTATTATTAGGACTCGACTGATGCATCGGCGCCGATGGTTCAACAATTTAGCCATCAGCATCGGCGGCCGATGCTAACTTGCGGGAAACATTGGCCCATCAACCTTAAAAAACATCGAAAAGCCGATGGAATTGGCCGATGTTTTTGAAAAAGAAAGGACCTTTGCTGTTTTATTTTTTAGTACAAAGTAAAGGGAGTTATTGTTATTATATAAAATTGTTTACTTAAATTTCAGTATGAATTTCTATTTTAGTCACCCCTAAAAGAGTTTTTAATACTGCATTCAGGTACCAAACAAGTTAATTATTGCGTTGTTTCTTGCAGCTGGATGTACGTATGCATCTTTCCTAAGTCATAACTCAAAAATGGTAAGCTGTAGAAGGATAAATTTTTGCATGTGGGGTGTGCGTACGTTCTTTTTGTTTTCGCTCGGGTGTTCTGAAAAGCCTGTTTACTCATTTTTTGTGGCTATTTATTACTTATTTCAATGCAAAACTAATATAACATCTCAGACCATGGAAACAAATATGAGATGGCGAAACCGGTTTTTGTGTCATTTTATTAGAGTCCCTTTGAACCGACGGCAATTTGGTAATTTTTCGGTATTTGCTATATGAATCACAGTTATGCAGTCTTTTCTGTATCGCTTCGGCGAAGTTACAAGTTTGGGGCCCGTCGAAATACATTTTGGGGCCCTATTTCTCTATCACAGAAGTTGTAAAACATTTATCATAAGCATTTTTGTAACTCCTACGGTGCCCCTATGGTTATGGGGCCTCTCGCGCAATTGCAACATTTGCTATATTTTAATTCCGCCAGTGCACGTCAAAACAAACTCGGGTGCAAGTTTTGAAAGGGTTTTTCTGCTGAATGTTTATGATTATTATGAATTCTATTTTTTACGACTATTTTTTGAATTTCCGAGAACATTTGCGTGCCCCTCCTTCCACTCCCTATATTTCTGAAATTAAACTCTAGTTGTACTTCTGAGTTGTTTAAAACTAACACCGTTCATAAAATTAAAGATTTTTTTTTTCAAACTTTATCTATTGTTTAGAAAGAATTTAGAGCATTAATGTAAGAAATTGATTAAAGACGTTTTCAATGGTGACATAATTCGGAAATCAAAGGGACTTCTGAATTTTTTCTTCGGAAGTGCTGAAGTAGATTCAGAAACTCTTCCGAGGCGTTGGGGGTAGCGGTTCTGTACTAAAAAAATTAGGCCGAGGTTGGGGCCGAAGTGTGAGTTACTCCAAAATCAGAGGGTGATCCCCTAACCCTACCTCGTCGTTTCAAGCATTTTTTAAATATTTAGCGATTATTTATTTTGGTCAAGAAGTGTGCGTATTTCTCATACTTGTTTGTTTCACTTATATTTCGTAATGCGCCGTGTTTTTTGCATCATTAATAGCAATCGATTTTTTTCTGTTGTAACTATTTTTATGTATTTATATAAAATCAATGAATAAGTTATTTTAGTCTTTTTATTAAAAGTTTCAAGGATTTTCTATTATACAATTTTTTTAAATTTCAGAAAATTATTGCTAAATTGAAAAAATTAATTTGAACTTGTTTGTAAAGCTTCATAAAAGATTAAACAATCAAACTGCTCAATATTGTGCAAACATCAGATCACGTAGTATATGTATTCAGTGATTAACTTGGTGTAAATATTGAGTTTTTTTTATTGTAGTTGCATTTTAAGAATCTCGCTCTTTTCATGGCTACTTCTTTTTCCAGCAAAATTTATGTCAGTGTTATAGGTTTTTTTGAAAAATGCAAACTTTTCTATTCATAAATTTTAAATAAGTATAAAAATATTCCTGTTTCATAGTTTTATTCTTAACTTTTTTTGAATGATTAAACAACATAATTTAATGTTTTTTAATTATGTTTAATATACCTAAATCCATACATTATTACAATATTACTGAAATCTTAGCTATATGTTCAATTTAAAAAAAGACAAATCAATTGGTTATTAAACAGTCTCTTTTTTTTTTTTTTTTGCTGTTATTCTTTCTTTTCAATCACAGCAGTCAAAAAAGGAGAAACACAACTACGCCCTATACAGATTGTATGTAGTACGATCCAAAAGTTTGAGGACCAGCTGTATAAAACCTTACCCAGAATAGTTCACATTACCGAAGCACATCCACCTTCAAAAGGTCGTCTTGTGACTGTGTACTTCTGCCAGTGTTCATATAACTTTTGGAAACACTCCTTTAAACATTTTTCGCTACCTTCTATGATGCATCTTTATCTTCTCCTCATGGAAGAAAGCGGCACGCATTTTTTTTTTGCTGGGAACAGATAAAAATCACACGGAACTAAGTCCGACGAAACGTTATGTTATTTGTTTGTCATATCAGAGTATTGACCAATCGAAACGTGCATCCTCAACATGAAAGTCGCCTTCTTCTCCACTATGAAGTTAAAAGCAGCAGCGCAAGAGGCCTTACAGGAGGTTACGAAAAATGTCTTCCAGGAGTGCTTCTAAAAGCTATACGAACGTTGGCAGAAGTGCATAGTCGTTCAAGGTGACTATTTTGTAGATAGATGTGCTTCAGCAATGTGAACTATTCAGGGTAAGGTTTTATAGAATTTGTCCTCGAACTTTTAGATTATACTACCTACATACGTATGAGTTTTCAACTTACTATTTCATAACGTTTTTGAGGGACGCAAGTTTACGCGCATGAAGACATCACAAGAGTATATGTATAAATATGGTGATCGTAAAATAGAAATTTAAGTCAAAATCTAATTTTTTTTTTGTGTTTACAATTCCTTATTCGTAAAAAGGAAGTAAAGTGAAATGAATCAATGATACTTTAAATCCCTGACAATCTCATCAATTTATTTCTGTTTGATTTTTTTTTCTTTTTTTTTTTTTTTTTTTTTGCCATCGGCCAACGGCATCGGCCATCAGCCATTTGGAGGAAAACAATCGGCCATCTTTGAATAATCCGCCAACAATCAGCATCGGCCCATCGGCCAAAAAATGCCATCGGTCGAGCCCTAATTATTATCATACATATTTTTTAAACAATGAATTCTGTATGTGCAATAATATTAACTGCTAAGAGTAAAACTTATCAAGCATATTTTCTTTTGCTTTAGTGATCCTCCAAAAGTTTTAAAGCCTGGTCAAATGCCAATACCAGACTACAGAAACCGAAACAACTTCAGAAGGCCCCAAGTGGGAATGTCTCCTTACAATAAAAGAGTTTCTTTAGCTGATGGAGGCCATAGAATGATAAAGTATGTATTCAATGAAATGCTTATTATCTTAAATATGCTCTTTGAATTTAAAATTAACGCAACTATATAATTCAGCAATCTCTCTTTCATATTGATATTTCTGTGAATAACTTCAATAAAAGTACTTAGTTAAGTTTTGAAAACTCAATATTTTTTAAATTCAAAACTATTATGCATTTTGAGCAAATGGAGATGCTGCTGTATGTCAGAGCCATGTTGTTCGAAATTGAATAATAACTGCCACTTTTGGCTTGTTTATTCTATCCATTATGATAAAAAGAGGAAGTTTTAATAATGTTACAATTTGAGTTTGTTCCATGCAATGAAGCTATGGTTCCTGACCTCTGTAGTCAGCATCTATATTGAATATACAGGGTGTCCAGGAAAGGGCTCCCTGATTTCGAAATTAAATGTCTCGAAAACAAAGGCCGATATTGGAATAAAATAAACGATATGTTTCTTGTGAAACCCATAAAAATCATGTACAGAAACTTGGAAATTAGTAACAAAATTGCCAACAGGGGGCGCTGCATGCTGTAATTGCAATATAAGTCCTCATAAATAGTGCTGCGAAGAGGTTGTACGATAATTTCTAGCGAAAATGTAAGTGCCTCTGAGAGGCAAAACTGCTGCTGAATCGCCTTACCCCATCGCAACACTATTTATGGGGATTTCCAGTGCAATAATAGCGTGCAGTGCCCCCATTGGCAATTTTTAAACTAATTTCCAAGTTCCTGTATGTGAATTTTATGGGTTTCACAAGAAACATGCTGTTTATTTTAATCCAATATTGACCTTTGTTTTCGAGATTTTTAATTTTGAAATCAGGGAGACCTTTCCTGGACACCCTGTAACATTCTGAAAGCATAATAAAAGAAGAGCTTGAACTCCTAATTCACTTCACAGTCACCCGTACCGACCAATATTTGTGGTTTAAATAATTGTATGGGGCCCTGAAGACTGCTCTGATTTATTGATTCAGACCAGAAGCCAAGCAATCCCTGGTCCAGCATCCCTAGAGTATTAATTCACTTGGAGGACTTTGTGACAAGGACATATTTAACGTACCCCCTTGCCATAAACAAACACCAACGATCTTCAACCACTGGGATCGAACCTGAGACTCTTCGGTTACGAGCCCGACGCTCTACCGTTCAGGCTTTTATAACTTCTTGTACTCCTACTACTCTTGCATACAGGACTTGATTGATTAGAAATAAACTCCATATTCTGAAAATTACTGAAGTGCTTTTTTGGTGCAAAAAAGACAAGAAAAGATTTCATGACTTTTTAATCTCTAACCATAAAATGCAGAACGTGGGATGGGAGAGATGGAATAAAGCATAGTTTTCCATCAATTTGGGATTGAAAAAAAATAACTTTAGTCATCTTGTATTATTTAAGAAGTCAAAAAATTATACACACTGCTGTTGTTTATGTATTTTTCTTTTTCTGTTTTAGCCACAATTTGCCTGACAGGTATGGTAATGTGCCGCCTCCAAATAGCTATGGTGGTCGTGGTCGTTACACTCCGAGAGGATCTTCACCGTATTCATCTAGTTTTCCTCCAGCATCAGGTAAGATTTTTTTGTATAGTAAAAACCTTGTATATGGGTCCAAAGAAATTACTAACAATGTCTCATAATAATTTATATAATGCTTGATTATTCTTATAATAGTAAATGTTTAAAAAGAGTAAATCAGTTAAAAATATATTGAAGTAAATTTCCTACATAATCAAAACAAAGTAATGGGATGTATTTAGCAGTAAAATAATTGAATTATAATATTGCAATAATGTTAATGATAAGTAATTTGAAATTCACCTCTTAATTAAGTTTAAGGATTGTCAGATAGTTTTTTTTTATCATATCTGGGCAATCAGTTCTTTTGCTGCCTTTACTTCTTACAATGTTTCATTCTTTTTAAGCACGCAACAAATTGCTTACTCAGCAATTAAATGTCATATCAATACCTTCTTGACCTCAACATTTTGAATTTCAATAAAATTTGGCAAGAAGGACACATTCAACAAGATAAATAATGCTGACAATTTTTAAATTCAACACATTCTGCACAGTGTTAAGACCTCCGCCAGCTGCTCCACCTGGGTGGTGGCATCCATGTCCTATGCACACATGCCTGCACACACACCACCACCCAGGAAGAGGGACATGCTTGCAGAGGTTTGTTGTCTGTTGGATGCTGATTTTATCTAAAGAAGATTGTGTTAAGATGAGAGGGTTGGGTGTAAAAAAAAGTTGATTCCAGGGGACAGGAGCCATTTGTAGAAGCAAGAAACCCATCTATTGCAACTCGTGATTGCAAAAACCATAACTTGAATTGAAGATGTAGGAATTCTACATATTTGAATGCTGTTCTTGATACACAAAAATTCATTTATCATCTTTTTCAATTTTCATCACTGATTTTTTATGAAAAGAAAGAAAGGGGAAAGTAGATGAGTTGTATCAAAATCCAGAAAATTTTAAGTTGTTTAATTGCTAGTTTGTTGATTCATGGTTGTTTTATTTACATAGCCTTTTTTTTAATTCAAGAGAAAAAAAAGTCAAGTACAAGTTGTTTATCACTAAGAGATATTTAAGTTATTTGTAATCAATTATTTCAATGAAATTTTTTTTAAATTGGAAATTAATTTTATTCAATTAAATTCAAAGTATTTATATATTGGTGAGTAGAACATCATAGCAAGTCTTTTTGACTTATTGTTTTTTCAAACTGTGAAATACATACTAATCTATTGAAAATACCCCTACCCATTAAAGTTTTTGTCATTAAATTAATTTACAGGGAAGTCTCCCTATTTGTACACAAATTTTTCTTTAATTTTCTTGTTATAGTGTTGGCAATTGTGCAATCTTCATGAGAAAGTTGCTGAAATCACAAAGAGCTTATCACATTTCAACTGCTAATGAAATTCTGTTTTTATGTACAAAATTGTGTTTCAAAGCTATGTCGCAATAAGCAATGAAGCATTTATGCATGAATGTTGTAAAAGCATCTACTTTCACAAGTCTTAATTTTGTGAAAATGTAGATATCGGTGATTTCAGGAATTTTATATGAACAAAACTGGATTTAGATTGTCTATACCAAGTTGAAATATTTCGTGAAGCTGAAATTTTCGCTATCATATTGGACTTGCAAAAGTCATGAGAATTATGTTTGCTATGTTGCTTGGGTCATGTATTTATGATACTCAGAGTGTCGCAAGTGCTATGGATGACTATGTGGCTAGTGTTAGAGGATATGATAGTACCAGATTGATATTTTGAATAATCCTTAAATTATGACGATTATGAAAAATTAGTAGCATAAAGTAAATTACATTCCTATAGTGATGTAAAATTGACTTGCCATCATCGTAATGCTCTTCATGTAATGCACTAAAAAAATTTAATGTATAAAATCCAGATTTTTTTTTTCTGTCAAACAGTAAAATGTTGTAAACCTGGTTAACATTAGAAAAAGTTATCTGGGGTGAAGATAATTGGTTTTACATTGTTTTCAAACTTGCTGAATCTTCAACAGAATTCAGAGCATCTTCAATGGCTTGACTTAATTTTCTTCACCTTAAAAACTTTCTTATTTTTCTAAATTGTGATAATCAGCAATGGACTGTGCAATATGTTTCCATTAGCAAATTGCTGTATAATTTTCTAAGAAATGGTTCAAGTTTGCCCTGAGAAGGTTTGTCTTTCTCGGAATCCCAAGCATATTCTTTCTCATATTCGACTGTCAGCTGCTCGTCATATTTATCATTGAATTTTTGAGAGGTTGAATCTTTATTTAAATCATTGTCAATGTTACGTGTTTCCAACTGTGGAATCTTGTTTCAAATGTATGTTTTAAACTGAGCTGAAAGTGAAGTTACTCTGAGCACCTTTTTCTTCATCTCTCCCTCTGCTAGCAGAATTCACGGAAAAGGAAAGGAGATTACTTTTGCAATGAGTTTAGTTCCTTTTAAGATAAAACATTAACAGAAATATCCAAGTGAAAAAAATTGTTCAGTTGCAAGTTTTGTGATTCATAATATTTTGTTGTAGCGTATTTTTGCAAAACCATCATGTTGAATTTTTTTTTTTTTTTTTGTTAAAGTTGTTCTAATGGTAATTAAAACACAACTGATCATTTATTTTGTTATAACAGTTACTTCATTGTGTTTATATTCGCTGTAGTAAAATTTTACTATATAACAATACTTTCAGATTCAACCACTTTTGTTTTTCAATATCATTTAAAGAAATATATGATTTAGTCAATATTCCAAAAATTTCCTTGTGGGTGGAAAAATGATTGAAATGCACTGAAAATTTGGTGCCTGCTGCGGAATGACAACCCCGGCTTTGGAGGGATATTATTTATATATAAAAATAAGTAAAGAAATTAAAGGGGGAAACCAGTTTAGACAAGTTGAAAAAACCCATTTTTTTTACTGTCATAAAATGTTAATGGAACTAGTCAAGAATATGTTGCCAAAATTTCAATTCAAAATTCCTATTAGTTCCAGTGCTATGAGCACTTAAAAAACTGTGGAGATTCGAAAATGTTCACAGCAGTTTTTTCAATCGCGTTTTTCTCGAAACAACTTTTTTTCTAATGGTGTGCATTCTAGCACAAAACATTATTAGCTAATCGTTCTGAATTTTTGTGTGAATCTTTTTTATTCAATTACACTCTATATGAACCTAATTCTGGGATGATATCATTATTTAAAAATATTTTTTAATGCAAAAAAAAAAAAAGAATAAAAATGGTTGAAAAGCGTGAATTTTGTGATCAAACATCTCTAAAGCATGAAATGTTTTATTTTATTTACCAGAATTAAATTCATATTCTGAGGAAATATATTGTTAATGATAAAAAAATATATATATATACTGAGAACAAATATAAAAATTGACTTCAGGAATTCTATTTCTGACAGAAATGACTTGAAAAAATTATAAAGTTTACTTCAAAATATGAATAAATTATCCTTTCAGTTTGAACAAATTCTGATTACTCCTTTTCTTAAATTTTTTTGTGAAAAACACTAAAATATCTGCCTCCTTAACTGGTTTCCCCCCCTTAATTGCAGTGAAACCGACTTAGGTTAAAAGAGTTCCTGAATAAGGTTTAATTGTAAATAGATAAATAATGCTTGATCATTTATTTATTATTTTTTTAAATCAGTGTAGTTTTCGTTCTTGTTTGATTTCACATGATTTCAAGTGGGCTGTCAATAGGTTTTTTGGTGGAAGTTTGTGTCACTAAACAGACAAGCTTTGATGAGTTGTATAATTATATTTAGACTTCTTGGTATTCTTAAGGCTTTTAAAATTTAAAAGTTCACCGATGCCAAATTAAAAAACAATAAATAAATGCAGTAGAAACCCTAGATATTGTGAGACATGGTTTGCAGCTGTATTACTTTTTGCAAAAGAAAATTGCATCTGTTACATCTAATGTATAATTTGGTTATAAGAAAGCTCCCCATAAGAGCTAAGTAATTGTGGTATAAAGGACAAACTTTACTCATTCGTAATTTCATTTTGAAAGGTGAATACCTTATTTTTCATTTTTTAATGTGGCATCAAGGTTTATTTTTGCCTGACTGATATTTTCTAGATTTCATCTTTAGAAACTTAATTGGTGAGACATAGACTAATATTGAGATGCACATTCAGTAAATTGATATTATTGTAATAATGCTTAAAAAAATAAATTTCCAACTTTTTGAAGACAAAAAAAAAAAAAAAAAAAGGTTTTGGGTTAATCCCCAGATTTTACTTTAGATTTATCAAATGAGCAGCCCAAGAGACCTGAACCCAGTCCACAGCATGGAAAGAACAAGCTGACCATTTCTCTTGCACTATGTGGTAATGCATAGTATTCTTGAGGTTTCACCCTAAAAAAATATAAAAACATGTAAAACAGAAGAAAATAACACTATTTGAAGTACTCTGTAAGGTTTTGACCTATAATTGTACCATTACTCCCCCCCCCTCCCGTTTTTCTGAAATTGGGCTGCCAATTTCACTTTAGTGGTTAAAAAAGATACCTTTGCGGCCTTGACGAATTGATACTGAATGAACAAATGGAATAAATTGAAAAAAGAAAAAATACTTTTTTTGTCTCGGTAAAAAAAAGTTAACATCTAAGATTTCAGCATTATAATTTACCAAACTAACAAAATATATACTTCAAACAATTACTTTTATCAAAAAAAAGAAAAAGCATATTACAAACTCATGACAAGCTTTAAGCTGTAGTTTAATAATAATTATAAAGATAAATAAACATAAAACAAATAACTTAGTGCAAGGCCACTGAAAAATTTACATTGATAACTTATTTAATAAAAAATATTTTTAAAAAAAAGCAGCTAAGTTGAGAAAAATACATGTGCTGCCAATCTGTTTTAATTTGAAAAAAAAAAAAAAAAGATTGAAATAAAGTACGAGAAATTTAAAATATTGTAATGAACACAGGTAGTTCTGTTTTAATGTAAAACACAAGAAAACTAAATCTTTATTACAAAATTCAGGGGGTATTTAAAATATATTTAAAATAAATTTTTAATGGCGGCAAATTTTGCATGAACCACACATTTTTTTAAATTATAATTCTTCAAAGTGAAATTCTTCATTTCCATAGCAACATCCTTTTCTTGTTATAAAATAATGTTTTCTTATTATATACTTCTCTTGAAAATAAAATATTTTTGAAGAATGGATAGATTAGTATAAAACAGTAAGTGTAAAGACGAAAAGCGGTCATTGATTGAAAAAAAGCATGTGGCAATGCTATGGTCATATAGTTTATGCACAAAACAAAGTTCAGCAAAGATTCAGCTATATAAATTGTTAAATAACTAACTACCAAACGGCACGACCTTGAGGGACACGGATTTAGACAAAGTCCTAGATATAGGTCAATTCGCAATAAATATGAGCCCAGGTAAAGTGGTTTGACTGCATAGGCCCTAGTTCAGTTGCAACGGGGGTTGAAAGTTGATAATTTGGAACCAGATTTGCAATGGAGTTTCCTTTAGAATTACCATTTTTACCCCTTTTTCTGCTATTGTACTGCAGTATGAGCTATTTGCAAGCACTTACCTTTGAATTATTTACATTAAATACTAACTTTTAATAAGTGCTTCTCAAATTTAAATTGGCCACTACTTTTAATTTCATTAACTTGAATGCCAAAATAATATATTACAGGATATTTATAGTTTGCAAATAAAACTAATTATTTTTATTTTACATTAATTCTCTGCAAGTAAAAAATTATTCATCGTTTTCTAATGAAAACATTTACGTTAACTGGATATTTATCGTCTATTATCAAAGACATTCCACAATAATAAGCAAAAAGCAAGCTAAGAGAAAATGTTTATTGCACATGGCACATAAAAAAAACATAAATGCATGACTTTTTTGACTTTTCAAGTAACTTAAATAATGCCCATAAAAATTGGATGTTCTCCCTTCCAATCATTGTACTAACAAAAGATGCCAAATGTGTTGGGGCATCGAACATAGTGTCAAAGTCTGAAATTCCAATGGAAATGCCATTGCATTTCTGGGCCAAACTAGTAACTTTGGAGCCTCGCTGCAGCCAAACTAAGGCTTATGCAGTCAAACCGCTTTACGTGGGCTTATATCTAGTGGGAATGAACCTATATCGAGAATTTTGTCAAAATCAGTGACCCTCAAGGTCGTGCCGTTTGGTCGTAAGCCAAAGATTCAATTTCAAAATGTGGATTTATTTAAAATAACAATAATAATTTTGGAAGAAGTAAGGGAGTTTAAACAGAAAGTATATATATAATCGTGTTTTTATCAAAATGTCTTGTTGAGTGAAAGATGATGCATAATGAAACAATTCAAAGAAGTTAGCACTTTATTTTTAAAGTAAAGGTGCTTTCTTAAGTGAAACACGCTTATCACATTCGATACAAATCTCCGTTACTGTTTATTTCCCTGTTTTATATCATTATATTTTCCCTCATTAGTCAAACTCATGTTTATATCATTTTATAATAATTCATCAGCGTTCTCATTATAAAAACACATCTTAAGATTAAAAAGAATGAAAGAGATCATGTTTCATTAAACTATAGTGCTATAAGAAAATAATAATCATGATTCATTAATTGATATTATGTAAATAAATATACATATTGTAAATGTTATTTGAATTAATCTTACATATGAATCGCTTAATGACCTGCACTAGAAAAGTTATTGAGCCAAAAAAACCATACAAAATCAAATAATAACAAACGTTATCATTTCTTCGGAAACTTAAACAGTTTTAATTTAGGAAACACTATTTTTGAGAGTTTTAGTTGCATTTTTTTGAATTAAGAAAATGTGGCTTCGTTGTTTTTTTTGGGGGGGGAAGGGGATGGTTCTGGGGGCGGCAAAATTTTAAATTTGCCTAGGGGTGGCGTGAAGCTAAATTCGGCTGTGTCTGAGCATTTATTAGTCCCACAAACGTCAATTTTTATTGCTGTAAGTATTTATCTTAACCAAGAGAAGTTACTCCAGATAAAATGGTGTAAAATTCTAGCTATGCAAACAAAAATTGGATTGTCTAAAATGCATTTGAAAGTGTAAAAATTCGGAAAATTTAAGGAGATGGAACCCTGGGATCTTTTTCCTTTCACATCATCAAAGAGTGTCTAAGGCTATGTTTTTAGAGTTGCTGTTTCCAAAATTTTCTCCCAGAACCTCCCCTTTCTCTTACATAATCAAAGATATCAGTTGCATTTTAAAGTGTCAATTTCGAAAAATGGAGTTCAGTAAAAGAAAAAGCTTTTAAGAATGCTTTTAAACTGATGACTTGATGTGAATCAAGAAAGCTCAAAAACCTGCATTATTTTTAAAGTTTTAATTACCTAAAGTTTTAAAGCCAAGTATACACATGTTTAAGTTCAGTCTTGAAATTAGTTTGTTAATTTTATAAGCAAATCTAAAGCTATAATTACTATTATTTTTCCTTGGTTTTGTCAACAATTAAAAATTGGAAGTATGTTACTTTGTAATTGCTATTATTTATCTTTGTTTTTGGCAACTGGATGGAAAATGTAGGCATTAGGACAGAGAAAGTAAATTTAAGGCACATTTTAAGAGCTGCCAATTTCATACACTCCCCTAATTTTTTGACCTCACAACGGTCCCGATTGTTATCAAATTTGTATAATTTTTGCTTCAGAAAAGCTGAATAACTCAAAAGTTTAGCGCTCGAAAAATAGAAAGTATGGGTTTTCTTATTACTTGTACTACCTGAATACTTGTGCCCTCTTATCAAATGTATTACCACCGAACCCAAAATTATTGATTTTCAAAACGTCAAAGTTTGGACTATTTGTTGATTTGATATGTAATTACTGTGTTGATTTTATTTCCTCAAAAATCAAGCCTGAAAGATCAGGAAATGGGATGGATTTATGGAATGGACACCATTATTTGTTAATAGGCTTTAAGGCTGCCTATGATAGAATTGGTGGAGCTGACCTTCTAAAGGCCTTGTCTGAGTTTTAAGCTCTTACAAAATTAATTAAGCTCATAAGTCTCACTCTTACCGAAACCATATCTGTGGCACAATATCCGGGAAGAACATGTACCTCCTTTATGAGTGTTTGGCTGGGGGATGTGTAGGCATGCCTCCTTTTTAATTTAACTCTGGAAAAAGTTATACAAGATGCTAGTATTAATGCTCACTGTACTATATGTAATAAATCAGTTCATATACTGGCTAATGCTGATGATGTAGATATAATTGCAAGATCTACAGCTGTACTGGGAGAGGCTTTTTTGGCACTTGAAAGTTCAGCTAAAAAAAATAAAATTCAGAGTAAATGGGGGAAAAAAAATGTACTTTGGTAAAAAGGAAAACCCACCTATATTTTTCGAGATTGTTCCAATTGAATTTGAAATCACTAAAAAATATCACCTATTTGGGCTCAGAAATTAGCTATCAAAATGATTTTTACCTGAAAATCAGAAAAAATTATTCTTGCTTCTTTAGTTGAAAACCTCAACTAGAATAATCTAGACTAGAACCATCTAATAAAGAAAAGGATGTAAATTTTATTCTACAAGGTTTTTTTAATAAAATCGGCCTGAACCTATGCTGCAGAGACATTGGCTCTGACAATTAAACAAGTAAGAGCTTTGATTATTTTTGAAAGGAAGGTTCTAAGAACTATTTTTAATGCCTTTTTGAAAAACAGTAAATGGCGAAAACAGTATAACATTGATCTCTATAAACATTCTAAGGATGAGGATGTTACTAGATCTAATCTCTCCAATACTTTCCAATAGTAGAACTGAAATCACTCAGCATAGTGCCCATGTCCAAATGATCAGCGCCGTAGCCTATCGAAGTCGCAGAGAGTACATGGTGGAGAATCAGCAATTCAAATTTTGTGGAGGTGGGACCTCAGGCAGTCATGCACAAGGCCATATCCAGAAATTTTTTTTGCGGGAGGGGCCCGGATTCGGACGTTGCCCTAACACTCACACACATATACATATACACACACACACATATACCTATACACACACACGCACATAAAAATATTTGACATTGAAAGTGTTTTTTGTCTCAGTTTTTAATGATTCTACTGTTGAACTGTTATTTTTATTTTAATTTCTTATTATTTTTTTATTTACCTTGTAGTGGTAAGGATAACAGAAGAGTGTCCCTTTGAGTAGAATGTAGAACATCCAGAATTTCAGGGGGTCCAGGGGTTTCTCCCCCGGGAAATTTTTTAAAACATATATATAAAAATCTGTATTTTGAGGCCTTATATGGGGTAGTTGAGACTACAAAAATAAGAAGAAAAATAGGCAAACAAAGTCTTTTAAAAGTTATACATTCTTCTGCAAATCAAGATCAATCAAAATAAATATTGAATGTTCGACAAATTGTTGACATTAATCGACAGAGAGGAAAAATGAGAGAAGAGAGAAGAGAAGCACATCGTCATTTGCTCATATCGGCTTTTAGTGTAATTTGTTTTTGATCACTCCCCCCCCCCCCCCTTTTCATCAAATACCCTACAGTATAAAAATTGTACAAAATGGATTTAAAAAAATGGTGTAGATTCTCAGAAATAAGAAAGAAATAGTAATATTTTAGTCATTTGGACAATTCATACTTTATTTTCTTGATAAGAAACAAAATTGAAGAATTTTTCAAGGAATTTCAAAAACTTAAATAATTTTCAAAGACTCTAGATCAGTTTAAATTATTCAAAGCACTTTATTTGCACTTTTCAGAAGTTGATTGCACAGTCTTAAAAAATGATTATAACTTTGTAAGACACATCCGTTTTAAGTTAAAAATAAATGTAACGAAATATTTCTCAAAACAACCAATTTTTTTTTCAATCTCAAGTAGTGCAGAAAATGAAATAAAGTAGAGTAAGTGTTATTTTTTTTTCTCATTCTTAAGACATTAACAGTATGCAGTAGAAGTAAGATAAAAACAAGCAATAACAAAAGAACTTCCAAAATACTGAATTCGGTATTAAATAAAGGGCAAGACATGGAACGTATCAGACACAAAAATTTATCTTAAAAAATATGCTATAAAACGCAAGAATCATGTTTTTTGCATTTTTTTCTCAGGATGTATGGAGAAGCTGAATTTGGCATATTTTGGTAACCAGATACTAGCCTAATCGGAAACTGGGGCTCTGCCTTTGGAGAGTCCCCAGCTCGAAATCAGTGCTGTGGAAGTTTTATAAGAGTTTTAGGTGGAGGAGGAGGCGGGGCTTGCAGAGGGGAGCGACGATATGGAGTGGGGGGGGGCAAAAAAGTCATTTGTGATGGGCCCCAAAATTTCTGTGCATGCTCCTGAAGGAGGGCAAGTCTATCCAACTGACAAGGGCTCTGAATTAAATTGCGAAAGTGAGCAGGAAGTCTTAATTAAGGGTCTAAATTTCAAGTATGCTTTGCAGCTAATGAGAAATAGAATTGCTTTTTCCGTATTTCTTTAAGTTTTCTCTTGTTTAATAGTTTTAAAATTAAGAATTAAAAAAACTTTATTTTCCTTTTATTACATTAGAAATTAAAAAAAAAAAAAAAAACTTTTCTGTTTTACGGTACAAAACATTTTTGATCCTGCGGGGAGGGGGGGCATGATCCCCCCCCCTCTGGATACGACCCTGGTAATGCGCTGTCAATAGTCTAAAGGTAT